>NC_137610.1:16485305-16848245 GCF_963280865.1 Gymnoscopelus braueri | reverse complement strand
AATGGAACCAAATGGTTCCATTTGTACTCTTAAGTTAAATTACCACTGAGGATTTTACAGTGTAAGTGCTCTAATCCCACCTGTCTCTCTGTGTACTAGGAGGAGCGGCGGGGGTAAGAGACTAAAGCAGCCCCACAGGAAGGTCAATATCTGCATCTGCTTGACCACATCTCAGCCCCCACAGTGGGCAGCAGAGGCACTGTGGCATGCAGCAGCAGTAGCAGCAGGGCTGGGGGGAGGCAGGATTAGGCCAGACTCTCCAAGGCAGACTTCATAGCCCTGCACTGAAACATTCATGAGGTGCCAGCATGGAGGCACACAGACAGAGGCCAGTCTCTCTGGTCCATGGGCAGGGACCCCCCCCACCCCCTCCATCTGTACCGGACCCCACACTGCTCCTTAACCGGGTTGAGTGTGACCAACCCCTCTCACCCCTCTTCACCTCATCCCATCAGCCACAGGCTGTGTGGGGGAGCTCCGCAAAGCGACTAGGGGGTGTGCCGACCGGGGCCTCTCCTGGGAGAGGCTCAGGAGCCACGCTGAGGTGCTCTCTAAGCTGAGCGAGAGAACCTCTGGAGGTGCAGGCGCTGGGGCACTTTTTCTTTTCGCCACGCAGTGTTTGTTCCTCGGTGACTAACAGAGGGCTGCTTGTGCCTGCGGAAAAGTCACGGCGAGGCTGACATGTTTGGATTGGAGCGCAGTCAGGCCTGTCTGCGTTAGTGGCAGCGGAGCGACGGAGGCCTGTTACAGAGCTAATACCGACGGAGGAAATGGCTCTGACTGCAGAGAGCGAGATGTTTTCCGACTGTAACTAGGCGCTCATGGACTCTTGTTAGTATAAGGGTAAGGTCACACACTTTCAGGAACTTGCCGACGCTAATCATCACTGACCTCAAAACCGCAACCTTTCTCAGCTCTCTGTACCTCAAATAAATCTTTTTTTTATTCCTTTGCGACTCATTTTCCCTAAGTTCTGCAGTATCTCCTTCTCCATTCTCATTCATTCTAATTAGTAGCATTTACCGGCACTTGGTGGACGTGCCAGGTGTGTGACGTTATATACTGTCGTTTTGAGTCAGACAGAATAGAAGACTGCTGAAATGTTTAACCCATCCCAGTAGCCTGTCTTGAATTCTGCTTTGTCTCACCCTCTGTTATTATTCCCATCATCATGCTATTAAAAATGGAAGTGCCATAAAACAGCAGCACTTTCAGAAAAGACACGTCTGGAGTCGGTGTCTGAAAACACACATCTAAACAAAGAGTAGTAGACATCACATAGCGTCACTGCAGCTGTTCAAAATGCTCAAATCTAAGCAGACTGGATTGTTAACAGGAAGTATGCTGGAGTTCAGATTGTGGGAAACCGGGAAGGCAAGGCTGAGCTCTCTGAATTCTTAACTAACACAACTGCACAATGATGGGCAAATCAAACAGAGAAAATCATTCTGTGCAAGTTACTTGAAGTTTTTATTCAGCTGCAGTTATTCTTTTGGGTTTACAGATAATACAGTGAAGCTGGACAAGACAGCACCAGATCACGCGCTATGTTTGAATTTATTCTAAGGAAGCATTTGGACAGTGATCAGACTTTGTCATCTTTTGAGCAATGTGTTTATTCTGGTGAACACATTTGCAAAACAATTTGCAATGTGAATTATTATAACAGTAAAATCAAACAGAATTTGCATAAAAATGATGCTTCACTTTTGTTAAACAAAGTACAAATTATTATTTTCAATACACGTATTTGTCTCCATTGACATACAATAGAAGGCTTCTTCCCCCAATGCACAAAATGAGCTAATCATTATTCAGGACATAGAATGAAATAATTTTCAATTTACTTACCTTTTCTTTTTAAACAAGCCTTTCATTGGTTTTTCGCTAAGGCCCTGAGTAGTCGCTGTGCATGGTTAGTTGTTGCTGCTTATGTAATTTGAAAACAGCAATAGATTAAACAAATGATGTTTTCCACTGACATTGAATAGTGGGTTTGAAAGTCTTGTAAACAAGACATATATGACAATCACTTGGCATTATGAAAAGTTCAGGGGGGTTTGTGTGTGTGTGTGTGTGCGCGCACGTGCGTGCGTGCGTACTAGTAGGGCTGTGTATTGGCAAGAATCTGGCAATATATATGGCAAATATACTGCAGTATATTGCAATACTGTAAGCGATCTAAGAGAAAGACGGATTGCAAACGGAATGTCTCTTGTAAAAACTCCTTAGTGCCTTCTATATTGTGGGAGCCAAAATGAGCCCAGCGTTGTACACAATGGAAGCCCGTCTAATTTCTTTGGATTCAGCCATCGGTGGTAGCATTACTAATCAGCTATAGGTTTGCAATTGCAAATGCTAGCAGTGCGCCGTTCTTCCTCAGTTTAGTTTATTTTGTTAAGTTTGAGTGGAAGTGTCAAATTGTCAAAAAGAGTCAAATCTAGCAGTCAGGGGCTTAAACAAACTGAACCACTGCCATGTACCAATATAGTACATATCAGTCCCCGTAATATCAATTATCACCAAATGACCACTTTTTGTGCAATCTGAGAAAAGGAATAAACATTTGCCTATATCAGAAAAAAATTAAATATTATGAAGAAATAGAAGAATAAATCAATAATAAAAAACCTCTCCATGTCCACCACCACAGAGGTTGTGGGTTCAAATCCACGTGGTGCATCCGGCTTTGTCGGGCGTCTATGCGAACACAATTGGCCCGTGTTCGGGCGGGAGGGTGATATTGGTCTGGGGCGGCACCTGTCAGCAGGGAGTGTTGGGCAGGATGAGTAGTCCTCCCGGTGGCACTGGCAGGTGAGTCAGTGGGATACAACAGCAGTAACACAGAAATGTGTGTGGGGAGGGATTAATTGGCATAACGACTAAATTTAGGAGAAAAAGGGGGTAAAAATAATTGGCTACTCTAAATGTAGGACGAGAAAAAAAAGGAAAAAAGAACTGTCCGTTTCTCTGTGTGCAAAACAATAGTATGTTGCATATTGTATACTATACACAGTAAAATTCTCACTGTTAGTTTTAAAGGGTTCATTTAAAAAATGGACCAATGAGTTTCAGTTTGCAGTGCTTCTGCATCAGTACCGTTTGGTACTCCCAGGTAACATGTGTGTCTGTAAGAAACAAACGTGGCTTACTAACGTGACCACACTCTCCCTGTTACCTTGCGACCATGGCGCCCCCTTGACAATCAGAGCGCTACAAACATCAAGTCGGGAGTTGGGCTGTGGTAATTTCAGCACTACGCACCCAGAGGCAATCTGCAGTAAGACACCAATTACAGAGTTTTTAAAGTCTAATTGAAGCCCTTCAGTCTGAATACGTTATTGCCATTCCTGAAACAGGACTGATGAAGACAACATGCTCTGCAGTCTCTTGCTCACTCTTCAATGGATGTTTGTAGTTAATAGGATGGCTGCTCAAGCTCTGGCTGAGTGTCCTCCCACCCAACCAGCAGCCCGTGGGGTGATAATCCTTGTTTTGTTGCACTGCCTTATTATAATGCTAGTGGTAAATTTTTGCATTTAACCACAGGCACAAGCTGCTTGAAGTGAGAGCAACCCTCTGGAGGGAGTGTCAAGTCTACAGGATATCAGGAAATCCTAATCCCTATCTAGAAGTCTTATTATACTGTGGAGAAAACGTAATTTGTTTCAGTTCACTATTTATTTTTGGACAAACTTACATTTGAATGATAGATGCAAAAGATTCATAATTTGTTAAATATTCTTTAGTTAAATGTGTTAAATATGAGGACAGAAGTTATGAGAAAGAAATAATCTATAAAGTTATAAAGCAGGTATGAATATTAATGATTTTATGAGAGGGAATCACATTTCTCCCAAATTGTAGTGCTGATGAACTCAGTTGGCCTTTAGTTTCATTTTGGCTGCACCACTAATGCCAAGCTGCATCCTGTGGACTCAAGGCGCTCCTATCTAGCATTGGGTCACACTAAGATTTCCATGACTCCAACACCAAAAACAGCCACCAGACTCTCATTAGGCATCCCATGTTGGAGAACATGAATAATGCAGCGCACTCAGAACACTGGCCAGCGTCTGTACATTCACCAGTGTTTGATCTTGTCAAGTTTATCTCACATTTCTGCATTTATTCTGTGGCGTTTAACTAAGCAAGTTCCCCCCGAATGCACACAAGGGTGTCACAGGCAGTCACTGCTTGATGGGTATAAATATGGGAGCGTTTGAAGACGAACCCAAAAGACTAATGCCGCTGTAACTCTTGCAACGGGTAAAGGAGCTAATGAGAAGCCAGCCCTGGTCTTTGGCATCATAAACATTCTTACCAAACGTATTCCAAAGCCCTCTGGAAAAGTGTCTTGAGATTTCTCCCCCTTATGCACTGTACTTCATCTCATTACTAGAAGGAGTCAAAAACATCAGCACCAACTTTGAAGCTCTCAGCGTGCCGCTGTGTGTGAAGTTGCAGAGGTGAGAGTGGGCAAAGGCCTACCAGCAAAAAACAACAACTCAAAATAGTCCACTGGCACTCCATCCACTGGGGCGGGTAAAACATAGTAATAATCACTCCATGGTACACAGTGTAGACCAAACAAGTGTTATAGAAAGCAAAGGGGGGGGGGGGGGAATCAATAGGAGAGGTGTGAACATTCAAGGTGAATTCACAAATATTTGATTGTGGCCGCTGTTGGCACCACTTGCACCCACGATCTGCCCAGTCTTAAAGGAATACTTAACCCCCAAAATGAGTTTTTTTTCTCTCAATTACTCATCCTGCGAAGCCTTGAACATGGAGAATACAGTTTTTGTCGTATTCCTTTACGATGAGTGTAGAATCCCAAAATGAAAAAAATACCTCATGAATTGAAGAAAATAGGGATCCAAGATGAACAACAGCAAAACTTTATCAAAAGTTGTTTTTTTTAAAGTAGAAAATTTGTGTTTTGGAATTATTAATTAGGATACGACTGGATTCAAGACACAGTGTATACTGTGAGATTTGTGTTGGAGTTTTATAAACAGATTTTTTATATAGTTTTGCTGTTGTTAGTAAGTATTTCCTTCATTTCGTTCCTTCACTATGAAGAAATGTGACAACACAATTTTACTCAAGCCTTCAGGGTGTGATTATTTGAAAGAAAAAATCATTTTGGGGTGAATCCAAGAAAACACTTGTAAAAATCCCATTCTTCAAAGTGACTGATGTCACCTCTCAGACTGGATTTATTTCGATACGGTATGCTAGTGGGTCCTAAGGTGACATCATGACATGTCTCGAGAAACGAGTCATGATCATGTCAAATCAAATTTAAATCAAATCACTGGTGCACAGAAGACATGACCTTTCGACAAACAGCTGAATTGCCTCACGTGTGCATATTTGCAAAATATCAATTGGTCAGGTTACGTGCAAAGAATCAGGATTATACAGCAAGTACGTATGCACACACACACTGTAGTACAAAGTTGCATGTAAAAAACAAAACTGGTCTACAAACTAATGTGTCTTGATGCGATGCATTGTTAGCTTGTAGATCTGAAAGGTCGCAGATTTAATGATGTAATTTGCTAGGGGATGCTGAGTCTCACTCTCAAAATGACTGTAGACATAAACAGTTTCTGACATATTGATTTTACCTGTCCATGCTACAAATAAGTTACTCTCTCAAGACAGATTCTGCTAACCGCAGGAAACAGCAAAAACAAAGACTTTATTTTTACCAATGGGATTGCAAATAAGTTAATAGTTGGAACTTGGAACCAATTCTCATCTACAATTAATGACTGATGTAAATATCTTTCTATAAATGCACTGAATCTCTGTGTGTGTGTGTGTGTGTGTGTGTGTGTGTGTGTGTGTGTGTGTGTGTGTGTGTGTGTGTGTGTGTGTGTGTGTGTGTGTGTGTGTGTGTGTGTGTGTGTGTGTGTGTGTGTGTCGTTCTCACACGTAAGTCAAGGATCGTCCGACCAATCGACTTTGCGGAGGACCTGAGGGTGTGTTACTGTATGCCGAGCGGAAATGCTCGATTGTCCAGAACCGCTTGTCTGTCTGAGTCCCTTTTAAGCCAATATATGGGCCCATATGGAGATCTCTGAGTGTGTGTGTGTCTGTTTGAGTCCTTTTTATGCCCATATATGGAGATCTCTGATATCATCACTTACTATGATAATCAATACTGCACTAAGTACTCTTACAATGTTTACAACGAGTACAATGGATATTGCATAACCGGTGGGGCATGCATTCCCAACAGACATAATTTCCAAATGGTTTAAATACGGTTTGAAGTGTAATTGTGAAAGAACGGTACCCTTTAGGCAGGGCAGGAAATTTGATGGGGCAAGTAGATTTGAGAAGTATTATAAGTAGGTATACAATCTTAATGTCTGACTGTTATTGTACAATGTGGCAAAGTATACTGTAACCTAAATGGTGGCTTTGCGCCTCACTAATTACTTGTGTTTTGATGCATGCTTGACTGTCACCAAGAGTAGGAGTTTGTGGAGCTGGTGGTAAGGCGTTAAGAAGGCCTAGCAAAAGCCTGAAAATTTACAATGCCAGTGTAGTAGTCAAAATGGTTAATATTTTTAGAGCTAATGGACTCATTAGCTAATGGACTCAATCAGTGTAATGCGAGAGTGCGGTCTAGCCAACACCAACTCGGGACTCCTGAATCGCTGCCCTCAACACCCTCCTGTCTAGCATCAGGGTCTTGAGCTCTGCAGTGTTGTTAGCTCTGCTGTCGCGTCGCATTCATCTACGTAGGTGTTGCGCTTCTTGCCTAGACTCAACCATTGGCAATTATATGCTCTTTTTTTCAGAAAGTATTTTCCATGACATACCCTGCCACACTGAACAGCACTGGTTGAGCAGAGGGGCTGTGGAACTTGTCTTGGATATTAGGCCACGTATGGAAATTGGACTATTCATGAACGACATTGTTGTTGTTACAGACATAGTGCTTGAACTGGGCCGGTACCAGAACAGAATACCCGTCCTGCTGACTTCTGCCCACCTGAACGTATTACTTATAATTGCGTATTGCCACGTTCTGGTGAATCTAGGTACCCATGTTGGGAAGCCCTGTCCCCCAGTGCTTTCAAGACTACTCGTGGCGAACTTGACTGAGTTAATTCTGCAAAGTTACGGATGTACTGTAACTTGGATACAGTCACCTGAGTTTAAAAGTTTGATACAGTGATAGGACACCACAAAATCACTACAGAATAATTGGGGAGCATTAATGAATGAAAAACAAAACAAAAACTAGAAAGGCTTTATTGTCATTGTTATGTACATAAACTAATAAAAAAGATATAAAACAGTAAATACATCAAAGCAGCAACGCCTAAACCTTATTCACAAAATGTATTACGCTTAGATTTCCTATTAAAGTCAAGTTTAGGCTACATAAGAATGTTTCCACGAGTGGCATTCATCATTTATTTTATCAAGTGAATCTGTTCTTCGGTAAGATTTAAATGTGCGTGTTTGAAATCACGTAGGAATGCATTACGCTGATGTGGCTTCTACTTAAAATTGTCTTATTCTTTGTGCAAAATCAAAAATGGTACAAAGTGCAAAACCGCAAATGAACAAAAAACGTTTCAGGACATTTGTAGACTATCAGGCTTCTGATACTAATAAACATTGACAGCACTTGACCTTATGCACACTCACTCCATCATAGAATACAGCACACCATAAGTGTGCTGAAAAGCATTTGAATGCTTGGACAATGCAGGCTGAATGCTACTGTAAACACAACAAGTATGAAATGCAAATAAAATACACAATACACAATTCTGTTTAGTCGTAAATCAATAGCCTACAAATGTTAAATGTTTTGTGTGTTATGACCGAATACTATGATGATGCCATTCATTCCTTTGTTGGGAGCATGCACACGATACACAAACAAAAATGAGTTTCACACCCATGATGATGCCTATGCCTGGTTACAATCACTGCTGCTATGATCATCTCTATAAAGTCTAGACGTGACACCTTTTATAAATGTACTTCAGTTATCACTTATCACCAACTCTATGTAGAGTGAAGACGCTAATCATTTTCACTCCAACTACGTGGCTCTAATAGGGCTTGCATGGCAAGCGCAGTTAGGGGTGCATTTCACCCGTTGAGAACAACGGATACTTATTGTCGTATTTGTATGGGATTGGCAGCTGCAAAATCTGCGCAAATTCATGTTTAGTGACACATTATATAAACACGCTGAACTGATTGTTTGCATCAGTTGCAGGTCGGATTCTCCAACTTTGGCTCATCTCAATGCCTGCACACAAACTTTTAGTAAACACATTATTCATGGTATAAAATAATGCTCATCTGCTAAAAAACGAACAAAACAAATCAACATTTCAAAACGTGCTCCTGCTTGCAATGCTAAGTTAAAATCCATATATTGAAAGCCACAAATAAACATACTGTGTATATGGCCCTGCAAAGCACAGAGCCTCTCTTTGGTCTGGTGGAGCGTACAAGGCAGCGTTTGCCTTCCTACTGCTGATCAGGACAGGTTCATCAATATAAACAGTAAAGAGTGTCACAACCAAAACTCTGGAGACAACAGAAGCCTTGTTTAGCCTGCTAACTTCCATATACAGTAAGACTCATTTGACAAGGGAATACCAGCCCAGCTAAATAAAAACACAGTGTCAGTGTCACTGTACAATAGTTTATTTAAAACCGCATTTCTACCTGATATAGTTGTCGTTACATAAACAGTTTTTGGTAAATAGTTTGAACTGAAAATGGAAATAAAACATCAAATTGCTAATTTTCGCTATTAAAAGAGGCTTGAAGCTTTATCCCCTGAATGAAATTCATCTGACTGCCGTTGAAAATGGACTTTTGAGACATGTGGGAAGCTGATTGGAGGGGAATAGAGGTTAATTCCGAACCACCATGTTACAAGGCCATTGATTTGGACAGGCTTGAGTAAAAAGGGGGGGAAATAGGCATGTCAAGCTTAGCTTTATTGAAGGTCAGAGTAGCCTACTTGCAGTGTGGGCAATCTTCCCCTTAAGTCATTTAGCTTTAATTTCCACATCTGATATCACAAAAAGTGCTCCCTGTAAGAGGGATAAGCTTAGCATTGGCCAGAGCTAAAAATAATAAGTCTTAGATGTTAAGAGACCAAGGTTTGTTCTCCCAAGTCATTAGCTGAGATAGCCGTTATACTGACTTCTATTCCCTGAGAGGAGCGCTGGAGGAATAGTGCGCTACCCGCTCTTACCTTCAAAGTCATTCCAAAGAGTTTGGTCTCCTCGCCATAAAGACACCTTTCCCCAAGAAATACTTGTTCTGATATTGGTATTGGCACTCTTAATAAAACGACCAGTCAAAATGTTCACACACATAAAGATGTGAGTTGAGCGTTTAAGCTGAAATAAATATTGTTACACTGACTAAACAAGGGACCTATGAGCCAGTTAACTATCAAGTCAATTTAAAGATGATTATCCAAATAGACTTTCTCCATTAGGTGACAAGCTGCATCAGCTGCATAAAGATAAGAGGACTGTATCTTCAACACGCTCCGGGGAGATATTATCAATGCCCTTGTGAAAGCAGGATGAGAAAGTTGGGCAGATTTAGCAAGTACTCAACCAAGAACTCAATTACAGTAAACAAGAATAATTAATTTGTTGCCAGCAGATAATCAAACTGGATTAAGCTGATAACAACCGATCTTAAGGTACCGTGCCAGTAAATGTACTGTATGAGTCAAATCGCGTCTGGTTTGATAACTCTGCCAGCTCTTCCTTAAAGCAACTCATTGGGATATTTGATGCACTATCACTCAGCCAGCCCCTTTGACATCAATGAAGTTAAAAAGTTAGGGGCTATACAAATGATATATGTGACAACGGCATTTCATCATGTGTTGTACCAGCTCCCAGATACTCGCTGTTAGCCCGGGACCCAGAGGAGCTGCTGTATCTCCATGATAAACTCATCTGGCATGATTTATTAACTACTGCATCGCACACACTGCGCTTGCCCCACAACACACACACACACACACACACACACACACACACACACACGTTGCAACTTCTTTGGAACAGTAAGCCTTTCCACGGGGACAGTCAAAGTCATTAGCACCCCCAAAAAAAAATCCAAGCTAATTTTTGCTTTGATATACTGCATAGTTTATTTAAAACACAGCTTAGAAACCTTAACGCTCTTTGAAACTTTTCCAACCGATAAAACTTTTCCTCGCGAAAGACCCAAGAAGTTACAAAAACATTTGAGCGAAATTGTATAACGCTGCTTAGAAAATACATCATTCAAGTTGTAGAATTAAAAAGTCATGACTTGTTCCACTTTCATGTCATTCTTCTCTGTACTGTTTTCACGGTGCCTGGTCTCGTCAGTGTGATGTTCTGCTCTGGCCAAAAGTGACCTTGTGGAGGTCAGGGTAAGGCAGCTGTCTTATCACATCGGCCCTGCCCTGGTCTCCAGTGGTCTAGCGAGTGCACTGCTGGCACCAGACTGCACAAAGAATGCTGGCATCATTTCATTCTTTGAACCTCCATCTGCCACGACTCTGACCAAGGGGCTACTTCTTATTTTAGACCATCTATTCACATCCTCGTGTCCGTGTCTCGCACAGACCCCCGCCGACCCACCACTCCCGTCCCATTTACCCCTCCGCTCCACTCTTCAACACGCAAAACTTGGGCTCCCAAGGCGGAGCGGAGCTGAACTCTGTGAAGTAGACTAGAGGCATCCGTGTCCTTTCCCAAACTTTGTCAGGTGAAGGATGGCTCCTCTGCTCTAATGGGCAGAGGACTGGCTTTAGTTCTCTCTCACTTACACAGCAATTTGGAGGAAATCCCAGGCAGTGAGTAAAAGGACAACATTCAATCACACAGATCACTTTGTATAGTGCCACAGGGTGGAATATATGAATTATGTAATAATCCTAATAGCAGAAAACAGCCATGCATCTCTAATATGTCCATCACAAAGTGCATGTTTTACTCTACAGACTACACGCCTACAGCATCAATTCAGGAAAACTGAATCTACAAACTATAGTCTGAATATCTCAAATCGATCACAAATTTAATTACATGACGGTTTCCTATAATATTAAGAAATCAATTCAAATGTTTGAGAGAAATATTTGGTTTGATGTTCAAATCTCATGTCAAATTCTAAATCTCTTGTTTCTCACTTATCTTGCCTTCCTCCTCTCTCTTTCATGCACGCACGCATGCTCACGCACACTCACTCACGCGAGCGCACGCGCACACACACACACACACACACACACACACAGACACTGCGTCGTGTCTTTGACTTTGTTAAAAATGTAGCACATTTTCAGAACTACTGTAGCTGTCTTGAGAAACCAGTCTAGAGACCACAACATTCTGTAATGATGGATGGCTTTCATGTTAAAGATATCTGAGCAACCCCGAAAGAAATACATTCTAAGTGACATCTATGTATTACCAGGGGAAAATGGTCGCTCATAATTGACTTCATATGCTGTCTGGGCGAGATCTGGCAATACAGCTGACAGCTCTGTGGAGATCGTGTCATTTTACACCGAATTCAGTGCAGTGCGTTTAGGGTAGAAATGGACACAGAGGACCAAAACGTTTGACAAAAAACTGATTTTTTTAATTCACCATGAATCGTCTTAGTATTTTACAGCCTAGCAGAAGCCTTCTAGTCACAACAAGGTTTTGGACTAGTTCCTTTTCACTCAAGACTAGTTTGGCTGATATTAGGCTTGACTTATACTGTAGTTGCGAGAAAGAAACAGCAGCTCACAGCGGCTCGCAGAACAGGGCTTTGTCAATTTGTAGATCAGCATTTTTAATGTACGACACCCACACGCAACTAAGTATAAGTCAGGCCTTAGGCTATTCAAGTACAAAGAGTAACTTCCTGTGCGGCAAAATATATTTCAATAATTTTTACACTCTCAGTCAAATTAACACTCTGGACCGGTGTAAAATGGTGATCGGACAGCTTCTGGAGGGGAGTGTTTCAACGTTGTTGCTTTTTTAACCATCTTGTTGGCGGTGCTGGTAAGTGCAATCTCAGAGCCAAGTCAAGCAGTGAAAGATTGCCAAAGAAATGTCTGGCAGACAAAATGTTTCTCTCCTGCTGGATGAATCTCCACGGTAGTGAAGTACACCTGAGGCCATTGCTGTACCAGAACAGTTGACTTTGACTTTTTAGTGGTTGCAGTCTCACAGGTGGGACCAAATTAACTGTAATCATACCCTAACTTCTAGATTAATGCACCTCTTCAGGCTCTAATGGACCTAATAGTTGGGATCGGAAGAGATTCTTCATTTTGTATTATATGTCTGACAATGGCCAGTGCTCACTTCCACGCTTGGCCACACATACAGTACAGTGGTGGTGAACAAATGCTCATTCTGTAATCTGTATACAAGCCAGACCAATTAGGAATATTTCCCAAAACAAGAGCAGCATAATGTGAGGTAAATTCACCGACTGCGTCTGATCAAAGAACTTTTTTTTATCTTCCACTTTAAAACAAAGGGGCTTTCTGGAGAGAACAATGGAGAGGAGAAAACAGGGCATCTAGTTGGTGACTACTACAATACGGCCCCTCTAGGAATGATAAACTTTTCAGTTTTGTACCGGCGACCTCCTCATGTTGAACTTTCGGCTCCAGCTCTTTTGTTCCTCTCATGTCCCTTGGCTGCACTGCGTTCTGGCTGCATGCGTTGTGCGCTTAGAGAAGACAGGACTTCAGCACTTCCTGAATTGTTCTGTGCATTGAGATTACTCCCCAGAGTGTGCGTCGTAACCCTGCCTGGTTAGGTTGGAATTTAGAGGAGTGCAGATTAATAAATCATAATCCCAAACTCAAGAGCTCCTCGAGTCCTCAGTCACCTTTTTTGTTGTATCTTACACCCCGTATTCCCTGGAGGACACGGCAAAGCGAGGACATGTAAGATCTGTGTTACCGGGCAGATGCGGAAACAAACAGGTGGCGTTATACCCTCGGCGGGCCCGGTATCTCAGCGAGAAGCCTCCCTGACTCGGTCTTATCAAAGCGGGTTGTGAGACCTCGCCGCTGTTCCCCAGTAGTCCCTCGCTATATGGGCACTTAGCGGCCTCTGGGAAAAGCGCTCCAGGTGCTCATTGACTTGCATGAAGTCTGACTGGTAATTCTCACGCTGGCGCCTGCAACAAGACTGATGAGCCGCTATTGATCCATCGCAGTTGATGCACTCCCCCCATCCACATAGATGATATAATAAGTGAACGCAAGAGCACAAGCTCTGAGCAATTATCTTAGCTTGTTAACCCAGTAGGTAGATATCACGTTTCACCCAGGGAAATATTTACATAACAGCTTCTTCACCTAAATGCTAAGAGCCCTTTGTTAACGTTGCCAGTGGAAGAAGAGTGTGAAGCAGCTATGCGAGTGTGCACAGAGTTGGGAGAGTAGACTGCCATTACCCATGAGTGAGGCTCAGCAATGCTGTGAGGTGCCCAGCATAAGTGAGATGCCGTTTTGCTTTCAAGGACACTTAGGATCCCAAGGTACTTGTTGAGGAGGAGGAATATTATTAACCCCAGTGGCATGGCCTTCCATTTCTTCATATTTCGCAGGCAGAACCGTCAAACCATTATATTGGAACATTTCTTTGAATGTTGAAAGCTAATTTGACTTGGGGAAAATTGTTCTGCATAAGGTCAAAACAATGCCACAACAATGGCGGAAATGGGGCATTATAAAAATAACTAGACAGGAGAGGAAACTTCAGCAACACAAGCTGTTCTTTTTTTTTCTAGGGCAGTGTGCACCAGCTTGCCATGACTAGACACTTGTCTGAGTAAAGAAAAAAAGGGAGGTAACACACTTTTACTTCAGAGAAAAGCCAGATGAGAGTTGATAGATGCAAAACTTGTTTTTAGATTTTTTTTCCATCTCAGCTTCAACATTCACTTTCTTCAGGCGACTTTGTAAAAGACCTTGAAAAAAAATCTCAGGTGAATTTTTTTTGCCTCCCTCCATACCTCATTAAAGCTGTGATGTTGCATCACGTTGGAAACGCCAGGCACTGTAGGATGAAACGCAGCCCTGATGAACATTAGGGGATAGGGAAGTGACTGCAGAAAAGAGACAAGCCTGCTCCGAGTCAGAGGCGGGAGGTGTGTGCTTTTACTCATGTCTTTTCCGTATAGGACATGGCGGTGTGACAATATTCTGTCTGCCCTATCCACGGTGACACAAGACGCCGGAGCTCCACTATAATTAACCCTGGCCAGGCTCCAACCCAGGTAATGCAGGGGAGAAGGCCCACTGACTGCCAGCATGTCTGGCAGTCGCCATCCATTCCCCAAGCCTGGAGATGATCCTGCACGAGAGACACTTTGACACTCTCCACCATATACACAGTGGAGTCAGTAGAGTGCCTCAGCCAATAAAACCCATCTGTGGAACCCATTATTAGCTAAAGACCGGAGCAGGGCCCTCCACATTCAAACTGTTTCTCTGCAGAAATGACTTATTGTCAAGGTTGCCTATAGATACTGAAGCAGTATCGCTATTCCATAAGACCACACTCTTATACAGGTTGGATTTACATTTTGAATTTGTTATTCTATACTGACATTGTGGATGTTTGTATAGAACGCTCTGTATGGTCTGAGTTGAAGGATGCTTTTCTTTGTTAAACGGTAATAAGTTACTGGATAATAGCTGCAAGAAGCACGCATTATCTGGTAAGCTGAATAAACTCTAATAGAGTAATGATTTATTGCTAGTAAAATGCATGTATAACGCTTAGAAAGATTTCTACAGTATCCAGAAGTGCTGAGCATTATTTTGCATCAGCATTTCTTAAAAGGGCCCCTAAGAGCTGTAACATTGTAGATATCATCTGAGCTGTCCCAGGATAAAGAGAATCCATAAGCCCCTCATTGTTTGCAGTTTGACCAGGTGCTTGGCACATAAAACCCACTCTCCCACTGCCAAAAACGCTTGGCTCGCGCACAACAGTGCAAACATCTCCTCTCGCTCAATGCCCTCAAATGATTTAGTGAGAACTCAAATTCTACCGTAGGTGGTCAGAGGAAAACAAAAGAACTGATTTTCTTTTCCCTTTTTTTTATTTTTTTATTACAGTATTCTGTGGATGTCACACAAGGGAACGGATCAAATAATGAATGTTTTATCTTGTATTATATTTTATTTGATTAATTTCCTGAAATGTATTCCGAAATAAATGAATCAAATTACATTGCACCTGTATGCCTGTATTTACAACACAGCTCAGTGGGAGTCCTTGTGATGATGAACCTGTGGCTAACCTGATACTTGTAAGAAAACAGAAGCCAATTAATATTGCATGTGGCTGCAAATTAAATGTTGAGGAAGCATGAGGGCTTTTCAGAATCTCACTGTGTTGTTTTAGGAGATTAATTTGGGAGTTTTCATCAAGCCACAGCTTTTACACCAGAGCAGCAAGATTCCCTCCTCATCCCAGTTTCAAAATGATTGATTCCTGAATGGATGACTGCATCTCTCTTTCATGTACCTAGTGCAACATTTCGCTCACTTAGCCTATCCTTTTCCGTATCTCATTTCAGGACAATAGATAAAGCTTAGACATTCAGTTAGAGAGTAGAAACCACAAAAAAACACACAAAAGATCATAGCAGTTTACATTACACCTCATTAGAACACTTCTGTTCCTCTTATTATCATAACAACACTAAATCCAAATCGTTTTATACAGTAGGCCAGTGACATTGCAAAAGTAATGCCCCTCGCTTTCACTAACATTTTAACTTAACTTTTTGGGCTCTTACCATTTTGTTGTTTTGAATGGCTTGCTAAAATTTGTTTCTACTGTAAGTTCCTTTAGTGTCAAGTAACATGATGTGCACTCATATGAGTTCAAATGACATGTCAGTGGCATTCACTTACCTACAATGTACAGCATGCAGAAACTCTAAGTTTATTGCTTTTAATCCTAATGAGAAAATCTGTAAATTATCCCTGCTGCACTTTGATTTAGAATACTAGCTCAATGACAGCTATCAAATGATTGCCTGGAAAGAAGAAGCTTTTCCCCAGGAGTAACAGAACAGAGTAAGAAATTCAATAATGGATTATGGCTTTGTATTGATAGAGATGTCTGAGTGAGAAATTTAGTTTCAGACTGAAAAAGTTCCTTTTAGTTGCAGAAGGTGACTTTACAATAAAATATGAAATGTATGAAAAATAAGGATTATTTCTCATTTTTCTTACCATTCCCCCATATCCCTATTCACTCTCCCTGTTTTCACGTATTTCACTCTTCTGAATAATCACTATTGGTATATTTGTTCGACAAAAGTCCTCTTTATTCATCATGTCAATGATGAGTATAAAATCTCAGGAAATGTAAAAGAAAACAACTAATTAGCCATCAGTTAACCCGACAGTGTCTTGTAGGGTTATCTCTCATCTTGCTACAGTATTTGAATTCTAGGGGTCTTCTTTGCAAAGAACAAGTCACCACAAAGAGTGGAAGAAGATTTTTAATTACTGGTAAGAAAAATATTCAGCTAATCTATGCCGGCCTTTTAACCTTTATGGCAATTTGAAGTTTCATTTTAAATTCCTTTTTCTCAAGCTTCAGTCAAATTAGTGTTCGAGGACACAAGGATGAAGCTACTGTAAGATCTGATTTGTACTAAATATTGAAAAGGCACCCAGAAATTCTTGTGAAGTTAGAGGCTGTTCAGTACGTTCAGCTGGTGGACCTTCATGATACAAAGTCAGAAAAACTCTTCTTGTTATCTATAACCCACTTAACAAGATTCTCATCTTGTGCATTTTTTATTTCTATCACAATAACTTTACTTCTCTATGAAGAAAGTTGAAAAAACTGTGAGAAATATTCATACATATTGTCGCTGTCGGGCGGAAACCTTGTATGGCCAAAACCGTTACTTTTCAGGAAATGGGGAAAAAAGTGTTCCAATTGATCCAATGTATTATTTAGTGTCCGTCTTGTCTTTTCATTCAAATATTTATAAAATATCCCTAATTTGAGCATGTCATTATAGGTGAACATTTTCAAAGATTTAAAAGACATTTCGAAACCTTTCAGAAATGGTAAGCTCACAGCGCGTCACGGTGCAATGTGATGTGAGCTTGTAGATCTGCTATTTAAATGACACTGTGATACAACAAAGTATAAAATAGGGTATTAATTCATGATGGAAAACATATAACGATGAAAGATGGAGATACACGGTTTCTACCCAACAGCGACGATATTCAGCATTAGTTTCACGCAACACAGTTTGGAAATTATCAAAAAATAAATGAAAGAAAATCCCATTCAATGCACAGTGGCATAAATCATTGTAGAGAATAGATCATTAAACCTGCACTGTCGTTAAGGGTCAAACAGTATCCAAATGTACGTCAAAGGGTTGAAACTACCCAGTGCTCCGCAAGTCAGCTGGGCACAAAATACCCTTCTGTTCCCACTGTCACCTCCTGGTACCTTCACGCTTTGTGGATATATCTGCGAGGGAGGGGGAGGCGGGGGAGCGCCAGAAACCAGGGGCTGAGGCCGAGGAGCATGGATAAATTAGCCAAACCACTTAGGTGATTTCAACTAAAATTAGCAGTGCCGCCTGTGGGCTCCATCAATTCTGAACTTGCTCAAACTCTGACAAGCATGGGGGAACTTTTTCCCCCTGGCCCCAGTATCTAGGAGCCCCCCGCTCTCCCCCCCCCTCTCTCTGCATCTCTCCTCCTTACCCCCTATCCTCGGTGTTCCCTCTACGTTTTTGTTACACAGAGTTCCAATTAGGGCTCGCAACCAAGTTGCGTGGCCACTACAGCCACTGTGGCCACATTGGCGTACAACAGTGATTCTCAACCTTTTGAATTTCAAGGACCCCCATTATGTATTACAGTGGTTCTCAACCTTTTTCATGTCAAGGACCCCCAAAATTATATGTATTTGGCCACGGACCCCCATCTCAAAATATTTTGTTCCAGGGACCCCCAGAAGCAAAGATTTAAGTAAAAAATGTTGGCTTTAAAATTGTATATATATATTCAAAGATTTGCACAAATTGTCAAGATTTCTCAAAAATAGCAGATCTACAAGCTCATAGCGTGGCATTCGGTGCCACGTGGTTAAAATGATTGTGATGCTATATCAACTTATTTAGCTGGGGACCCCCTGGTACCCCGCCAAGGACCCCTGGGAGGCCCCGGACCCAACTTTGAGAACCAATGGTGTATTAGGCCAGTGGTTCTCAAACTTGTGTGGCTTCAGTACCAGATTTCGGAACTACAACATTTTCTTATGAAACTGCTAGAGAAAATCATAACAAGCACATGGTGCTATGAATAATAGATAACCCAACTTTTGAAGAATATAACATTATAATTTAGAAATTTGAGTTAAAGAGTTAGTGCCTCATCATGAGCAGATTTTTTTTAAACTGTGGCCATGACATTTCAAGTGAACATGCTCCAAGTGACACAACTGGACAACTGTTCAAATAATGTATTGCAACAGTTGTGCTTATCAGGTTTTTGATAAGTTGGTTTAACACCTTGCAGATCAGCAGGTTCACACAAAGCTTGTCAATGCTTTATCATTAAACATAACCGTAAAATGTATTCTTCATATACATTTTCCACTTGCTCTCACATATCTCCTGTAGTACCTCCATGTACCCATAGGGATACGGGTACCCCCATTTGACAAACACTGCATTAAACCACAGACTCTCATTTGACAATTTCATTAAAATCTCTGGGACCCCAATCTACAAAATCGTCAGTGTTGTTTAGCTCTGAGACTGCACAAATGGAACCAAATAAGGGTCCATTTGGTTCCTAACTATCAATCCTAACTAGCTGGTATCCTGAATATATCTCTCTGTTGTCTCTCCTGCTATGGTATTTGGTGTCATGTGGGCAGTACCCAAGCGCAACACAAGCAACATTTTAGGAAGATGTTCCAGGGTTCATCTGTATGGTAGTTACTGAGGAATAAGCGCGTCTGTGTGAGGAATAAGGTTGGTCAAGAGTCATACTTCATTTAAAAGCTCCACTGAATAAATGATGGCAGCACTTCAAAACTGTACTGTGATTTCTTTTCAAGCCTCAAGCTGCTCACAAAACAACGCAACAACACACCACACAGCCAGAGTCACAGGAGCTCACAGTGTCTGCTGTTGACACACAATGTTCTGGTAGCCCAGAAACCACATGATCTCGATGGCGTGGAACACGACAAGGAATCTCGAAAAGGGCTCCCAATGCGGAACAGATTCGCTGTCTCCTGTCAACGTACACATCTGTTTAACACCACAGAACAATGATGGTATACACAATGTTCTACTAGTAATTGATTGGCCTGAGCTGAACACTTTGTCTAGCAGACATAAGGCAAGTTACACCATTTCCTTTGTAATAAGATTACATAATATGGACATCAGTTATCTACACCTGCTCCCACCGGGGACCATTTTATTCTAAACTCATACTGTATTATTGCCTGTCGACATCAACCGACAGGTGGCCAACGTTCATTCACGTTTTTATGCAGAGTTGAGTGTCAACTTTCACCCTGGACTGGACACCAATTCAAAAGGCATGTTTGACCATTTAATTTTGAGGTATTCACCGCAAACAAGTAACACCCCTCAACTAATTCATACGACAGAACAACACTATGGGTCGTAAATCATTTGATGAACAAATTGCAACCAGTTGGAACTACTACAGTATATTCTGTTTTGTCTGGGGTGTCTTTCTCTGTAGTTGAGTATGGGTTTTGGCACAACTTCTCCTACTCGTAAGGTGCATTGAAATAGCACTGGTGTCGGAATAGGATGAAGGGGATTCCAGCCACAATTGCAGTACTTGGAACAGTGGTTCTCAGAATGGTCCATCTCAATTAATTTGATTTTATTGGCCGTGGAGTCCCATCTGAAAAGATTTTGTGACATTAACCCCCATAAAAAATGTGTGTTCCTAAAATGTTTCAAAAATATTCCAAATTTGTGAGCTTGTACACCTGTAAAGCTGTGATGTGACAATAAAGATGATTCTGATTGTAGATTGGCTCAACTACAGTAGATGTATACTGTAGATGTTAAGGTGTTAAACTGACTTTGATGCTTTATCAACTAGTTTAGCTGGGGAGCCCCCTGGAATCCTCTCAAGGACTGGGGGTCCGGGGTCACAGGACCTCGAGAACCACTGACTTGGAACAACTTTTATTGGTAAAATCACAAGTTATCAATATTGCTCTTAGTACTGCACTCTTAGTACTGCACCAGCCAATGCACTGTGCATTGGCTGGAATCTTTTTTTTTTGTTGCATCTTTCTCTGTCTCCACACACGTTTGTGAAATCCACAGCACAAATTCTGAGGTCTTTATTGTTTTAATTTCTTTAACCATAGTTAATTGCTCACAGTTAGTTTGAGCTGCAGGGACAATGCTGCTCTTCATTGCTAATCAGACAGCAATTCATCAGTCCAGACAGGATACTGTAACAGAGAATGGGCCTTACAAGCACCAAACACACAGTCACACAGAACCAACACACACACACACACACACACACACACACACACACACACACACACACAACACATTTAATCAAACACGTATAAAACAATGACAGCTCATCTTTGCTGCTTGACTAACCAACCCCACAAAGCCTCACAGATGAAGACAAAGACATTTCATAAGAGGAAACGCACAGCTCCAGCCAGCCAAGCAAACTAAATTGACCTATTCCTTAATCGTTTTTAATGAAGACAATGTGAGCCCTGAGTGCCGCTGAGACCACGAGCACCAACGCTGGCTGCCGACGCGCACACACTGCCACAAACTAGCTGCCACGCAAATGAAACAAAGGCAGAGTAGTTGTAGCTGATTTTTTATTCTTAAGTTGTGAATTCCAAATCATCTCTCCCGGAGACAAACCTTTCCCCAGCAGACATTCTACTAATTTGTCCAATTAATGGGAATAGTGTTCCAATTAAAATGTCATATCCAAGTGAATTTAATTTGAGATGAGGACTGTCTGGAAAGGCTCACTGGTGAGAGATCTTTAACAGTCAGTGAAAATGAACAAAGGTATTATTATTATTATTAACACACGCAACATGCATGCAGATTGTGTTCAGAAATGCAAATGGGTATTGTCTACGTTTCAGAAATAATAAATAAAAACAGCCACAGGGCAAGATTTATTGACATGGTCTATGCTCATTTACTTGACTACAGCATTAGAAGTCTTGCAGGAGACAGGATACTAATGCAGCCTACTGGCCCTGGCGTCCATTCTTCCTCAGACCTGGGCAGTGATGAGACTCTCTTGTTTTGTCAGCTCCCACCAAGAGGCAGCCTGAGGGATACCACTGAGACACGGAGGTCAGCTCAAATTAAAACCTTTTGATCACTCCACTGTACAACATCACAGCCGGTCGCCTCTTTCTTCATATTATGCAACGGCTAACATCTGTTACTTCTTTCCCAGGCTTTATGTTTCGGCCTAGGAACTGCAATGTTACGCAATAGGGTTAGTAGCGCATGATGTTTAAATCTGCATCAAGGCTGGAGCTGCATAGAGCGCAGCGAGTGCCAGCCTGCTGCTTCAGACAGACATGCAGCATTGAAGTCTGAAATTTAATAACCAAATAAAATATTACAAGGATAAAGGGGCTAACATGCAAATTGGATTGCCTTTTTTTCCATCTTCCCCAGGTGAAACAACTTATGGTTCCTCACACGTTGAATGAATTCATTTCCTTTCAACCTCCAATTTCTGACGGTCCAGAACCGGTTAAAATGTATGCAGACAAATGTTCCCATCTCTTTTGGGAATGACCAGCGGAGGACATTTCTCTGGGAATATGCGAACATTCTTTATGCGGCATAACAGTTCCAGCAAACCTATTGTTTTGAGCTGACAAGGTGTTCCATGGAAGCACATCGGCTCTTATATCAAATTCACCATTCTGACCTCCGCCCTAGTTTCAAGTGGGGGGAAAAAAGAGTGCACGTGAAAGAGAGAGTGAGCGAGAGAGAGAGAGAGGGGGGGGGGGGGGGCAGTGTTGGGTGAAGACAGGGGAAGTTAGAGAGAGGAGACTTCCAAGGACGCCTCCAACTTCCTAATAGAGTCTCCAGAAGCAGTAGACTGGTATGCCAGTAAGGAGGAGGAGGAGGAGGGCAGGAGGAACAGCGGCTCCCTCTGGGGTTAAAAGCCTCCTACTGAAGTTGGACTTAAGAGACGGAAAGGCGAGCGGTCAAGGGTACCAGCCAGACAGGCAGGATGGCTGACCCACCTACTGAACATCTTCATCTCCAAAATAAAGTTACAAAGATACATCGTTTTACTTATTGATACTGTCGATTAGATTTCTTTTATGAAGACGCCCAACAGCTTTTAACAACACGACAATGGCTTGTTACTCAATTGTCGATTCTTTTCTGCTAAGTTTTAGTTTTATTATTTCAAGTCTGTTTAATGCTGATAATTTCACGTATATTTACGACCTACTGTATGGAAGAAACAGCCCTTGAACAAATTTGCAAACGGTAAAGCGGGTCTGATGTAAAAGGCAGCTGCTTATTTTTACCTTTGCAGTGATCCTGTTTCTGCAGCAGAACACTTGAACTTTCTAGTATAGTCCTTCTAGTCCAGAGAACTGCAAACTGTATGTTCTTCTCATATGTACAGTAACATGAATGAGAGAGAGCTATTATGAAATAGTCATTTCTGTGACATCATAGTGCTCTTTGGTAACTGTTTACCAACACTGATAAAGAACGTGAGTCAGCTGAGCAAAGGCAATCTCAGTGAACTCAGCCAAACTACTTTACGATTCAAACATGAATGAACTGTTTGGTTGTTAAATAGCTATATTCCAATAACAATCACTGCTATATAGAGTGTTTGTTCAGTAACAGGGGGGGGTCTCCCCATCTCTCCAGTGCTTTAAGAAACAGAAATACATTTCCAGGTCAGGATACCAATTTCATCCAGTCAAGAGAGAGAACTCATGCACGCTACAGGATAACCTAGTGAAATTGGAAGTGGTGAAACAAACAAATTAGCACACACAAAAAAGTGGAACAGTAAATAAATTAAACAATTAAACTGATAAATGGGTTGTCTCTCCTGGATGAAATTGGTGACCCACCTGAAAATGTATTTTCTGTTCAGTAAGGAGCTGGAGAGACGGGGAGACCCCTGTTACTGAAAAAACACTATGATTAGATCAGAATATAGAGCTTTAACTTTTGAACAATTCACTTTTTGTTAGAACAAAAAAATATATCACTTACAGAACCTTTAAATTCACAATTAACATTACATTCAATCGCCTGGATTTCGTTTTTTCCACTCATGCTTGACTGTTACATAGAAGTTTTGGTATATTCTCCTTATCTTATCATTCCACAGAAGATGCACACAGTAAGGTACAAAAAAAGTTAAAAGGCTGCAACAAATCGCTTTAGTTATTTCCAGGCTGACATACCGCAAACTATGTTGCTGCTGTAACAATGCTTCCCCCATATGCCCGCAGACATCATCAAATGGCTATTTTTTGCTTTTATTGGTAAATCGTCAACTTTTATTTGAAAAGTAAAACAAACGACAGACGTTTCAGCCCCTTGGCGGACCGTTGTGTGGGCAGGACAGCAAAGCCGGGCAGCCTGACGGAAAGCGCGGCCAAGCCTGAGCTGGAGGGAAGTAGAAAGACACTCCTCCTCAAACGGGGCCCGGCGGCTTTCAAAGAACGCAGCCATTAGTGAGTGCTCATCAAGCGGGAGCAGGGGCCCGTCCGGTCCCCCGGCGGGGTGGCGGCGTGAACGGCTGGCCGCCGTGCCTCTGTGGGAGGAGGGAGGGAGGCAGAGAGGACTACAGAGATGAGCCCGGGACCCAGTGGTGTTTCCTAGCAGAGTCGAGCCACGCAGCCCAGGCACGCTCAATTCCCAACCCAACTGTCACTGCTGGCACCGGGCTCAGCCCCTTCAAGCACATAATCTGTGCCCGTATGGCTGTTAACCACCACGCCCCCCCCCCCCACCCACCCCCCACACACACACACACACACACACACACACACACACATTTCCCCAACCCCCCAAGTCCTTCACTCATCCTATGCCATGGTATTGTCTGTGTCTGCCGCCATTCTCTCTGTTATTGAGCCATTAAAGGATTTGGAGAAACAAACAGTTCCACAGCATATGGTATCTTGATCAGCGACAAGGCAGCTTAAGGACAATAGATCGATCGCACACCTACAGTAGAAGCTGATCAATTCTTATACCAGAGAGGGGAAATATCATGCTTAATATAACCAATGGATAATTTCGCCCAGTGATTACCACACTGTAAAATGTGCAGTGTTCATTTAGTCATTTGTACACTCTCAAGAGAGTTATGGGTCCGTTTGGTTCCAATAGTACACTCTCAGAGTTCAATTTACCCTGAAGATTTGTAGGGCCTACTGGAAAGTTAGCTGCAGCCGTTAACACTGGAAGCTGAGCGGAGTGAGAGGATCATTGCATCAATCTCGGTGAGCACAGAGGCGTCCGAGGCGGCACTCTGCCATGCTGGAGATTCCCCGCCGATGCCCATCTCTCCCGATGACAGAGCGATAATGTCACATGAGTCCAGGTGAGCGAAAAATGGCAGCCTGCTTGATGCCCAGCCGGTCGCTTTAATTGGCTAAAACAAAGTAATTTGAGAGCGGTGTGGGGGGCACGAGGGGGTAAATGATGAGACAGAAGGTCACTGCTTCTCTTTTACTCTGCCCCGTGCCATCCACCAGCATTCCCAGCATGCTCTACAGTTAATATTGAGATCTATTATACACGTGCCTTGCAACCATCTGCTTCTCATGCCAAGAACCTGTGCTTCACTCCTCATTATTGAATAAAAGAGGAAATATCTATATACATGTCCAATTGATTAGCAGTACTTTGATCCTGTGATGCTATGACAAAAACTGAATTCATAAAATACTTGTACTGTAGTAGTATTAGCAAATATATATATATATATATGTTAAAATGAATGAGATGTTGGGAACATTGAAAATTTTAGTTTTTAACTAAATCTTATTTAAAGTATGAATCGTGGACAATTTCTGAAATTCTTGCAATGTCTCATTAATAATGCGTTTATTCAACAAGAATTACTGTTTGTCTACATTTTGCCAGTTACAATGCTCTTTTCCATTATGACTGTTTAATAAATCTGTCTCAACGCTCAATTACAAATCTAGTTTATCTAGATTAAATAAATAAATAAAGTAAAAAGCAAATTCTGTCATTTCCGTCAAATCCTCTAACACAGTGGTTCTCAAAGTGGGTTCCGGGGAACCCCGGAGGTTCTTGAGGGGGTTCCTGGGCCCTCAGCAAAATAAGGAACAGTTTAACCACTTTTAACCTTATTTTATACTTTGGCTATTCAATAGCCGATCTACAAGCTCACAACGCGTTGCATGTGACATGTTGTGAGCTTATCTGTTATTGTTGAAACATTTTGAAACCCCCTAAAAATAATTTTAACAAACACCACTTATAAATCTTCTCCTATCGGGGGCCCCTGGTGCAAAGTCTTTTCAGATGGAGGTCCGTGGCCAAATACATTACATTTGGGGGTCCTTGACATGAAAATGTAAAAATGTAGGTTCTAAGATAGGCAACACTGAATGGAACAACACTGAATGGAACAACAGGTCAATACTAAAAGGTTCTGTATTTTCGATGCTTTCCTTGAGCGTATAACCATATGTTCATAAGCAGACCTAAGTGAGCAGGACACAGATTCTAATTATTTGTGTGTGTGTGTGTGTGTGTGTGTGTGTGTGTGTGTGCGTGTGCGTGTGCGTGTGCGTGTGCCTGCATGCGCACATGCATGCATGCATATGCTTCCACCACGACCGTGTGTGTGTGTGTGTGTGTGTGTGTGTGTGTGTGTGCGTGTGCGTGTGCATGTGCGCGTGCGTGCATGTGTGTGCGTGCTTGTTTGAGTGTGTTGAGACACATGATGCACCTGTGTTAAACAAATGACCCTCATGTCTGTGTGGGTTTCTCCCAGGTGTGGCTGATGCATGGATCATGTGGTGCAGAGTGCTCGGGGCAACGTTGGCACAATTGTCCTGGGATCATCGCTGAATGTGGCCCTGAATTTGCATTGAGCGGAGGAACGGTTCACCTCCTCAACACAGTCTACTGTGCGTCAGGGGGTGCAGGGGAGGCGCATGCTAGACTAACCCCCTGCAGGCAGAATCAGGTGTTATCTGTCTGACTAGAGACACCGCCATCAATCTCTCCTGTCCACTCTCCTTTGCCCAGAATCAAATCAGCACGGGGAAATACATCTGCACTGATGATGTGGAGACAAGATATGCCATCGCCTAATATGCTAAACCGAGGCAGTGTTTGCTTGGTATTTGGTTACATGTATTGATACTCTGTTTGTTACTCAGTGTAATTGCAATAGTCATTAACCACTTTCAACTGGCGTCCCTGTTTTGGGCATGTCCTTCTAGGCGGAAAGAAACAAAATTTACATTAATTTTCAAAAATAGCTGATCTACAAGCTCACAACGGGACACAATACGTCACGTTGTAAGCTTGTAGATCGGCTATTTTTGCTATTCATCGCATAACATCGGACAAAGTATATAGGGCTTAAGTGGTTAAACTAGCAAATGTAAAGTGGGACATTGCTGTTCCAACTTTCACTTGCAGACACATTCTTCAGCTTTACTAATGTTTGTGAGCAGTGTCATTAGCCGCTAATTTCTCTGTATTTGTTTCCATACAGCCTTCAGACCAACAGCTCTAGGCCAAAGTAAATACGCAGTACAGCTGTCAGTGGATCTGGCACTGAAATTGTATTTGAGAATAATCATTTTGACTAGTTAAACATTGATGCAGCTGAGAGGTGACATTAGCCAAATGTGAAGTTATCCAAAGTAAAAAAAATAATAAAAGAAGAGGAAGAAAAACTAAAGTTCAAGTCAAGTCAAGTGATCATGTAAAACAAATCTGTATGTTAGGCCTCGGGCGACTAGGCGGCAGGGAGGCAGCAGGGGAAGGAGCACAAGAGAGTTGATTAACAGATGAAATGCTCACAGAGATGCAGAGAAATTGGAGGGGGGGGGGCAGTTAATGAAGAACCTCTGTTGACACCTGGTCTGCCTGATAATTTGATCTGCGTATGATGGCTCAGAGTTTGAAAGGCACTTTGTCCAATTAGAAAGTGTGCTGCAAATTTCCACCTGCCCCTGACAGAGATGAAGTATCTCATTCAGAAGATACTGTGGCTCTGAGCCAGCTAAGAGAGCCCAAAACATTGGTAGTGGAGCAAGCAGCAGCTAATGAGAATCTCAAGCCATACTCGTTTCCTTGATTACACACTGTATTTTACTGTCTTTCAGTGGCTCAGACCAGCATGCATCAAATTAAATGATAGGAATTTATGCAAGAGTATGACAGAGAAAGTTTACATGTGACCAGATCTGCGCTACGTTTTCTTAAATTCTAACGAAGTGCTATTTTTCATGCTGTATGTTTGAAACTTGACACTGGATACAGATACATTTTTAAAGTAGTCACATTCTTCAATATAGTGTAACCCAGTGTTTTCTAAACAGTGGGCCATTTCTGGGTCACGGGCCCATTTTTATGGATCGCGAGTGGATATCCCAGTTTTTTTTTTACGTTTCCTACCAAATTTGTTGTTGCTTTTTTTTTGTATCCAACATTTTTACACAAAAAAACATTCCTTTTATTTTTCTAAAGAATTTCATACATTTTCAAAAAATAATCTAAAGAATTCCAGAAATTAAATCTAAATCTACAAGCTCTCAAAACCTCACATCGCAATGCGTTGTGAGCTTGTAGATCGTCTATTTTCACTATAAAATAGGGTTTAAGTGGTTAATTCATAATTATAATTGTAAGTTTGGGTCCTGGGGAGACACCAAATTTATATTTTAGGTCTCAAACTAAACTACTGGTGTAACCCATGTCTTTTGTAACAACTAAAGTAAGTTCATTATTAGTAGGAGGGAGCTTGACCGAAGGCCCTGCACCTGACAAGATCAGATCAAATAAATAGACTTTCACTATTTTGTTTTATATAGTGCTTTTAATGCAAGGACTTTCAGTTTGGTTATTAATATCCATATGTAATTAATCCTGATAGATAAATGTGGACTACGTGCTGGATCATAAGAACCCTGCTGATAGCACATGGTACTGTACAATGTATGAGGAAGCTCTGTTAGATATGCCACTGTCAACACCCACCAAAGACCTCCATCTTCCTATTTCTGTATGTCTATTTCCGTCTGTCACTTAAAAATAGGCTTTTAACAACCCAGCATGGTGTTAATCATCAGTTCCACAAGTAGTACATCAGGAAAATAAAGTAGCAAATATTGATCATTAAGACAGATAAACGTATGCCCATGAACTAGAGTGTGACTGGTGCTCCATACATGGTAAAGAGTCAGTGCCAGAACAGAGCGCAGCGGCATTGATTGAGCCCCATGTTGGCACACGCTCTGTCTTCATATGACTCCTACTGCAATCAATCCACACACACAAGAATCAAATATTCATTAGTGGCTTATTCATATTCAGAATCTGTTTTTTGAAAATAACAATGGGATAGAATGGTCTTTGACAGGCTGATTACAATGATTTTGTGAAGTATGAAGAAGGGACAGTTTTGATAATCTTCTATTATTTAATGAGTAAAACTGTGGCTTGAGTTGTGTTCATTATTGTTCTCTCTCAGACCGCAGAATACGAATGAGGAGCTACATTATTTAACAAAGATTATAATGTTATGGTCCATCAAAAAACAGAAAGTGGTGTGAGGCTATTAAACGCGTACAAATTGCCTGCGGTTTTAGAAATGCTCTAGCCAAGATACTACAGTAGCATAGCATGTGTTTATAGCATCCAAACTCAGTCATTATGGATTGGCTTGAAGGTCAATAAGGACCTATATGTCCTTGGACAATACATCGCTGACTGCTCCGAGTTATTTAAATAAGAACAAGCTAATAGTTTTGCATACGGTGTGATTCAACATGATTAATACATATGGGTATTGTTTAACTACTCCAGTCCATTGGCCCTGTGTAATTGGCAAAAGAAGACTGGAGAGATGGTCTTCCATGTTAATAATTAGTTGGTTCTGCACTCTAAAAAATTCTGTCCAACCTCACCAGATTTTAATCAAGGGCTGGAAATAGTATCTGATTGTAATCGGCACTCCACTCAGAAGTCACCAGGGGTGTTTGAAGAGTGCGTCAAGCCTGAGAGTGGAGCTAATTCCATTAAGCAGCGGCCGTACCTGGAGGGGACGGATCTGTATCTTTCTCTTTTTTATTTATGAGATTAAGTCTCGCTTGTTACCCCAATATAAATAATCAAACTGACTGAAATGACACTGATTTTCAAGCTGTCTTATCTTGCCACGTCTCAAAAAGTTTTCCGTTTCTCTCAGGTGACAAATAAACTTTGATGAGCATGTAATACTAAAAACGTATTGAAGATGCGACAAAATGAATTAAAAGAGCAAATGAAAAGCAAGCGTTGTGTAGATAAGAGGCAACAGAAATTGAAATGTACTTATCTGAAGGACACTTTGCTGATGGTACATAAATACCTGTAATGCTCCTGTAATGTATGTTTGTGCATTTTTGTACTGTACAGTACATTGCAACACTTTGTTAAAGGGAAAATATCAACATTTTCAACATTATCCCAATACTTTGTTTTTTAGGGCCAATTTTCCATTAGCAGCCATAAAACTGAGCAGTCCTCTGTGCGTTGCTGAAACACCACTGAAGATGTGCTGAAACGTTCGGGGTAAAAAACCCATTAATGTGAAAACTACGATTACAGCAAAATAGCAATATTAACGTTAGAAAATATGAATCAGGTTGATGTAATGGCAGCCATACACTGTATGGAGAGTGCCAAATCAATACTTGTCCACGAAATACAGACTGACTACTAAAACCATGTGTCACACTCACACATCTCATAAAGTAAGTACTGTAATGGCTATGTGGCACAGTTTACGTCAACAGTACCAGTAGGCAAAGAAACATGCCTCCCTCTACTACCTCTACTGTGCCATATCCTTAACCAGTCATACTAAAAATGGGTGACAGAATGCCATATATATTTCCATCAAAGTCTCAGTCTGCCATCATACACCATGAAGGCCTTTACACGAAGCCACCATGAGAGCCATTTAACCTACAGTAAGCAAGATGAATAACCACAGTTAAGTGTTGTTCAAATACCACAGCTCTTGCTGTTTTAAAATACAGCACATGCACGTAACGTCTGTGAGACTCTCTGAGAGTGGTTGTGTTCAACATATGTCAGTGTTAAGCAGTCTGCAAAAGAGTCATGTGCCTGTGTCACACTTGAAAGGCTTCCAGCTAACGTAACCGGAAGGGGGACAGCATTTTTTAAGGAGAAAAGTATGATTTTCTTCAAGGGCAGAGGAGTGATGATTTTTTTTTAATACTATGAGTATCTTTGGTCATACAGATAGGTTTAAACTATTTTAGAACATTGCGACACAAGCTTAGTGATCTTTATTATCCTTTCTAACCACGCCTCTTCTGAGAACCCCCCTTCATAAAGCAGTGTAGCGCCATGGCATCGTTACTGTAGGTGCACCACTGCACCAGTACTTAGGTCACAGTGTACCGTGTTAAATTTAGACTCCTTTAACACTCTCCAATAATGCATCTGGAGTATTTCCGTTCATTACTATTCAGACTTTTCTATCTAAGATTTGATCTTCTGTAATTGGGCCATAGATCTGAGCTACCATTCACAGCTGGAGATTTCACATCAAATCTGGTGCCTGTCACCAGACAGAACTTCCTTGCCAGCCCCAGTTGAGCCACCGGTGACTCAAACTCCAAAATAAACGGCCCCCCAAGAAAATAACTTTCAGATTTTGTCAAAGTTAAGATTGATGTCTCTACAGTATACTGTTTTAATCAGTATAGACAATTAGGGCAAACACTTAATTGACCACTCAATAAACTTGATAATATAATTCACAAAATGAATGGACCCAAATCATTATGAATTCTTGAATTTCATTTTCCACACCATAATAATTCAAATACGATTACACTGGCAGTAAAACATATATTTTTTAGCAGTAAAGTAAACTTTGATAAAAACATATATCCAGATCCAGATCCAGATGTTTATATTTACCCAATGTTCAACTGGGTAAAACTAGGGGCGGCCGTAGCTTAGTGGGTAGAGAGGCCGTCTGGTAATCAGACGGTCACCAGTTCACCTCTCGCAACCAGAAAGTGTCCCTGAGCAGACACTTACCAGTAATCCCTAATTGCTCCCCCCGGGCGCTCATCATGACCTGAGCAGCCATCAGCTGAGTGAAGCAGCAACAGAATTTACCCTGCAGGATTAATAAGGTCTGCAAACAAATCACACTGTAAAAGAGAACATTCCAGAGTGAAGTTACAGTAAGTTATGGCCAGTACACACTCTAGTGACCTACTGTAAAGTAAGTTATGGCTGGTACACACCTGGTGACCTATATGACCTAAGTATTTCACCAACAATTAAAAATGTATTAGATCCATTTCTGTCTATATGAACTAAATTTAGTGTACAATTTGAACAAACAACACAACTGGCAAAGCACTAAGTCCATAACTGTCCAATGCTACATTTAAAGGTTTTCAAATACTAAGAAAATATGTACCATGTTCATCCAATAAGCCTGGTACAAGTTAGATTGACCTTTGACACTCATAACAACGCAAGGACATTGACAATCAGAAGCATGCAAATAACATTTTAGCTAACAATGCTGAAGTCTTAACTAAGAGCCTTTAAAGGACTAGTTCACCCAAAAAATGACATATTTTCTATCAACTACACACCCCACGAAGCCTTGAATTCATGGAGATATGGACTTGTGAAGTCTCCTACCGGAAGTCATCAAATTATTGGCTTAGGAAGGCGATTATTGGCTTAGGAATGCAGCAAAAACAAAAAAATCGCCATGAATTCAAAGCTTCATGGGGTGTGTATGTAATTGATAGAAAATAAGTAATTTTTTGGGTGAACTACTCCTTTAAGTCTATAAAACATACAGGGTCAATGTAATAAAGTTAAGTTCCTTTAGTTTAAACAACTGAATCTCTGGACTATTGAATCTAATATAGAATGCAATGCAATACATACTGTATGTAATAAGTAGTACCCATTCAAGGATATGTGATTAGGTCAATTACTGAGACTTAACTTTGAATAGGCTAATTCTAAACCAGTACTTCTGACGATACAACTCCTAGGCCTGGGGCTAACACAAAGTATACAGCTGTCTGACAGGTATCAACAAGCGAGTTTGTGACATATCACCTCGCCCACATCTAAGGATTAAGAATCAGGGAGGAACAAAACCCATTATTATGTCATGGGCAGCCTGCCAGGAAGGAAAGCAAGAGACGGCACCTCATGGAGTTGCTCTGCAGAAAATGTCCAGAATGGATATGATGTCTGCTGAGCCTACACCTGGATTAGGGTGCTCTTTAAACTTTGTCGTACATTTGTAACAAATGGCGAAAATAACACATTTTCAACCTTCAGCAAGCAACATTGTCATATGACAAAGTATAATTTATTGTAGGTATTTGAAAATGTCAGAGCCTCGCTAATGCTGCTGTCCACTAAAGTGGTGTGTGAGCTCCATGCCAGCTCTGGGCTTTCTGAGACTTTGTGTAAAACCTAGTTTAAAGGCCTCTGCCTCCCCACACACCATTCGTCTTCTGTCAGCCACAGCTAAATACAAGCTGCCACTCCAGCAGACAGCTCTTATTCCTCCCCGTGCAAACAGAACCTTTGGAATGGAGAGACTTTGCTTTATGAGTAAAAAAAAACAAAAGCATGCACCAAAATGTTAAACGCTTTGCCTTGGCTTATTATCATTTTTATTTTTTTGATCAGCAAATTTCCGATCTCAACTACCAAAACTGTACCTTATGGTGTGATATGCTTTCCATAAAGCAAGTACTGACTAGCAGCAGCCTATATGCCTATGTCTAATTAACTTCATTAAACATTAGAGTTAAGAGTAGTGTAACACAAATAAATCAACAAAATGCCTAAATGGTATGACAGGGCAACCTTGATAGTATTTACAGTAACTGATGTGTTGTAACTCATGAGCCCAATGTACTGTAATACTTTCCTCCACAGGAAACCATGTTCCACTCCACCAGAAGAGAGCTTTCACGATGTTCCAGCTCAAAGCAAACAACATAATTTCATCTAACATGCCCGATGATACACTATCAAAGCCCTTTGTTTCATATGGTTGGCCATCAGTTCTCCCTCTTTATCTACTAGGAACATGTTGTTCAGATGACTTGTTAGACGCTGTGTAAATGAGTATAACAAGCATGCCCAACAACACCACAGTAGAACAAGGACCTACTGTACACAAACAGACCATTGTACATCACTACAGTACATTCACACCCTGTACTGTGAGGTTCAGCATTCAATGCAGGCAAATTTACAACTGGCATTATTACACTGCAAAATCTTGAGTTAGTTGAACTTTTAGAATGTAAAAATGGATTTTATGAATGAATTTTACATTCTCACTCTCAGTTAAATTAACACTCGATCAGGATTTAACAGTAATAATAGTGGAACTGCATGCACGCGTGTTTGCACACACACACACACACACACACACACACACACACACACACACACACACACACACACACACACACACACACACACACACACACACACACACACACAGAGTGGGGGCAATCTCAGGTTATCTGAGAAGATCCTGGACACTGTGGTTCTTATCAAATCAATGCAGCTTCAGAGCTTCCCTGTGCAATATTAAGGCTTCAGCCAAGCCTCTGCAGAGGCCGTCAACTTACATAACCAGGCCATTAATATTGATTGTTTCCAAATTTGCGAACGGAGGGATCTTGCAATATGAAAATAATACTTGCACCCTTTCTTCTTTCCAGTAATGATATCAACAGACCTCCAAGGCCCGTTGCCTGACCCACTCAAGTCTTACAGCAGCGCTTCTGCTGAAGTAAGCCTTTTCTACTTAGGGTATTAACGCTCAGGGTTAAAACAGTAGACGCTCTGCATACATGATAAGGAATGTGCATCCTCTAAAAGTCTGCAGCAGTGTCTCAAAGTGGGGTCCGGGGACCCCCAGGGGTCCTTGAGGGGGTTCCAGGGGGTCCCTTGCAAAATGAGGAACATTTTAACCCTATTTTATACTTCGGCTGTTTGTAAATAGCCAATCTACAAGCTCACAGCGTGTCTCGATGCGACGCATTGTGAGTTTGTAGATCTGCTATTTTCTAAAATAATAAAAACACATTTTCTCTCATGGCACAACATATTTTCAAATGGGGGTCCGCAGCTAAATACATATCAAATGTGGGGGTCATTAACATGAAAAGGTTTGAGAACCACTGGTCTACACAGTAAAACCCTTGGTGTTCCAAATGTAACCAAATAGTGTTCCAAATATAACCAAATGTACGGGTCTGTTTGGTTCCATTTGTACACTCTTTCGGAGTTAAATGAACACTGAGGATTTTACTGTGTAATGCAGCTGGCGTGGAGGGAAACTGCACTCCAGCAAACTGCACTCCAGCAAGTATCTGCTGTATTTCAGATGTTGGTTTTTGCGGCTAACCCAAACAGCAAGAGTCTGAACACACCACTGTAATCCTGAAAACGTCTACAAGTTTGGAAGCTTGACCATAAGTCAAGTCAAGCACATTTTTTATTGTGGATTTAACTTTTGTTTTCTTCTGATCCTATTCGACTACGTACCACTGCAAGAAGAAACCAGTTGCAATTACATTTTTATAGAACACAAGCAGTCCTGCATGAATGCTTTATATAGAGATTTAATTCAAATTTCTATATGGCAGCTGGAATTTTATAATTTCCCCATCTCTGTGAAAGGTTTTATTTACTGATATATAACTTAACTTCAAATTATGCAAAGCTGTAAGACGCAAATACAGTAATGTGTAACACATACTATCCCATTTTAAGAGTCTGTGAACATGAAACAATAAGCCACAACACGTTACACAGACATCACATGGCACTTCCTAAACATGTTAACATACACATTAAAGGCGGTTACACACCGGCGAATGTGCGAATATACGCAAAATTCGGACTCGTTCCGAATAATTAAAAGACGCTTTTTCGCTTCGCTTTTCCGCGCCATGTACGCTTGCATTGACTTTATAAGGTTTTTAAAAAAAGCGTATTATTCGCACGAAAAAAACGCCCCGGTGTGTAAGGACCTTAACTGTTGAAGCTAGAAAGCCAGAAAAGGGACAGAAACAAACTCACACAATAATACACAAAACACAATAATGTGAAGTGCTGAAAACTTCACAGAATATTTCAGAAAACTTTAGGGGCTAAAACAGCTAACTTTCTATTAAATGCAGAGAACCTGAGTCGTTACAGAGGTTTTTCCAACTGAACATGTTTCATTTTTTCCCCCCTCGTTCAGCAAGCATTACATAACAGAGCAAAGGCGTTCTTTTTCCTGTCTTTCTCTCCCAGACGCACTTTAATCCAGTGCACATAAACGGGTCGGGGTGAATATGGGTCAGCGGGTTAGGAGTGTCTCAAAGTCAGACTTCTTAAAGTAAATCAAACTATGAAGTCTATGAGGTCCGGGAACACCCCCATCCTCCCAACTACCTGTCTTTGCCCACTATTACATAAGAAGTTGCTGCCTTCTCTACCAGCAGCTTAAAACCAAACCCAGTGAAAAGTGAAAGCAGTTCCACCACCAGATACAATACATCCAATGAGGGGAACCGATTTTTAATGGGGAGGGGGTATTATTTATTATTATTTATATTTTTTTTGTGATTTGTGATTTTTATTTTTTGGGGGGGGGACATTAGTTAAGTCGTATTTTAAGTTAAATCTGATATCTGATATCTGTAATGATTTTTTTGCTCTCAGCTGCGCGCAGCCGCCTCTGTTTATGGCTAAACCTGTTACATAACCAGCTTACATTCCACATTCACCATATCACACTCTAAATATACCTCTTCTTCCGCACAGGACGCGGGCACACGCGCACACACGCAGAGACGCGCACGCGCACACACACACACACACGCAGCAGTTTGCAAATGAATCAAATTGTCACGTCTATAAATGCTCGTGTGATGATTGACCGCGTGCACGCAGCAGTGCAACACTCGGCCGAGGCATGTTGTTTCTTTTGAACTTGGACGAGCTTTGTTTTGCTTCTACTGGAGAGAGAGGCAGTGTGTAGAGGGGGGTGTGGTTAAATACCAGTGGTGGAAAAAGTACTCATATGTTTTACTTAAGTAAAAGTATCAATGCTGCAATGTAGAAATACTCTGTTGCAAGTAAAAGTCCAGAATTTTAAATGTTGTAGAAGTAGAACTACAAAAGTATTGGTATCAAAATGTACTTAAAGTGCCAAAAATAGAAGTATGCTACTCATTATGCAGAATGTCCCATTTCGGACAAGTTTTCAAATGTATACAAATCTTTTGAAAATAGCAGATCTACAAGCTCACAATGCATTGCATTGCGACGCTTAGAGCTTGTAGCTCGGCTATTTTCAAATGGCCGAAATTAATATAGGGCTGAAAGTGGGTAGCCTAATGTATGTTTTGTAATAATAATAATACATCCACAAAGTAACTAGTGACTAAAGTTTTCAAATAATTGTAGTGGAGTAAAAAGTACAATATTTGCCTCTGAGATGTAGTGGAGTAGAAATGTAAGTACTCAAAACTGGAAATACTCCAGTAAAGTAAAAAATAAAACTGTACTTAGTTACTTTACACCACAGAGAAGCAGTGTGGAGGGGGTGTGGTTAAATACTGTCTGTTACTGTACAACATGGACGGGACGTCGACAGATCATGTCAAATGAACTGAGCGTCACTATAGACAACAAGACGTGGTCAATTCAGACTTTTCCCTGGAATAATTGACCATTAAGGGCCTGTGGCATTATTATTACTGTCTGACCACCACGCACGTCCGGGAGGTGCACGTCGCAATAAATGCCAATGCAAAGCCCCTTGCGTCTGCTGCTGCAACAATATTGCACGGCTTTAAAGGAGTAGTTCACCCAAAATAAATATGATACTTATTTTCTATCAATTACACACCCCATGAAGCCTTGAATTCATGGAGATTTTTTTAGTTGTTGTCGCATTCCTAAGCCAATAATGTGATCATTGGTCAGTAGGAAACTCAGTCAGACTCAGTACCATTAAATTATTGGCTTTAATGCGTCAAAAACAAACAAAAATCTCCATGAATTCAAGGCTTCATGCATGGGGTGTATAATTGATAAGTCATTTATTTGGGGTGAACTACTCCTTTAACACATTTCAGCTGCAGCTGCAAACGCAGGCATAACAATAATATGTCTGCCTGCCCCAATAGGTTGACTATAATTTCTGTCATACATACGGACCCATGTGAGCTGACAGCTACCAAAACGTCACTTCAAAGGCAGAACGGGTCTAATAATCGATACGCTGTATAACAGTTTCCAAAAAGTTCACTTGTTTTGACACTTTGGAGCATAACGCGTTTTGGGCCACACAGGTTGGCCTGTCAGGGCTTTAAGTGAAGCATCTGTCGACTCATTTAAGTTGTTTGGGAAATAGATTTGTCTCACGTTCGGAATGAATGTGACATGTATGACCGCACCATCCCTCTAGTGATCCGAGCTGTCAGTGGAGCTTGAACAACCATGCAGGCGACACAACACGGCGACATCAAGGCAAAAAAAGCCGCGATGGTACAAAATACTGTACATGTGTGTGTCCCTGTAGCTTGATTGATTTCAGACAGTGTGTGTGTGTGTGTGTGTGTGTGTGTGTGTGTGTGTGCAGCTGCTTGGATAGACGCGAATATTTATTATAAGGCTCCGATCGCGGTGCAATTAATCCCGCTTTGAAGTTTGATCAAATTCCGTGATCAATAAACATTTCTGGTATAATGAGAAATGTGCTCTTGCTTACCTCTGTTGGTGCTTGAACAGGTCTGCCTGCGAACCGGGGCTGGATGCTGGTCCGCTTTATTTCGGAGCGTCTCCAGGTTTACCGGGGTTTCCCTGACCGGGGTAGCCGGCTCCGAGGCGCTGTTGCCCGGGTCGCTCGCTGGATCTGGAGGGGACTCCATGTTGAATTTTCGGATCTTACTGTTCAACTAATCGCTACTGTATTAAACTAATTCTTGTTTGGTTTGTGAGCTCCGCGACTACGTCTTTGCTATCTATTTTAGAGTAGAACTAAAGAAATGAGAAATGCGAGTGTGTCTGAGGTGGGTGTGTGAGTCTGATTGTCCACTAGCAGCGCTAGTGAGAGCTCGAGTCATGCCACTGGAAAAGGGAGAGGTTGTCAATAGCCGATGAATGGATGTAGGCCTGCTAGTAATCCATGCCGATCGACCCTATGGGTACTTTTACATGGAAAGCAGGGGTCATCGACTCATCAATGTGTCCGCGCACGGACACATGTGTCCGTGGCAAGACCTGTCCTTGTCCGTGGTACATTTCTAGATTTTTACATTTTTACATTACATTATAATGTTCTTATTTTGATCATATAAGACTAAATTTTTGATCATATAAGACTCAATTATTGAATATAAGTCTCCAGGTTTTCCTTAGAATATGTATGACACAGTCTTGACAGTGACTGATTTATTATGACACAATGGTTCTCTAACTTTTTATTTTCAAGGACCCCTATAACTTGAGAGTGTACAAATGGAACCAAATGGACCCGTGTTTGTACACTCTCAGAGTTACAGACCCAGCTGTAGCAAAAAATAGAATTTTGACAAAAAATTCCACCACAAGCCAGCATGGCCATGACCCCTGCATTGAAGTAGCAGTATTTTTTGTAATTTTTTATTTTATTATAGGCAGCCCAATCCAATAGTTCCCCAAACAAAAATATTATTCTCCCTAGAAGTATAAAACAAAATGGAACAATTCAATGGTGTATGTATGCAGATTGCATGGCTCAGTCTCTGAATGTGAAATTGAAAATGACTCAGCCCTGTCCTAGTACAGTTATTATCATGTTATTTGGCCGGGGGGGGGGGGGGGGGGGGGGAAACATGTCACTGACCACTAATCTGAGAACCTAATTATTGTAAAATAATGTTAGGCCTAAAATAACATGGTTTAATGCCATCTTTCAAACATTAGAATCTCTGCTAGTATAGGCTACTACCACGCACCCCAATCATCATCATCATCATCATCATCACCACCGTCCGTCATCATTGCTATTCTGAGTCAAACCCATGAATTCAAGTAGGCTATAATGCTTTACAATTATTAACATTACTTTAAAGAAATTGCTTCTTTAAGAGAAGTGATGATGATTCGATGATGACGTGGAGACTGCAAATTAATGCATTTAATTATTTTAAAGTTTGGATTAGAGGGGAAACGTTTTATTTTTATTTTTTATTGTATCATCAACACATTATCCTGGGGAGGAGCGGACTGCTGCTGTTTCTCACGAGCTGGTCTGCAGTCTTACTGTAAAGTCTCATAACTTATTAGAGCGTCTTCCTGTCTGCAGTGGTGCTGGAGAGTAACTAAGTAGGCCTACATTTACTAAAGTACTGTACTTAAGTACAATTTTGAGGTATTTTTACTTTACTGGAGTATTTCCAATTTTCAGTACTTTTACTTCTACTCCACTAGTCTACATCTCCTCAGAGATAAATATTTTACTTCTACTTTAGTTACTAGTTACTTTGTAGATTTAGATTATTATTACTAAACATATATACATTAAGCACTTAAGCTCTATATATATTTCGGCTTTTTTCGCAGATCTACAAGCTCACGCATCCTGAAGCGTCGCAAAGCAGGGTTGTGAGCTTGTAGATCAGCTATTTTCAAAAGATTTTTATACATTTAGAAAACTTGAAATGGGACATTCTGCATAATGACTTTTTTCCCAATACTTTTGTACTTTTACTCAAGTAAATTTTGAATTCCGGACTTTTATACTTGTAATGGAGTATTTCTGGAGTATTGATACTTTTATACTTAAGTACAACATTTTTGTACTTTTTCCACCACTGCCTATCTGCCGCAAGAAGAAAGTATCTACTAGACTCCAGAGGATCTTCTTTCATGAGACTGTGCGCTTTAATGTGCTATCTTGTCCAGCAGCCCAGCAAGCATCAGACGGTACTGTAGTGCAATGGTTGGTTCTCAAGCCTTTCAGGCTGTGATCCCCCAAAATAACAGCTTGTAGATTGGCTATTTTCAGCATTTTTGCCTCTTTCTTATATTATTTGACAATTTGGCCAATGTTTGACCAGTTTTTATAGTATAGTTTATTGATTACTTTTGATGCAGTATGGTATTTTTTATTTTGTATTTAACTATTAAAAAGGTCTTAAAAGTCCTTAAATTGTCACTTCACTGTCATGGGGACCCCCCAAAATCATGTGGGGACCCCCTTGGGAGTCCCGACCCACAGGTTGAGAACCACTGCGTAGCGTGGCAAGCATGCCTGCGCTGCTTGTTGTACAACAGCAATTACAAACACCATGCTTTCTGCACGTGATCAGAGGCCACGCTCCAAGGCAGAACCACGCCCCTTTTCAAACGTTGCACGTGGACTTTGACATGGTCCTGCTCTTGCACTATGTATATTCAAAATAGCCTACCTATTAACAGGCCAAGCAGATCCACTTGAGGTAGTTTTAATGATAATAATAACAATTCTTATTGGTAATAGGAAAGGTGGGCACCCAAACATTCTGGGCACTAGGGAAATGTGGGCACCCGGAAGAGTGGGCACTTTGGGGTGAGAAGAGTGGGCACTAGGGAAATCTGGGCACCAGGAAGAGTGGGCAATTTGGGGTGAGAAGAGTGGGCAATAGGGAAATTGGGCACCAGGAAGAGTGGGCACATTTGGGTGAGAAGAGTGGGCACTAGGGAAATCTGGGCACCAAAACAGAGTGGGCACCAGGAAAACTGGGCACTAGGTAGAGTGATTACTGGGGAAATGTGGGCACTTTGGGGTGAGAAGAGTGGGCACTAAGGAAATCTGGGCACCAAAACAGAGAGGGCACCGGGAAAACTGGGCGCTAGGAAGAGTGGGCTCTAGGGAAATGTGGGCACCAACACAGAGTGGGCACCAGACCTGGGAAGAGTGAGCACTAGGGGGACCTGTATTCTTATTATTACTAGTTGTATTAGTCTATTATGGTTATGGAATGTGGAATTATGTGGAATGCCCTAACACCATCCATTAAATGATGTGAATCACTGGTTTCTTTCAAAACTGGCCTGAAAAAAACATCTATCAGGAGATCACAATGGGAGGTTACGTGAATTCCCATGGAAAGTCATTCACTGCTGCAATTTTTTCCTTTTTCTCCTTTGTACATATAGTGTTTGTTGATGACATGTATTATTTTTTATGCTATGTTGATGAATTGAATACATAGGACCACAATGGAAACAAGTCCTCAGGACTTTTTTGTGTTATCCTTCTAGCCTAAATATCTTACTGTACCACGTTTCTGACTAATTAAGTATTCAATCAATCAATTATATGCAGTGACTGCAGGCTACTAATTGGCATGTATCTTTAAACACAACAGCTACCAATTTCCTCTAATTTAGTTGTTTGTAGAGTAGTTCAGATGTGATGGTCTTTTTTGCCTCTTTAAAAAGCCTTCTCACACTTTGTTGCATTGACATGTAGCCTACTGCAGCAGTCCATCAAGGCATTTGATTTCTAGAATTAGCACTTCTCTTATTTTGTTTAATTTAGGCTTAGGACAGTGGAGTTTCTGCCTTGAGATGGCTATGGTTAGTTGTGCAAATCATGTTACACTATACAGTCAGAGGCTTCACCGCCAACAGATGAACAATGTATTAGACTCAGTTACTACTTGAGTCACTGTTAAAAGTATAGATATACTCCTGGTGAAATATTACTCCTACAAGTGAAAGTTGCTCAGTTAAATTTGTACTTGAGTTAAAGTACAGGGGTGATTGCTTTTAAAAATGCTTTAGTTAGTATTCAAAAGTGCATGCTTTAATACTTTAAGTATTCATACAAATTACAAAGTACATTATGTTTTGATATCAATGCATTGCTGTATTGAAATTTAGAAATCTTCCAAAAAAGGATTTTCCAGAAACCTTCAATAAATATCAATGATAGTGAAAATACAAGCTTGTAGATCGGCTATCTTCACTATAATTGAAATAGGGCTTAAGTGGTTCATTCATTATGTACTTGTCCCTTCCTACTGTAGAAATGTAGTGGAGTCAAAAGTACAATATTTGTCTTTGAAATGTAGTGGAGTTAAAGCATCCAAAAATACAAATACTCAAGTAAAGTACAGATACACAATTTTATTTAACTTAATTACAGTACTAAAGTAAATGTACTTTGTTACTGTCAGTGCCCACCAATGATTTACATTTCCATTTGACAGTATTCCAGCAGCAAATGAACTGACCATTGTGCACTGTTGCCATTAGTGTGTTCTTCTGAAATTCACTAAAGTGATCTTAGATCTGCTTTTTACTGTGTGAATGGGAGTTTTAAATTCAAAGTATAACAGTATAACTGTAAAATATTGCCATTAGGGTTCTTTAATATGAGGCAGCAATACAATAAGGCAACATAATGTAAAGTTGACTGTGTGTGTGTGTGTGTGTGTGTGTGTGTGTGTGTGTGTGTGTGTGTGTGTGTGTGTGTGTGTGTGTGTGTGTGTGTGCGCCTGCGTGCCTGCCTGCCTGCGTGCGTGCGTGCGTGCGTGCGTGCGTGCGTGGGGGTGGTTAATCATCAGCACAAGTGTACCTTTTCTTATGTCATGTTGACCTGTGGTCTTTTGTATTCATTTATTTAGATGTAATTATATTCTAACACAATAGCAAACAGTTGACTAGTTAGGCTCCAGCTGGGACATGTTAGTACATGTTTGACTCATGTTTATACAGTACATGCAGGACAGTGGTTTCTAACCACTTAAACCCTATAAAGCTCTAGGCTCCGTCCTTTTTCAGCTATCTCAGACTTAACTGACACAATTTGAGCTTGTAGATCAGCAATTTTCTGCAAAATGTTCCCAGAGTAGGGATGTTAGGGTTCAAGAGGCTAACCTGTTATTTGGAGAATGAAAGCGGAGACAGAGAAGAAAAAAGAATGCAAGTTTGCATTCACATTGTCTTAAAATGTTAGCATTGAATAACAAAAAACCTGTGAAGGGAAATTGGCTCCCACAATTAAGTGCATTTTAAACATGATGCATGAAATGAATACACTGCATCATGCAACATTTACAACATTTATGCATAATTTTTCCACTGTAGTTTGACTGTATTTATGCATACTAGTGCTGATAGATTGTTCATTGATACTTTGCCTTAATTTACATTTATATTTATATCCGTTAATAATATGCAAATCCAGGTTGATCCAAGTGCAGACGGCCAGACCAGAGCTTAAATCCCCTATCTGGTATTTTGTATTTTAGTACTTATTTCTAATACCTTTCCAATACTCATTTTTTGTAATATTTTTTACACGCTTTTTAGATGCATCTCTCTGCTCTTACTTGTATCTGTCCATGTGTTTCCTACTGTGGTGCTGCTATGGAAACTGGATTTCCCTCACGGGATCAATAAAGGTCTGTCTGTCTGTCTGTCTGTCTGTCTGTCTGATTATCAACCTACGGACCTACCAACCAACCACCTACCTAACAAACACAAACTGACATGTTAGATTTTGTTATTACAGTATTGTGTGGTCATCATGATTTCATCATGAGCGATGTTTCTCGTTATCCACTGGCAATGTTAAGCACACACAACAACACACTGATGAGACTGTGATATAACTTTTGGAGAGCCGCTGCAGCAGACGCTGACGTTTCAAGGAGAAGGCAGAAAGAATGTGTCAGTGCCAAGAGAAGAGGCCAAGTTCCTTCCCTTCTGCTTAGTATTAGCTCCTCAAAACATTTCTCTGACCTCCTGACCCACTGCAATTGTGAACCTCACACGAACATTCCACGCCTGTTGCCAGTTTCAAGTCTCAGTTGTGAAACTTGAACTTGAACGAGACGCAAGCATACAGTTACCTTCCTGATAGGTCCCTGAAGTACACAACACATACTGTAAGCATACATACTCATGCTATGTCTGCATTAAATGCTGTCTGCATTAAATGCTGTGTGCATGCACTAAATTCACGTACACAGACACATGCAAGAACATTTCAATATATCCAATGATACAGGTGCACACATACAATACAGTCAGTGGTGGACAAAGTACTCAACCCCAGTATTTGAGTCAAATAATAGATACTCCTTGTGAAATATTACTCAACTAGAAGTGAAAGATGCTCAGTCAAATTTGTACTTTCACTATATTGGAAATAGGGCTTAAGTGGTTAATTCATAATGGTGGAGTCAAAGGTACAATATTTGCCTTTATGGAGTGAACGTCCTACAGTAAGTATCCAAAAATACAAATTGTTTTTTTGTTTTTTGTTTTGTTACAGTACTTCTTACAGGTAAATGTACTTCATTACTGTCCACGACTGAGTACAGTACGTATATGCACACAGACACACATATACCTTGCCCTGTGTTTAAACCAAAAGGATGCAAGGACAAGTTTGATGCTGCCGGTTTAATTTGTGAGTTATAATGAATTATGCTGCTGTCACAGTGTTGGAGCAGAGGAAGGATGTGGCTGATGTGAAGCGAGCAGAGCAGGCAGAGCAAGCATGCCTGCTTGTGTTTAAAAATGATTGATTAAGCTGACACCAGCTCAGGGGTGCAACACCGCTCTATTTTTCTCCCTCATTATGTAAGGCTATATTTCAAATCAGGAGTGCACTGGAGGAAGACACTGGAGACACCAGACAGGACACCCTTCAAATAAAAAAAAAAGTTTATCAGACAACAGCCAAGGAGACTGATGAGTTCCCCCTCTAATCTTGTCTTGGGAGTGGCGATGGAAAGAAAGCAAGAGTGTTTGTCAAAGGAAAGGGTCATCCCTAAACAAAAGAGAGTAAAATAGCGCTGATACTAAGGAAATGTTTTCAATGTTTACTAAAAGAAAAAAGTTACAGAAAATCAACGCATGCAGTGCACAGAAAATAGACAGTGAAAAATCCTATACTGATGATGATGACATATAGTAAGTGGGGACATGGTAATATCTGACCTCATGTTTCTTTATTACTAGTACTGCTGAGTTGAGAAAACCGACTGATTAATTTAAATGAATGAAAATTTAAAAAAAGAATCAACAATTTCATCTGTTACATCATATATATAAAAAATAATTATGCAGATTTATCGACCTGATAGGCTACTGCATGTCCATCTAGCAGAGCTGTGGATTGAATTTTCCAAAGGATGTTGTTGTGTTTTTAACGGTGAACTTTATGATGTGTTTGTTGCTTCACAAAACGGACATCTGAATGGAAGCCTGCCAAACAGACTAAACTACAAACGATCTGCCTTGTGCCAGCACTGCAAAATCTGGGCTGTTCATTTAACTAGGAGAGTGGACGCTTGCGGGTCCACTTTTACACTCTCAGAGTTAAATTAATGCCCCGGACTTTGCTGCACATGTAGTGCAGAGAGAGTGCTGTTTGTAATGAAAGAGACATATTAATGGTCCTTTCACTTATTCATGTGTAGGAAATGAAGAGGCACACAGCCACAGTTTGAAACAGTTGACAGAACAAAGAGCTAACATTGGGGGAATTATTGTATTTATGATTTCAATCTGACAGATGGAGGTATCAAGAGATAGACTGAGTGACACACTGGTGGAGGTTCAAAGTTAAATTATATGAAGTACTGTACATGGCAACGTGCTCAGGCATGGGGGCGCGCCACACACACACACACACACACACACACACACACACACACACACACACACACACACACACACACACACACACACACACACACACACACACACACACACACACACACACACACACACACACACACACACACACACACACACACACACACACACAGCAGATCGAGTGAGCAGGGCCTCATGGGTGCAGACCTCAGAGACAACTGTGAAGTCCTTGCTACCGCGTAGCTACTTTGTAAGCAGTCAAACATAATAGGCATATGTAGATACTGTGAGGGAAGATCTTATACTGCATACAGGCAAGCTATAGGGTACTTTTGCAGAGGAATATCACAGCTTCAAGATGAACATACAGTATTGCTGTAAGCACACATTCTCGTCCTCAGAGACAGCGCTTCCAACAGCACCACCTAGCAGCAGTGTGTGACCACTGTAAATCACCATACAGTATAGTCATTCTGCCTTAAGAGTCTTCAGCTTGCTTTATGTGTCTTATTGATGTTCCTCTTTAGATGAGCAAGTCTATGGATACTAAAACGATGCTAATAATGTCACCAAAATGATGTCACTATTTATGGCAAAGACACATAAGAAATCTTTCTTCAGTCATTGTCAACATCATATGTTCAAGAGGGAAGAAGGAATGGGTGCAAATGAGAAGCAGGGAGAACCCTATGCTCTTCCATCACTGCTTAATCACTGTCGGACAATTTTTTTTAAAAGAAATTTCAGAAATAGCTGAGCTTGTAGATCTGCTATTTATGCTATTTTGGAAATGAATGAAAACATATTTTTTTTGCCTGGCCAAACATTCCAGCTATTTGCGTGTGCATGTAATGCACGTGAATTCAACTCAAATTTATTTGTATAGACCTTAATCACAGTCTGTCTGGCAGGGCTTTACAGACCCACATTAACAAAGGAAACGAACAACTCCCTCTCTCCTTAGACGCTCAGCCGAGCAAGAAAAAACCCTTGACAGGAAAAAGAAAAAAAGAAGCATCTGGAAATAGTTTCATTATCAATTTTCAGCTTATGTTATCTTTGTTAAAGATAAATTATTATGATACCTAATCCTACCACATAAACATTGGAATGGGTACGATTCTAGGTTATACTTTATATAACACAGCCATAGCATACAGCATAGCACTTGAATATAATAACATAATACACAGTATATAGCCTATAAAAAGTAAATGTAATTTTAATTATATGGTTTACTCTTACTTAGGGCTGCGCAATACACTGTATCAATATTACATCGAATTGTGATATGAAACGTATTATGGATATAATATTGTGATATGGCATAAGTGTTGTCTTTATAGTTTTAATCACTTAAGCCTCATTTTATACCAAAAAATAAGGGGAAAAGAGACAAATCTAAAATAGCTGATGTACAAGCTTGTAGATCTGCAATTTTCACTAATTTGGGAAATTAAGAAAAATGTAATAGAAAATATGAATATCAAGGTATTTAGACAAAAACAATATTTGATCTTGCCCACATCGCCTAGCCCTACTCTAATATCTTACACAATGATTCAAAGCAAATGGACTGGGGGGGGGGGGGGTGGTGGTGTGTGTGTGTGTGTGTGTGTGTGTGTGTGCGTGTGCGTGTGCGTGTGCGTGTGTGTGCGCGTGTGCGCGCGCAGCGCGCGCTGCAGCGCGCGCTGCGCGCGCGCGCGTGCGTGTGTGTGTGTGTATGTGTGTGCGTGTGTGTGTGTGTGTGTGGGGGGGGGGGGGCAATGTTGATGGAGAAAAAAAAGAAGAAGAATCTTGTTGGATTTTAGGGGTGAGCTCCTTTCTGTCAGGGGTAAAATTGACTCATGGCATCTGAGTAAAGTTCATATGACTAGGGACTGGAATGAGTTTCTCAGTTAGAAATCAGGAGGTGAAAAATTGCGTGGTTATTTGTACCTGACAGAAGTTAAGAGCTTTTCCCAGAGGACCACTGACTCCCTGCTGACCGCAAGGCAGCCTCGCTCCTCCAGCATGCGCTCACCTTGTGGAGATCACACCACTACACTACCCATAGACACTACCCCACTGGCTGATGCGATGGCCTGCAACGGCAACTCTTTATGAACTCGGAGACTGTAAAAACGGAACCACACGGACCCGTAAGGGTCCGTTTGGTTCCATTTGCACAGAATGTGTGTGTGTGAGTATGTACAGTAATAGGCCTACAGTATGCACGTGCACATGCATGTGCAACATGTCCTCTGTACTGTAAATCCGTTCAAAGTGCAAGGTTGAGGTTTTTGTACTCGCTAGTGTTATTGTTGTCCAGTTCTTTAAAGGTCTAGTGAAATGAAAAATATGTTTTTCACAATTTTAGAGCATATCAGTGGTCATCACATATGGGCATACCCAACAATAGATGCAAAAAAAAAGTCCCTAAAAAGCCAATCTTACTTCCTTACTTAAGGAAAACGTGCTGCGTGATGACATAGATACACTTTCATGAATATAAATGAATCTTGATTTCGTTCACCTGTGTGATTCCCATAGCTGCACGTTCCTCCAAACACAGCTGATTTTAATTACAGAGCTACTCAGTTTAGAATCTCATTCAAGATGATGTCCAGACGGTGTGTTACTCATTGTAAACTTAATCAGCACACTAAAATACTAGATAACTTGTCTGGCCTTCTGTTGCTCTCTTGTTTTGATCTCCTTCCCACTTGCCCCCCACCCCCTCTTCTTCTCCCCCCCCCCTCTTCTTTCTATGGAAACTAACGTTGCGATGGGAACGATGTACAAAAACGAATTTCACCCACTTTTTTACCTTGTAAACCTGTGATGTGACAATAAAACTGATTCTGAATCTGATTCTGATTCTAAAATATGTATCTGAAAACATTTTAGGTTAGAAATAAGCAACTTGGTAACAAACATTCTGCACAATGGCCATCTCTCTCTCCCTTGGCCAGCCTGCTGCTGCAGGCTACAGTAACACTGCGCACCACGTGAGTGAGGTTCTATCGTGCTATAGCCTGAAGGGATGGAACCTTCTGATTGGTTGCAAGGCCGTTTCAGACTGAAACTTCAAAATAAAATGACTGAAAATGTCATTGCACTGGACCTTTAAAGCTTAATAACCGAGAATCCTGCACGGCAAAGAAAATGTCCCACAGGAAGAGATCAAAGAGATGTCTGTGAGCAAGGAAGAAGATGTCGATGATAGTTTTGCTTTAGAGGGTTCAGTGGGGGCAAACAATATGTCAACCCGGATTAGATGTTTGATATGGATATATGACTGCATACAGTACATGGATGCAGTCCACTTAACATCACAGAAAGCAATGCGTCCATCCCCAGCGTTCATTCTGCCTTCTCATTACACTAATGGACTAGAAAGTCTACCTCACCATGAATATTGCCTTTGGCTGACCATTGCTGGGAGAACATTCTGTCTCTAGTTAGATCTTGCATTATTACAAACCATGGGTTGAGGCAAACAGGTAAAACTTCATATGAATGTTCTATTATCCAGTGAATATGAATGTTACATTAACCACTTATGAAAAAAGAAACGACTTAAACCTCTATACTTAGTAAACTAATGCTTAGCTTACCGGGATTGGCTCTATACTTGGTCTGCTCTTTTTTCTACACCAAGGGCCCTATTTTCCGCCCTGCACTATCCCTTGGCACTACCCACTACCCGTTAATTACTCACAAGGCAGCTGGCGCTGTCCCCAAACGGTATCTTACGGCCGCACTACCCACTATACATTATGCCGTCTCCGTTATTTGCGCCTGGAGGTGTGGCCATGGGCGTGTTGTTGCGCTATCCATAAAATTGCTATCTTGCCCACACACATATGGGAAAGCGCATAGCGGATTCCAAAACGACCCACTATGCCAAATCTGTTTGGTAGAGCGCGCCTGCAATGGGAATGTCGGGAGTCGGGCCGGGCTCCTAATTCTCAACGAATCTCTGTGATTAATAATAATCAGTGAAGAGTGCCAATTCCTTGTGTCAATTGTGTTTAATATAAGATGATAGTCTCCAAAATACACACTTCAGTTATATTAATGCATTGCGCAGGAAATAAAGGATTAAATAAAGGAAACAGATTACAATAATATAACAATAACATTCTCTATAATCAGTAACATATGGGTGATAATTATGTCTATCAAATATGGTTTTATTGAAAGGCAATGAAAGGTTAGAGCATATGATGCTCCATATCTTGTATTTAAAGATATGGAGTAATGATTCAGTCCGCTTCACAAAACGAAACAAAACTCTTTGTCTGCACGACGTTATTGTGACTCTCAAGGCAACAAAGAATGGCGGTCGAGAGCCTACGCCACATCATGTGCGGATGAAAACAATATGGCAGTTCACACTGCCTGCCCGTCCGATCTCTTCTGCCAAACCCTCGCCAATCAGATTGTTACTGTGCGGTCTCTGATGTTGGGCAGCTGCTAATTTAGCCTTTAGCTTCCATGGTACCGTAAATCACAACACTCAGGAAGACAAATGTCAGAACACATGTTGCCAGACTGTGTCTTTGAGCAGAAGATTCCTTTAATTGGGTGTGCAGGGACCCTGGTCCAATCCCCAGCACCCTCCTCTTCCTCTCTCTTCCCTCTCTCTTTCCCCTCTCTCAACATGCTAACAAAAGGCAGAGAGATGAAAAAGACCACGTCAAACCCATCCCTACTTTGTGCCATTATAGAACAGACACACTAGGGGTAAAGAGGTGCGATGGCAAACTTCAAGGAGAGCTTTATATAACTCCCTTTTTAGTCTCCTTGTTTCATGTTTATTTTACTTCCTCTTCAAGCTATCATGTCTGATTGACACCGCTTCCTGTCATAACAACCATTATTCATCGAACCAGCGTATGGAATCCAGCGATAGCTTCTGGATATATTTGTCTGAGTTTAGGAAAATGTGTAGAGAATCAAAAATGCTCTCCAAAGTCTGCTCGGAGTCATCTTATCATCAGCGTTATGATTCTGCCCTTTTTGTCTTCCTCTGCGAGCGTGTGTGCGCACACACACACACACACACACACACACACACACACACACACACACACACACACACACACACACACACACACACACACACACACACACACACACACACACACACACACACACACACACACACACACACACACACACACAGTAGAACTTCAGTAAAGGGAATTGAGATCATAAAGAATGACAATCAAAGGCCTAAAAAACACAAGAAGAGTTTCCTCAAAGCATGTCTCTCACTCACTGTACTGAATTGTCCACAAAGACAGTGAAGTCAAAGCATCTCAATTATTTTGCCCCATTGCAAGAGTTCAGTTACCATGAACTTATGTTCTGGTAAGCAGGTTTTGATGGTTGGGTGATGGTGTGTGTAGGGGGTGGGGGGTGGTTGTCGACAAAAAAGATTCATTGTTTGCTACCAATAATTGAATACATCAATATACATACTATATCTTTGCTGTTCCTTTGACGGTTCCAATTTTCTCATGAGATAGCAAAAACAGCTAACTAGCGAATGAGATCAAATGATTGACATTGCTAGAATGTCCCTATTATTCATGTGTGATATCAAATGTCAGAGGGTGCTTTCAAAAATAGAACCATCTGACCTATGCACACTATCTCAAGTTCTTTGTGGACCTCCAGGATTTTCACAGCCCTATTAAATTTTACTGCCTGCACACATTCTCCATGGCCTGATGCCCAAATTGACCCCATTAAAGTCCATATGTACATTGTAAAAAAGGAATTAACCGAACGCCCATAAAAGTATAATTAAATCACATCTATATTAAATGAAGTCAATACACAGTGAAATTACCATCCTACCATTGTATCGTCGCTTGCAGTAATGTATTTGTTTGTGTTTCATTCTTTGTTTTGGATAATGTTTTGAGTTTACGAATTTAGCTCAACATTAAGAAATGACATGCTGTAATATTTCAGTTTCTTGTGAGAAATGGGCAACTTATTAGTCTATACATAATTCATTTTTGCCAAACCTATGACAGGGAGAAATTGAGTAAAATAAATGAAGGTTATTTTATGGCCACTTATTTATAAAATTAAATAAAACGGTATCATCTGTGTGCTGATAGTGAGTCCCCCCTAAAGTCGAAATGAAAGTTACATAACTGACTCTATGAATATTAATTGCAATCAGTCAAGTTACTTCACACCATCTGTAGTGATTTGAGCTTGATCTGTGACTACTGCAGTGCTACTTCTGTTCTAACAACTATTGAACAATATGGGTCAACTACCTTTGAAAGCAAGATCTTTTGGTGATTTTAATCATTTAGAGTAGGATTACAATAATGAGTTTTATAATTTTGAACAAAAATGTGGTTGTAGCTATATACGGTAGTTTCCTAAAGGATTTAACTACTCAAGCCCCTATATACCTACTTCATTGTACAGCATATAATGAAAATAGCGTGTTGTGAGTGTAAATCGCAATTATTTCAATTTCAAATAATTTTGAAATATTTAAGTTTTTAAAGATTGCGCCAGGCAAACTGTGGTTAACTTAAGGGCGAAATGTGTATGTATCCCTGATGTAATATACAGTATTTTGTGCTGTTTGACTCCTGAAGTTCTAAAAATGCAAGGCAATGTTTTCAGATCACCGTTCCAGGATTCCAGCTTTGAATTTGTCACAAAATAAATGTTTACAGATCCACTGAAACACATTTCTGATGAATCTCTGCATTTGGTTTGTATTATTTCATGGTGCATAGTAAAGTGTTAATTTATCCATCTGTAACTCATTAACTCATTGTAACTTAAATTAACACATCAACAAATAAGGGGGACATGTGTATTGTTGACTGTTTAAAACCTATAGATAAGAATACTGTATCTATAGTGAGGATTTTAGAAATTCTCCTCTTCTGTTCCTACTCATGCTCAGCTTACATTATATCCTTTGTACAAATTACACTGCAAAACCCTGATTGTTCACGAGTTAAATTAACATTCAGGATTTTGCTGCGTACAGGCAATCTGAGCAACCAGTCTGCTATGCTTTTGTCAGTCTAATGTTTCTGTCTTTGCAGTATATTTTCCACACAATTAGACACTTTATATTCCACCAGTGGGATTTCTCTGGAGTTCAACAAGATGAATTAATCTAGATTAATTGTATCCACTGCTCCTCTCTTGGGTTGATCTTTTATTGTAAAATGTCTATAACGCATGGATAGATCCCAAGCAAGGTAAGAGAGTAAATGATTATCCCTAAAAACACCTGTTCATCAAATACAATTACTTTGACAGTAATACTGTAAAGAATCAGATTCCTCTGATGTTTCCAAGGAGATAAAGGCATTTTCATTGTCAGATTGGAGACAATTATTTATTCATACAATTATTTTGCAAGTCTATACAGTTGATACAGCATATTCTTTTAGAAACATCATCCACAAATAATTTAAAGTTATTACATTGATATAAACATCAGCAATATTCCATTTGAATGTTGCTGTTTAACGTTCACCCAGTAAAATCAGTCTTTATTTATCCATTTGTAACTAAATGAACTCTTACGGGTTCATTTGGTTACATCGCTGAGTCAAATTAAGAACAAAGATTTTATAGTTTTACAGTTCATCTGTAACAGAACGTAACATCCTCCTACTGTATCCTGATGCCAAAGTCACAGCTCCCCTTCTACATCGTCACTGTCGGGGCAGAAACCTTGTATCTCCATATTTATTCATTACATTTTAACATAAATGAATACTCTATTTTACATTCAATCATAGGGTGGTGGAAAAGTAGTGAAAATAAGCGATCTACAAGCTCGCACTGCGTTGTGAGCTTGTTCTTGGACATACAAGCTTTCCACCCGACAGTGGCAATACAGTATACTGTACTGCTGTAGACACTGGGCATCAATGTACAGAAACTCCCTCTGTTTCCTACACTCACCCTGACCTGTGATTCACATTATGTGTGTTTATTTAGACAAGGCCCAGCATAGCAGTGGGGAGCGCTGGGCCCTGAGCAGCACAGCACCACTCTAATGAGCAGAGCTGGACACTCTTAGACAAAGACAGGCTGGATTCTATTCAGTATCTCAGCCTATTAGCTGGCTCCTGTCCAGCACGGAGAAAATTAATTCCTCTTCCTTTCAGTTACCGTGGCTCACAAGTGTATTGCTCTGCTCACAAGGGTAGCACAATACCCGTCATAATTAATGCAACGGTTCAGATCAATATTTCGTGATCTGTTTAATAGCCTGATAATTTCAATATGGATAAAACACTGGTTTGCACAGGTAAATAATATGTTTTGGCACCAGACCAAGTTACATACAGTGCTGTATGTATCTGAATAAACCGACCTGGTGGTGATATTCCTGGTCACTTGTTTGAGCATTTGGATTAGTATTGATCCCAATACGATCCACAAGTGACAGTCCTTGAGCTTGACCTCAACAGTCAACACAAAAAATCATTCAAGCTTGAAACAACATTTGTGGCCATTAAAAAATTATGATCATTTAACAACTCTAGACAACCCTTTGTATTGGCTGTGTACGTGATTAACAAATGATACGTCTCTATACAAGTTATATCTGCAGACAAAATACAACAATTAGTTCAGTGTCAAATTGAGTGGTAAACTAGTGCCCGTCAATACTGTGTCTAATGGGCATGCAGGTTTGTAATTAAGGCATCTGCTCATAAATTATTTTGTTAAGCATCGATGCAGGTCTGATGAAGGGTTCACAGAGCCTTCATGAACAGTTAAAAGACATTTATTTTTTGTTTCAACTATGACCAAACTTGATGGTTTTGGGAAAATATGTTTTGGCAACGGCGTATGATGCTCCACAACAGTCTAAAATTTGCCCAGACTAAAATAGACAGAAAATTACACAGAGACAAAAGCTGAGGCTGTCGTTTTCCCCAAAGGTTCGCTAAAGCCTGAAACGTTCACTGTAATGTTTGTCTTCAACAACAAAACAATACTCTCTTTCCTCCGTGTTTGTGTTTTCTTCCCCAGCCAGACCCCATAGTGAGCAGCAGGCACCTTTTATTGATCAACACGAAGTCCCAAATAAATGAGCACAGAATGAGAGCTATGCTCCAGGGAGTTCAGCAGAGCTGGGGCACTATAGGTTCCCATCAATTTTAATCACTCCCCTAATGAAGAGGCTCCTCTCTGCTGGTGTCCATAACTCACTGTGCCAGAGCTACCTCCTCTACCTCAATCAAATCATTTCTGCACCGCCCCCCTCCTCCTCGCAACTCTAATGACCTTTTCAAAATAAACAATGCATGCACTAACAGAGTTGAGAAATTGTTAGATTGGAATAGAAAAACTTAGAGAATGAAAAAGAATGTAGGCAGGTGGGTTAATAATCAAATTTGCTTTCACCACACGGCCAAGTCGCAAAATACAGTACATTTTCCCAATGTATTTTGTCTGCGAGCAAACCACAAGTCTGAAGTGACAATATTGTGAAGCAGATCAGTCGGGTTTGGCTGGCTAGTTAGGCAGAGCGTTTTGTGAAAAACAATTACAAATTAACGTATTTGGAAAAAAGAAAACATATTTAATGTGTGTACTGTGTACCCTGTGCTCCAGGGTGCATGTTGTTTCCCCCCCTGTAATGCAATCAGACAAACAAAAGGACATAATGAGTTACAGTAAATGTTTACTGATTAATCATTTAATATAATCAGAAACCCTGCACTATATAGTGTGTTCACACTAAACATGAAGCAAATTTTCACCTTAAGTTTGACAGTGGATTCATTTGTTTATTTGCATTTTTCGTGCAAGTAGCCTACCTGCAAATATTCGTCATTAACCATCACCATTGCTGCCTTGTAACTGTTGTGGAAGTCCCAGATACAAGCGGTGTGACACAGCGCCATGCACATTTTTCAGTCAGTTAGAAAAATGTAAACTGTGTCAATCAGGTTGCCCAGTACAAATTTGCCTCAATTCACTTCTTTGGTTTGTGCTTGATGTGAATTCACCATAATTAGATTTTGAGTGGTGAAAAGCGAAGACCGGGACAATGTTTCACTGCAGTTGTGTACTGCCGGTTCATAGAACCAGATGGTCAAATCATGCAATCTGATTGGTTGATAGGTGCGGTCTCATTTGCCTTTGTACAGTTCCATCACTCTGCAGCTACAAAATCCTAAAAGAACAATAACGGCTTGTCTGGAAACAATCTCTATTTCATCAATACAGTCCAACAAAAACTGATTCTAATAACATTTCAGGTAAGAAATAGGCCATAGAGTTGCTCAATATCGATCCATTTCACATTTACAATGGCTAGTTTAAGCTTGTGTACAATATTCGGCAGTTTCCATGCAGTTATAGGTGATAGCGCCCACTTTGTTTGTGCATGTAGCTGGGGACTACTTTCTTGTAGAAATTATTCTTGTAATACAATTTTTATTAAAAAACTGTTTTAATTGGAATAAGTCTTTTCATGTTGCCATATTTGGTAACCGTTTTATAAAAGCAATAAAAAACACACGGTAATGCTTTATCGTAGTTATTGGCACAGTCGTGCAGTCAGTTTTGGCTGGCTAGTTAAGCAGAAAAAGAAAAAGAAAATCTGAAACGTAATCAGACAAACAAAAGGACGTAATTAGTTAAGTGTTTACTGATTAATCAGAAATTAGAAACCCTGCAATGTTATTTGATTTTGAGTTATGATTGTTTTTGCCTGGTGAAAAACCAAGCCCTGGGCAATTTTTCACTTGAGTTCGGTTGTGTACTGGCTGGTTTCAAATACCACGTGCCATTTAACTATACTGTACAACATGTGCAGTTGAACATTCCATTCCTCTCCAACATGTCAACAAACAAAACTTCCTCCACTCTACAAATATAACTTGAGAAATCTGGGCCTTCCTGGAGAGAAGCTGTGTGTGGCGTGACGGTGTGTAATCTCTTTCTCTCATCCTTTTACTCCAAGTATTTCAAAAGTTATAGAAACTCTAGAACTCTGTGAACTAGTGTGTGTCTCCCTTTCTCTCTCACACACACACACACACACACACACACACACACACACACACACACTCATATTTTACTTCTTGTGACGTCCAGAATCTTTCTCCAGCATCTGCTCCGCTCACTGTAGGTAAGGGTAAAAATCCATCACCTTCCCCCTGGGTTTGCATAAGCCTCTCAAAGAGGTGAGTCGCTGCTGTTCGGCTATTTGTTGCCACGTCCTGGGATTTGCCCTGTCTTTTCAAATCTGATATCTGAACACTCCAGTGTAGGCATCTTGGATTAGGCTCAGGTTTCACCCAGGGTGATGATAGACGTTGGGTGGTCACGGCAAAGCTCTTGAAGTGCAATATGAGCGTTTTACATAACAGTAGCATGGTGAATAGCTCGTTATTGTTATTAATAGATGTGTACTTTTGTACTGTAACCTAATACACCAGAGTGTAATAAAACATTAAAGAAAGCTTTGATACCCTTTCATGCAATAATGTCCAATACAATTGGACACTACACTTTCAGAGTTAAATGAACACTGAGGATTTCCCAACGCACTATAATCTCTTGCATCAGGAATTGTATCTATTAATTTTATTTTTTTATAAAACTTCACCAACTTGACTGGAGTACTCTGGGGACGATCTCTCAAGTGGAAGCCATTAGGTTCACTGTGATTAACAGCTAGCTCGGAGACCCTATGGTGTACATTGATGTTTGATCTCTCATGTTATGCTGTAGCACATGGGGCACTCTTTGTGTGTTGTTGTTGTAGCCTGTGGGCACACTGTGCTGCTGTGCGCAGGCTGGGGCAGCTGGCCAAGTGGACAGAGACATTGCTCTCCTCGCTGCAGCAGCCCTGACCTGCTCATACATTCACATTAGGAGGGGCTCCAGCATGTCTCCTTTAGACCAAGCCAGGGGATGCTCACATCGCATTCCCGGACCCGGGAAAACCTGACATTATCGCAGCACCCCGAAATACAAAATTTGAGATTGTATTCAGAAAATCGGCTCAAAAGATTGTTGTGGTTGGCTTAATTTATGTTTCGTCACCTCCAAGCAATTTGTTATGGAGCGTGCTTGTATGAGGCGAGGATGAAATATTTCCCTCTGTTCGCGAACGAAAACACGCTCTAATCAAAGGGCAAGATAATGACTCTGAGCTGATGAATGTGTTCTTGGGACCTGTTAAGATTTGTTCCTTATTATCGATCAAACAAAACAACCTGATGGAACTGACTGAAAGTCACCTTGACATAATTCTGGCTATCAATCATTTGGAGTGCACTCTTAGTCATGGCTGGCAGTGCCATTAGCATCATCCTGGCATTGTTTGCGGTGGAAGAAGACAGTGCTGTTCCGCTGTGATTAACACAATGAAGAATCATATCCCCCTGTCCTGCTGCATGATCCATTGTTGTCTGTTTAGCTCACTAATCTCCAGCGAAGGTTTGATTTTTGTATGATGACTAAAATGTCTCAAATGTTTCTTGTACTCATACATATACATTTCTCTCTATTTTTATTTGGCTGCAACACGGACACTGTAGGCCTATGTTTGTGAATGCATATGTGTGTAGGGGTTTGTGTGCCTCTATATTTGTATTTTTAAGCCATTTGTATTCTTAAGCCTATTACTGTCATGCAGTCATATCCCAAAAGATCTGTCAAAGATAAGTACGCAAGATTATGTTAAGAAACTTAGCAGATTGTGCACACTTTTATTTTGTTTTGTGTAATTTTGTTTTGTTTTAAATTTAAGCGCAAACTTTTTATTTACCGGTACCGGGTTCTGCCTCAAATAACCACTAGTCCACTACCATCTACAATTTATCAGACGCTCCTATCCAGAGCGCCACCACCATGATCATCGTCTTGTATGCTCTGCATTTGTGCCTCATCACCTGGCTACGATCAGGCTGTTGAACAAGCACTGAGCACCGCCTGTTGCCAGGCTGTCCTGACAACACAGGCCACCACCACACAGGATTACTTTGTATGGGCGCTCTGCTGCTAATGTACTCGAACTGCCACCTATGTTTACATTGACATGCCTGATATATGCTGCTAAATGATGTCTCAACTGCATGTGATATTAATGTGCACAAAGGTCTAGGTTCCATATCCGTTACTATTCTATTGCTGCACCTCATGTATATATCTGCTATATATCCGCTGCTATTTTAACCTCATGTACTGTACTGTACTGTACTGTATATACTGTATCTGCTACTATATCTGCTGCCATTTTAACTGCCTAATTCAATTTCTTCGAACCATGCACCCTATCTATAGTATGCATATATCTTACTCTACTCATATCAGGAATATCTAACCTGCTTGTGTAGTGTATGCATGTACAGTATATTTCACTCGACTCATGTCAGGAATATTTGATACTTGTTCTTTCTTTCTATTTCTATTCTTCTTCCCTTTCCTGGTAACAAAAAAAATGATGGGAGCTTGTACGAAAAAGAATTTCACACACTTTTTCTTTTACACCTGTAAACCTGTGATGTGGCAATACATTTGAAATTGAAGTTGAAGTTGAAGTCATCTGGATTATTGTGTTAGCGAATCTCCCTTTAGAGTGTGCATCAAACCACTCCTGTGTAGACTGTAACATATTCTTCTCATTCTGCTTGCCTTTGTCAGACACCATTGCCGGATTGTTCTCTGTTTCGCTGCCAGTGTTCACAACAGAAGCACAGAGAAACTCGCCCAACACCTGGTCGGGGATCAGGGGCCAGAACACATTTGCCCTCCGGTCTCACATGGGCTTGCGATCCGCGGGCTTCCTAAAGGTTCTGTGTGGTTGGGAGACATATGGCTTAGCCTGGTGTTATGCAACCCTCAGCCCTCACCATCTGCCTGGAGGCCCAGGTGTGCAGAGCCTGCCAGCCTCCGACTGAATCCAACACCACTGGAACGCTGTCATTCATGGCTTTTTAATCTTGCCACCATCCCTTCCCTTGTTCCACTTACCAGACATGAATGTGTACAAATAAGCTTTATTAGTAACCCTTGAAACCCCGCCCACTTTGGCTCAACACAGGAAGTAAGTGGCGGAGCGGCCTCCGCGGTGGAGGTGCGAGAAGGCAGCTATAGAGGGGATAACAGTGGTACCTGGCGTTTGTTGACAGGAGGGCCCAGAGCACAAAGCAGGCTGGGAGTTATTGGAAAATAAATCATAAATCATCTCACCTCGGTGACAGGGAGAGGCCCCTCACAGAGCACATCTCCTGTGTGGCCAAGCCTTGGGTTTCCTGCGATCGCCTGCTCCTGTAACGCTCATGCTAATATTGCTCTAATGAGTATGCATGCTCGGCGCCATGCACAGATCATTAAGGAGAAGGACTGAGACAGGGATGAGGCAGGAAAAACCTGAGTCCCAATGGCATGAATAGCAGCAACCTTACTATGAGCACCGCGCCACCAAGTTCATTCAAGAGGTTCTCTCCATGACGTTCCCATGAGACCCCTTGACTTGTTCCTCCCTTACCCAGAGGTGATTTAGCCAACAACTCATCCCTTCAGAATATCGAAGACAAAATCTATGGAGAGACTTGAAAACACACTGGGTGGCTTTTAGATCCAAAAAGCAGTGACAGGCTTGTAGTCAATACAGAGTGCAAATGCTGAAAAACAAACAAACATATTTTCCCTTTACAAAAAAAGCTGTGCAGCCAAGTCTGGTGATCGAGGCTTTTGTAAATATTGAGTGGAGGGGTGTTCTGGTAGCATGGTCTGCAGATTTATCTGCAGGGAGAGGTGTACAGAGATGAGCCCCCGTGAGGATTCAGCAAGAGATGGTTCTGTGTTTGATCACCCATCAGGTGTCAGCGATGTTTCGGCTGTTAAAAACACAGGAGAGGCTGCCGCTCTTGTTTGTGCCGAGCACATTTCTTCAAAGAGCCCTCGGAAGCTCTGTAGCTCCCTCATTTAAATGGGAAAGTTTTCTTTCAGCTGGTAGCATAGCGCCGGTGGAGCTCCTGTTGACACAGGACATTTTCCCTGTGAAAACACATCGGCGTTGTTTTCCGCGCTCAACGCTGAGAAGGTGATTAATGACCAGATCTGAGATTCTATCAAAGCAACTGCGCCGCTCTGCAAATCCACCCTAATTACTACACATTGTTACGAGGTTGGAAGGAGGATATTACATGAATGCTGAGAGCAGGCTCAATTTTATATTAAAAATATAGCTACAGTACATTTTAAAAACATCACCTTAACGAAGCTGAATCATGCCTGGGTAATCACTTAATTTTCTCTTTAATGTTGCCTTTTTTGGGCGGCTTTCCACCACCTCCCTTCAATATGAGCCTGCCCTCAGCTTATACTGCTGTCAGTTTTACTGTAATTGCCACAGTGCTTTATATCCCTCTGAAAGCCTAAAGTTGAAAGTAAAAGTAACAAAAAGAAAGAATGAAATGTATTCCTGCATACTATGAGATGGTAAATGTTAGCTCCTGCTGCATCGCACTCCATATCACTTCGCCCCATATGAAAAATAGTTTGCTATTTTGGAACCCCCTGGCAGCCATAGTGGATCACCACAGACCCAGAGCTCATTTATCTTTTGTCAGAGATGAAGCCAAACTAACGCCATCTCCTGAAGCCGCTAAAGAATGAGGAGGGACATAGGGAGGGTAAAAATAAACCTGGAGCTCAGGTAGCTACACAAAGAAGTCACTCTACAAGTAATGGGTGGCTTTTGAAAGTGGAACTCTGTTTGGAACTGTCTCCCTGCTTGGAAATTATGCTGTTTAGTCTCAGAATACATCCAATTTGACAACTTCTGCTGGCTTCTACAACCTTAAAAGAGACATGGTCTGAACATGACAGAGGAAACTATTTGACAAGCTAGCTGACCATTAAGATGATCTTTATTTTTTTTACAGCTCTTAGTTAAAATATTAGTCAAATTAAACATTATAAGGTAATCTAGCAGAAGAAAAACTCCAACATTTTATGTTTTGCATCTCCGGTGTAAAACTGAAAAACCTTGTCCCTGACTGAAACACACCTTCTCATTATGTATTGAACTGTGTCACTGAAATGAAAATGCATGGTTGTTTGACATACTTGTCATGCTAATTAACAATTTGGTGCCCCAATGCACAGACAGTTTATTCAAATTAATATATGGCAATATTTCTGATGAGTTTTTAATTAATGTAAGTGCTTTTACAGAGTTAAGTGTGTTGATCTCTTATTTTTACATTTAGAGTCATTTAAATATGAAGTGGGCGGTGTAGCTTGAAATGTTGTACTTTTGATAGTTAGACACTAAGCTTTTTTTGCAAGAGTTTAGAGCACACTGTCAGTGTGGCTATTGTCACAAATTCACAAACATGATCAAAGCAATCTTTGAGTCAGGCCTGCAAAATAACTAAGACTCTAAAAACTAGAGCCTTTGGTGTCACAGTAAGTTAATCTAGTGAGTTGATTAGGCTAACTAGAAAAAGTGCTCCTCGGAGCACAGGTCTCCGCCAGGTCAGGTAGGTTATTGTGGCCTCCTGGTGGCGCTATAACAGGCCAATGTGAAAAGGGTGGCATTTCTTCTTAGGCCTTGCACGGCAATCGGACACTGCATTCATGATTTGAGGCATTTTGTTCAAAAAATTAGTTTTGCTAAATTAGACCTGCTGATGGTGCTATAACAGGCCATTTGCTCCTCAACATAGTGTGAATGTGAGTGCTAAGTTTGACCGCAATCGGACGCTGTGTTCATGATTAGTGGCATTTTGTTTAAAACAAGCCACTACTGCAAACTTTAGATGTCAATCTTAGCCAATCAGGATGGAATATGAAAAATCACATGACTATAGAGATCATGTGTACCGATTTGCGTGAAATTTGGATAAAATCGGAAGGAGTAATATAATTTACATAAGTCGGCCTCCTGGTGGCGCTATAAAAGGCAGATGTGAAAAATGCAGGCAAAGGTTTTTCCTTGACCTCTAGGGAGTGCGCTTACAAAGTTTTACACAGATTGGTGCAGTTATAGGTAAAAACACGAATCTGCCTGTTATAGCGCCACCATGAGGCTGATTTGAACATTTTCAAGTGGCATTTCTTCCTCGGCATAGTGGAAATATTCATGCAAAATTTCAAGGAAATTGCATGCTGTGTTCATGATTTGAGGCATTTTGTTAAAAACGGAGCACTCCTGCAAACTTTGGAAGCCATTTTTAGCCAATCAGGATGGAATATGAAAAATCTGAAAGAGGTGTTTTGTTTAATGACTATTAGATACTGTGTAGTGTGTACCGATTTGTGGGATTTTTTGAAAAAATCTGTAGGAGTACTGTCAAAAAATATGTTTTGCACAAATCGGCCTCCTGGTGGCACTATAAAAGGCCCATGTGAAAAATGTGGGGCAGAGTTTCTGCTGTGGCATCCAGGGAGTGTGTGTGCACAGTATCACTGCGAGAAAGCCAACGGTGCCGGAGATTAGCTGTACACAGACAGAATGACGGACACACGGACGGACGGACGGACGGACGGACGGACGGACGGACGGACGGACGGACGGACGGACGGACGGACGGACAGGGGGCAAAACATATACTCTCTCGCCATGCCTTTCGGCCTGGCGGAGACAATAACTCCTCAACCAACTACTGCACATACAGCTACAGTAAAAAGAAAACAGCGTTCTTCCCTCTGCACTAAGTACAAGGCTACATCAAAAAGGTAAGGACACGTACGTCACTATTCTTGGTCCAGCTATTTCAGTTGGCAGACTGGAGCTGAACGTTCAATGGAAGGCGTTGAAGTCAATGAGAGCCGGATGGACAAGTGTAGGTACAGTATAAACATCATACTGTACAAATACTGTATGTTTGAATGATTGCGATATTTATAAAACTCTCCGTTTAGTTTTTTGTCTTGTTTTTCGATATGCACGAGCATAGATGAAATTTGTCTGAGTGTGCTAGCTGTCACCCTGAATTGATTGACACCGTCAGCCAATTCTCTCAACAACAGCCCATACTGCCCAGTCAGAAAACGATATGCTCTTTATACCTATATTTTTGCACATCAAAAAACAAGAGATTATTTTCCTGAGTTGAAAATCTGACAAGGGGTTACAATGACACCATCATTTAAAAATAAGTTGGTCAACTCTGCTCCCATTGACTTCAATGCATTCCATCAAACTTCCGACTCCAGTTTGCCTCTCAGTGTGCGTCTATGATGTAGAACTTGTCCCTTCCTTCTTTACATAGCCTTATACCTCTTTATTCAGTGCAGTGTAATAGTGGAATGCAACTCCATCCTTCCTCTCTCCCAGCTGTCACAGCCCTCTTAAAGGGACAGACACCAAAAAAGGCAACAGGCAACTGGAAGAAATCACTGACATACAATTAAAATACTAAACAGAAACGCCAATTAAAATAAATGACTTTCAGCCATCATGTCTTTCAGATTTTCTGTTTGCCTTGTCTTGCCAGTCTGTCTATTTTTATGCTTTTGATCCAGCCTCGGCTTGCCCAAGAGCTCTCTCACATCCACATACTGCACGCACGCACGCACGCACGCACGCACGCACGCACACATGCGCGCAGACGCTCACACACTGGCCTCATATTGTCCAAAATTATGATTTATTAGTTTTTTATTTATTTTTTGTGCAATGTTTTTTTCTATATAAAGTCTGCCGAAAATCCTATATTAAAACTATGGAACCAGACAAAACCTAAATAAAGCCTGTGTTAAAACAAAGCCATTACTCCTAATATCCCCATGCAAGTCCCATCAAAGAGCTCCATAACTTATTCTTACTCTGCTTGAAGGAGAATATAACACATCGCACACCCAGAGTAATAGCAGTCAATACCAGTTCAGCATACATCACTCTCCTCCGTCTGCATCGCGTCTATTCGCAAGCCGTGTGATTGGCCGTCCCTTGCATCTGTGCAGCGCTCTACATGATTGAACAGGCCTGCAGAGCAATAAACAGGAGCTGCAGAATAACATATCTCCCTGACAAGGCAATGATAGGTCAGTCTACTACGTGTCCCTGGAATAAGCCGTCTGTGAGACTTGGCGGCGGGCCACATCGTGGACTGTGTGACAGCGCTCAGGTATATCTCCCAGTATGACTGTGGGAGTCTGGCGCTGATAGCGTAGTGGGCTGGAGTGATAGGCTGCGTGGCTGCTGTTACACATGGCCAACCCTGCTGTGTCTAGCTCTCTGGCTGCCTCCACCCCTGGCTCTATCTCTACACCTCAGAGAAGCTCCACTCTGGCGGCAGGCGGACCTGGGGCAGGCCCAAAACATAGCCAGTGGGCTTGTCATTGGGGAAACACACCATGACTAAAAAAGGCCCCGCTGTGATTGCCTCTCCATGCCTGATGTGGTCCGATGATGGCTCATCCCTTGCCCGCAGATGAGAACCTGATGACCTGTCGAGGAGCCAAACAACCTCAAATGAGAAATCGACAGACAAGGGCTGCATATAGAGAACATAATAGCTTGGACATCTTGTTGCACGTGGCAATATGATGTCTTCTACTCTGTGTCTCCTTGATGCTACACAATGCAAATAAAAATGCACCCAGTCCCAGAGACTATCTGGTATCCACACACCTCACGGCCGTATTTCGTGTTTCTTTTGTAATGTTTTATTGTTAATTATGAAAACTGCTGATGTGGGCCATACAGTACAGGCAGTTTCGTGATGCGCTGGCCTCATCAAAGAAAATGTATTAAGCCTTCTCTCAGGAACAAGAGATTTCATCACACTTACAGTGCTCCATATCTCCTTGACTTTGATCTCAATGTGTCTTTTTAATCAAGTTCCAAAAAAGATGTCTTCATTGGTCGTGGCCGTGGCCAGCCGGCACTGGGAGACATATGCTAAGTTTATCTTCAGCAAATAGATCAGCAGTGCTTTAATATGTTTCCTCTGTAATGGTCTTCTTTCCCATTGCACTGGGCCCATTTGGAGTTATTTGCTGCTGGGCATGGCTTCTTAATAGAATCTGAATTCCAATTTGACTCTCCCGCTTAGCAGCCTTAATTTGAAGGCAGCCTGTCCGTAGCCTTGGAAAGTCGATGGCAGTTAATTTGAACAGACCCCCCCAGCATTGCCACTGATGTATAAAGCACAATTCCTGGTAAAGGTTTTTGAAAGAAAGGGCTATGTAAAAAAAAAAAAGTGGGGTGGGGGGCTGGGGGTTCCATTGTTTGCTAATCTATTTTGTTAAATTTTCCTGGCTTAAGAACAAGAAGCATGATTACATTTTAGTTGCTTGAAATCTCAAAAGCTTGTATAACAGCACACTGCACAGTGAATGGTTTGAGTCAAAGTCAAACTTAGCGATAATGTGCAATGACAGTGTAATTCAATCAACATGATCCCTCCTGTACAAAGAATTCCAGTGAGATTTGGCACTTAAGCTCTAATAGTTGGGGCATCAATAATAAAATATTAGCTTTAAGGCAACAGACACGGAGAGGGTCTTAATTGAGTTCATAATTAGCAGAACTTCTATGGAGGGAAAGTGGCTCATCAGACCTCTAACAAGCATGTGACCAGTGGGTTCTTTGAAAACCCTTTGAACAGTCCTCTTCTGTACTTAATATTATGAGCTCTGGAAATGCTGGGGGTGCTAGTTGGGGAGGTGGGGGAGGGGGATGTGGTATACACTAGCATGCAGTTGTTCATAGTTAAGCAGCAGAAAACTATCATGTTCGATTCTGCTGTTATGTTTCAATCCTTGTTTCAATTAAGGGATGCTTTAAAGGGAATTGAGACATGATCTTCAAAAACAGTGCTAGGGAATTCAACCTGGTCACTCCAAAAGAGGACCGCAACTGTCTCATCAGCTGGCTAATTTACAACTATGTAATATAAGTATACAGTACAGCAATTTGTTTATATATACATGTATATCACAACCAGTAATTCATAGATGACTTATTTTTTGTCATTCCAGTCAGGCAACATTGTGCATTTTATAGTGTCTATTTGCACATGATTAGGTTGTCTATAGGTGAATGCACACTCCATCATAAATCAGATGCAACCATTCAGCAACTACAGTGTGGATGGATAGAGTGAGAGAGAGAGGGAGAGAGAGGGAGGGAGGGAGAGAGATGAGGAGATGGATAGAATACTGGAGGTGTCTGCCCAGTCTGCTGGCACTCAGATCCAGCTGGGTTATGGGGAGGCAGTGGCTGCCTAATGAGCCTCTCTTACCCTAGAGAGATCACCCTTCTCCCCCCCCCCCCTCCCCCCGGAGTCCCTGATATAGGGGAGGGAGGCATGTGATAGTGATGCACACACTCCATCTCTATTGCATGCCTGGCTTCTCCAACATGCGGCAGGGGACCTGATAAAAACACAATCATTTTCTGTAAAACGCTCGCTATTTCATGTGCCACTGATCACCCGCCAATAGAGAATGAGCATCGTCTCGAACAGTGGGAGAATTACCAATGCTAATGAACACTGCCATCACTTGCTCTTGCAGTGGGTTGTTAACCACTTTAACCCTGGCGTCCCCATTTTAGCCGAAAATATTTCCAAAATAGTAGATCTACAAACTCACAACACATCAGATTGCAATGCGTTGGGTAGATCTGCTTATTTTTGGAATATTACATTTTTTTACATTTTTGAAAATGTTTGTAGAAATGTTTTGAATATTTTCAAAAATAGTGTTTAACTAGAAAATGTGCTCCTCGGAGCACAAGTCTCCGCCAGCAGACTATAGCAATTATATTATCATAGCAATAACTAATGAGATATAGTAGAGTAAAAGATATATACTGTAGTTAAATAAAAAGGTGTATGTTAAAGAAATATTTATTTAAAAAAAAATGATTTAAAAATCATATTTTGTCTTCTAATGTTTAAAAATATGTTTAAAAAAATGTTTAAAAAAAGATAGGATGAAAAAAAGAGATCCAAAAAATTATTTATTTATGTATTTCTTACAAAAATGTATATACTATGACGCATCTGATATATATCAATTATATTATAATAGCAATAACTAATGAGATACAGTAGTTCTAATACTTGTCTTCCAATGTTAAAAATAAAATAAGATGAAAAAAGAGATTAAAAAAAGATTAATATATTTACGTAATATTTACGTATTCCTTAAAATAGAACAGACAGAAATGTATTACTATATTACAAAAATATATATATACTATGACGCATCTTCTGAATGGTTTTCTGGTAATATCTTAATAACAGTCGTCTGTAATGTTTCATTATTGTAATTGTTCGGTCCGACTTTATTATAAAAAATGTGTGTTGTAGACGTTAACTTCTGAAATATGTCTTTGAATGCAGACAGATCTTTGTCTCTTCTTTGTATCATAGAATCCGCGTCGTAACCTAATTCATAACCTAATTCATAACCTAATTCATTGTCTTGAACAGTTTCAGCAGTTGATTGGTGTGTTTGATCAGCTTTGGCCTTCTGCGCCTTTGTTTGACCAATGTTAGGTGTTCTCAGAGGGACACACACACGCACGGACGGACGGACGGGTGATTTGGACTAGAAGATACTCTTACTCTTACCTCGCTTCAAAAACGTAAACGGTTTTTTGAAGTGACACACCTATTTATAGAATGTATTTCGTCATGCATTCCTCTAGCCAATCAAAGGCATTGGTGTCAACATATTAATACGTATTAAGATTTCGGTCTTGTTGTGGGATCAATTCAACTCTAGTCCTCTTCTGTGTTACTGTTGTAGATGAGTATGCTTTCTTAGCTTTGGCCTTCTGCGCCTTTGCTTGACCAATGTCAGGTGTTCTCAAAGGGACACACACACGCACGGACGGGTGATTTGGACTAGAAGATACTGTTCCAATCAAGACTGATTGATCCTGTCTTACCTCGCTTCAAAAACGTAAACGGCTTTTTGAAGTGACACACCTTTTTATTATAGGATTGTATTTCGTCATGCGTCCCTCTAGCCAATCAGAGACATTGATGTCAACATATTGACACGTATTAAGAGTTCGGCTTTGTTGTGGGATCATTTCAACTCTAGTCCTCTTCTACGTTACAATTGTAGATGAGTATGCTTTCTTAGCTTTGGCCTTCTGCGCCTTTGCTTGACCAATGTTAGGTGTTCTCAGAGGGAAACACACACGCACAGACGGGTGACTTGGACTTACTGAAGGTACTGTTCCAATCAAGTCTGATTGATCCTGTTTTACCTCACTTCAAAAAGTAGGGGCTTTTTGAAGTGACACACCTATTTATAGAATTTTATTTCGTCACGCGTCCCTCTAGCCAATCAGAGGCATTGGTGTCAACAAATTGACACGTGTCACGTGGAGCTTGCCCAATGTTAGCTTGGCTAACAATGTTTGCTCACACAAAGCGAAAACATATTCTCCACCTTCGGCGGAGACAATAATAATGCTTCCTTTGTTAGATCCTTTATAACTCAACTCTCTTGGTTTGTTAGATCCTTTATAAATAAACTCTCTTGGTTCATTATAGATCCTTCATAAATCAACTCCCTTGGTTTGTTAGATCCTGCCTTTTGCTGGCGCTCTTGTTTATTTCATAGCATAAAAGCACCAGCATTATGTCATTTCTAATGACCACCAACGCTACTGTGGCGTTGGCTGGTGTTGGCTTTGTGTTTAACAACACTGGAAACACATTCTTTTCGTTGCGGTTTTAAAATTCATGGCTTGTTCAGGGAGTCTGTCTCGTTTTCTTAAGCTTGTAAAAACCTTGCCTAATGGCCTTTGCTTTGTGAGGCCACAGCCATAGCTCAACCTCTACAGAGGAACAGTCCCCAGACAGTTGTAAATTCCAATAAAAGGCTCACGCCAAAGTGAGTGTGAGTGACTTATTCTGTTAAGGAGGGAGGTGGGCAGAGCTCCAGTGGGCCCTCTTTCCATTACCGCGGTTCCCCAGTGCCTAATGGTCAAGGCCCCTCTCCGCTGGGTAAATGTTTACCCTACCATAAGAAACGAAGAGGCTCCGCCACAAACAGGAATACAGAGGCCAGCATGGGCAGGGAGATAATGAGCTACTATCAGCCTCCCTGCTTCCCTGCCTCGGCCACAGCCAACGCTCATTAGAGCTGGGGCGATGGGGAGGAGAGACGAGCGCGCTCAGTCAGGAGGTTCCACTATCCTTCAACAGACAACTTGCCTTCATATTCAAAGAGAGAGAGAGAGAGAGGGAGAGAGAGAGAGAGAAGTGAAAATATTTGAACAGTCTATTCAAACACCTTGTGGATTGTAATATAGGCATATGGCCAGAGAGCAGTTGTTGAGAATGGGCAATGAGGAGATGGCGAGCACTCTCAGGCAGTTCAGTGGGTTTTTGTTATGAGCTGCCAAAATGGCTTTGATTTACTGGGGGGACCTATTGATAATTAATTGTATCATCTGTTTCCTCCTCCAGTTAAGCCAAGAAAAGTGAACCCCAACTCCTCATCAGAGGCCCGAGCGCAATTGATGCCATCACACAGGGCGATTGGACCGGAGCTGGCTGTGTTAGCCTGTCAGCAGATGGTAGAGTTATATCTAAAACAATCTCACTCTCAGAACCAAACAGAACAAAGAGTCAGGAGTCCAGAATCTTGCCAAAGAGTGGAGGATACAATTAACATTTGACTTATAAATAATACTTCCACGGTTATTATGACTGCTTATGCAGTTATACAAGTTTAAAACTGGGGTGCTTGCCACCAGAAACAAGCATATTATCCAATATAAGAGTTTTCTGATTTCGCCTGCCATTAGTCCTGCTGAGTAATTATAGTTTTGCCTATCACACATGATTACAATTGTTCACGGCTTTAACTGTTTCCATCTGATTGGCTGTTCACACGAGTACAGCTCTCCCACACCCCCCATCCCATCATCAGAGTGGGCGCTTCTACAGCAAAACTACATGGCCGTATATATGGAACATACTTTTAGCTCAATAATTCATATTCTTGGAGAAATGCTGAATAATTGAAGTGAACTTGGAGCCCTTTCAGCGCAGCGGAGCTTTGCATGTAGCTGATGGATCTGTGGGATTCAATGAACATTACAGCAGGAGAGAGGGGAAATATAGTGCTAAGCTGTGTTTCTGTTTTCACTGCTCACTCATTGATCAATTATTCAGCCAGACCCTCTGACTGTGACCCACAGTTCTGAGAGAGAGTCCCGATTCTTCCCATCCTAAGACAACTCCATGACAGCGTTGGCTCCTCTCATTGTACAGCGTTTGATGCTTTAGCCGGCATGTTCTTATATCTCGTAAAACATTCTTGCACTCATCACAGACATCCAATCTTTTTTTCTATTCCCCTCTTTTTTGGGGGGAGGGGGTTAGGGGGGGTTGCTCATCCGTCACGGCCGCTGGTTCAAATATTGCTGTGAATGTCTTTCATGTGGTTAAATGAGTCAAAGTGGCGAGGCGGCATGGCGAAGCAGCATATCAAATGATGGGAGCAGCGTGGGCACTCCAGGCAGCCCTGTTGTTGCCTTGTTTCGTATCTAGTCTGGGGAGAGGCTTGAGAGAGGAGGGGGGGGGGAAGGGAGAGGATGCTTGCGACAAGCTGGGGGGTGGGGTCCCCCGACTGAGTGTGGCTTTATCACACAGGGCCTTCTCCTGAGCGCTGGATCTTTTAATCAAAGACATTATTTCACAGCAAAAAAAGAAAAAAAGAAAAAGAAGAGAAGAAATGAAGGGGAAAAAAGCAACCAGCCTTTCAGCCAACCCTGCATGACTGGGAGTGTCTAATTAACACCAAAGACAAATGCTGCGACTGCAGCAGAGACCCTGAAAACAGGGGACTTCCACCACTGTGTCTGAAGAGCTAGTATACCCAGAGGTGGGTAGAGTATCCAAAAACTGTACACAAGTAAAAGTATAGTTACTTTAAATAATAATGACTGATTAGCAGTAAAAGTAGTCATCCAAATAATTACTTCAGTACGAGTGTGCAAGTACATAGTGAAAAGGCTTCTACTCAAGTAGGTACTGAGTTACTTCATTTATTGTTTAACCACATGAACCCTAGCGACCCTTTACTGGGCATGTCATAATAGGCAAACATTGTGATCTAAAAGCAAACCACGCGCTGCAGCAGGACACGTGGTGAGCTTATATATCTGCTATTTTTGGCGAAGAGATTTGGTGTAGAGGGAAAAAAGGAGGGGGCCAAGTAAAACGCTCTGGACACGCTGGCCGAGACCTAGCCTGTTGAGTGTATAAACAGAGGTACTGGAATTTGGTGGAAAGTACCGCCCAAGGAAGTTACGTTGAGGCTTTATAGATCTGTTTACATTCTCTGTGCATGAACGTGATTGGTTGAAAAAGACAGTTTCCAGGGGAAGTACATAGTACGACGGAAGTCCCGCCCGTCATTACCAGGCTTTTCTCCTCAGAGATGTGAAAAGGCTGGGAACGAGGCTACTCTTTGGGGGGCCCGGACCACAACGTATATAGGGTTTAAGTGGTTAAATAATGTTAAATATGTTTATGTTATGCTTTTACTCCCTAACATTTGGCACATCGTGTGAAATTACTGCTTTGCTAATAATTCCCCTTTCATTAATGAGGAATGACATTTGACAAAGTGTGAAAAAAGTGATTTACTGTACTGCAGAGTATATCGGCCATGGTTCTCTTATCTACCGATAGATTATTTTAGATGGCCTCAGCCAAATCAGAGCGTAATTCAGCTTCCTGCGTCGCCAGCGTGAGCTGCAGTACCTTTCAAATCAACTGATTTATCTAGTCATTCAGGAGCTCATTAGAATCTAAATATGCACCATTATGCATGCAAAGCACATTGGCTGCAGGTAAGGGAAAAAAAGAAAAGAAAATAAAGTTTGACAACTGTATAAAAAATGCCAAAGTCTGTCTGGAAGCATGGCACGAGTTGTGGGACAGAAAAGCGCAGAGAGTTTGTTATGCAGAGTGCACAATCAGCCCATGGGATTCAGGCTGCATTGTTCAAAGCTCAAACAAAGTAAGCGTACCTATTGAGGCCAAAAGACATCCACAGTGAATCAGAATAGCCTGATATACAACCGTTTAGAGGTCAAGCTGAGCTTTGTCTGCTATGATTTATGATCTACTTGTTCACCTACAGCTGTAGGGGAGAATACATGTCATATAACATTGCTTTGTTAGAAAAACACAGTTTGATACCGTTTTGATAGATGGATTTGAAGTTACCCGGGCTTTCTGACACGAGCCGAGCGCGTTTTAGACAGAGGTGTTTAATCTTCATCCTGACTGGTAGGCTCCTCACGTTCCCCTGAGCGCCTTGTTTTCCTGTATTGATTAAAATCTGCCCTATCCACCTTCCTGGTGTAAGAACTCCTTCAAAGAAGGCTCAGTGGGATTATTCGCTGAGAAAAACTTACCCTGGTCTTTGTTCTGCCGGTTGCTGTACCTTGTTCAGCGAAGGAAGGCTATGGACCAAATATTGGTAAGAGTGAGAGAGAGAGAGAGACAGAGAGAGCGATAGAGAGAGAGAGAGAGAGAGAGAGAGAGAAAGAAGTTGGTCATGAAGACTTTTTTTTTCTTTCCATGAGTCCCTTTGTGACTGATGTCTATTCATACGGTACATTGTGTAATTTATCATAACGCTACATCACCAAGCTTATTTTGGCCACGTTCGAAGATCTGCATTGTAAAGCGAGGGAGCCGAAGGTGACCTTGCCGAGTAATGGACGACTTCCCTGTTATTTTAGGTTGACCCTTGAGTAGCAGTGACACAAAGCAAATGAAGCAGGGATTCAAACAGGGGATTACTTTGGAAATGAGCCCTGCCCTATCTTTAAACACGGACCGTCGGAGGACTGGGTAGCTTACCTCTTATCTTTTTTTCATTGTTACCTGAGCTGAGGAAATCATTTGAACGAACGAGCGAACGCACACACTCACAGGTCCATGTCTGTGAGTATGTTCTACAAAGGTATGATGGCAAACAACCACTTAATTTGTGATTAGGGCTTTATTCAGAGGCGTGTTTATTCTCCCAGGAATTCATTAGATCCAGTAGCTCCTTCATTTCTTCCTTTCCTGCGACTCATTCCCCCTGTGAGGTGATTTAATGCTATTCTCTAGGTGATAAAAAACTGAAGAGCATGACCACAAATACACTGAATACATTAGCTCTTTTTTCCCTTCCAAACACAAGGAAGGTTATTCTATCATGCAAATTACCCAGTGCGCCACCACATATCTCAGGTGTTTCCTTCCATAGACATGGCATTATTTTTGGTTCAGTGCTTGTGACTTAAATGTAGTATTTCATTGTTACTATAGGAATAATATCAATGCTTTTTCTATGATGCCTCAAAATGTTTGAGAAACTATCTGTGGTATAGGGATGTGACGATAGGAAATTTCACAGTACAGTATGAGTACGGCATCTAACAAAATACCAAGATATACAGTCCCCCCATTGCTGCAATTATTTTGTATATATGTTTTTATTATTAGGCTTTGCAATGTTTGCATCAGCATCATGGAGCCCTAATACACATATTGCCTACATGTATGTACAAGATAAGACGTAGACGTAGACAAGACAGACATACAGTCAGTACAGTCAGACTGCTCACCTGCTCTTTAACACTGGAACACCAATCAACCCCACACACGTACGTACGTAAAACCCTTGTGAGCCAAGTGTTTTCCTTTGTCATTGTGGCCTGCAATAGAGTACCAAAGTCCTGACGTCACTCGTTCATCCCCTGGGTCACAGAAGTATTTTCTAATAACATTGGTCCTCTTAAAATCGTCTCATTTAAGAACTGTGGTCCAAAAATGTAAAAACTATACTTAAAGTATATAATTCTATATTTATTCGAGAATTCTTCTGTGCTGGTTTATTAACGTGGCTTCATTTTCTTATTCAGCTGAGTGGCTTTCGTGGAAGTGCTATCCTTTATATTGTTTAGGGTCTGATGTTATCAGCACCATAGTAATAGGCCACCACCTACAGTATTACAACATGGTAACACCTACACAAGCACTTATTTTCATTACCAGAGGTTTGGGCCGCTCACACCTACGTGTGAGGCACTGCTGATCCGACCAATATGTCTGAGTCATAGCGTCGGGGGTTTTGTCAGAGAACCCGTTGTACCCGTCTGTCTGACTCTTTTGTGCCCAGAATATGGAGATGTCTGTTTCTGTCTGTCTACCTGTGTTTTTTTTTGTTTAGTTTTTTTTCAATTTTGACAATTATTTATAATTGGAATATCTGTAAATATAATAACTAAAATAAGATTGTCATAAGTTTATGTCCACAACACAAGGAAGGCAATGGTAGAATAAAGGCTGTGATTATGCAAACTTAAAGAATAAACATAATAGAATAAACCTCTGTAAAAATGCAAACAGGGGTGTAGTGGAGGGTAATATTATTTGTTGTTACATTGGCCATTGCGTATACAGTAGCTACTCACAATCTAATGTGCGCAACAATCAAGTAGAGTATTGTCATAAATGTTTTCACTAGGCTACATATTCTGAATATCTGAATCAATACTTAGTTGTTGCACTATACCAGCTGTGTCATCCTATGATTCTTCTGTCATCTCTGCCTAGAGAAACACATACTGTACTACACACGAACGCACAGTACAAGCACACACACACACACCGGTACTCACACATGGAGCGAACAGCCCCGCCCATATAGCAATCAACTATCTTTTAAAAATTGTCATAATTTCGAGGCCTGCAATGTGAAACAGTATCATGCAGCCATGCCAGCTCGTGAACACAAGGCACACGTAGTCACAACAACTGAGTTTTGTGTGGACATGCCTAGGCAGACATAGGCTGGGGTCCGCTATTTCATCATATCAGTCCTCATATCATATGAGCACCACAGTGGAGTCCGGTATGCTACATCTGGACTATGAATTGGCCAATACGCTATAACATCGTAACATCATGTTGTTGTGTTCACTGTCCAAAGATTTGCCTGCAGAGCCTGTCACTCTGGATGCACCTTAATGATGTAGTGATTATACAGGGGGGGGGGGGGAGTATAATAAAGTGACCCAGTGACCCATGCCTTTTCTCCTCCTGGCAGAGATTTACACTCTACCGAGCGCACCTTTCTACCTTCCTTTGCATTTAAGATGGGAAATACACACAACAATCTTGTAATGTAGTCCAGTTTAATAATGTGTATTAAATTACAAATTTCCGTATTGCAATTCAACACTGCTAGCAATTTAGAGTGTGGTGTTTAATTTTTTCCCCAGGCTGTCATGAGCAGAAGATAGTTAACCCTCTATTGCAGTGGTGTGCGGCACCGTGCATACGTGCGTTGTGCAACATGCATTTATCAGAATCAGAATCAACTTTATTGTCACATCACACATCACAGGTTTAAAGGTGTAAAACACTGGGTGAAATTCATTTTTGTGGAAGCTCCATAGTTTTTGTTTATTCCATAAAAAGAGAAAGGAAAGAAGAAGAGAGAAGGGAATCCACAGGTAGTAGGTCCATGAGGAAGAGCAAAAGAGTCCAAGTCGAGCCTGACGGCAGGCGGTGATCATACCTTGTTCGGCACGGCAGTCTGACGGTAGCCGGGTGGAAGCTGTTCATGAACCTGGTGGTGTTGCCCTTGATACTACGGTAGGCCTCCTTGCCTGGCTGCGGTCGTTGTAGGTAGGGGTATGAACAGTTTGTGGCTGCGGTGGTGCCTGTCCTTGATGATGCACTGAGCTTTGACTACACACCTATTTTGACTACAAACCTCTTCTTGTACAGTTCCTGGATAGCGAAGCTCTCCTCCCATTATGCGCTCTGCCGACCGCAGCACCCGCTGTAGATAATTTTTTTCTTGGGCAGTACCGTTTCCGTACCAGGCCGTAACACAGCCTGATAGAGCACTTTCAACGGAGCTGTTGTGGTACAGCCTGAGGATGCAGGGTCCTACTCCAAACTTCAAGCTGCAAAACCAGTACAGTCGCTGCTGGGCCTTTTTCCCCATGTGCGTGGTGTGTGTCTCCCATTTGAGCTCCTCCTATGTGTACTTGAACTCGCTGACCCTCTCCACTGCAACTCCATCGATGAGGATGGGCGCATGCTTTCTCCGCGGCCTCCTGAAGTCCACAATCAGCTCCTTGGTCTTGTCGACGTTGAGGGCGAGGTTGTTCTCCCGGCACCAGAGTGCCAGTGAATTGAATTGATCTCATCTCTATAGGCAGACTCATCATTGTTGACAATCCGGCCTATCACTGCTGTGTCGTCTGCATACTTGATTATGGTGTTGGAGTCGTGTGGGGCTGTGCAGCCATGCGTGTACAGGTAGTAGAGGAGAGGGCTCAGCACGCATCCCTGGGGTGCTCCAGTGTTGAGGGTCAGATCAGATATGATGCTGCCCATTCTCACCAGCTGATGTCAATTTGACAGGAAGTCTAGTATCCGGTCGCACAAGACGCACATGCGTGGGTGTAGCTCTAGGTCTCTGAGCTTTGTGTCAAGCCTTGCTGGGACAATGGTGTTGAATGCTGATCTGTTGTCCACGAACAGCATATACGTACATATTTGTATTCAGCTTCTTGTCATCCATGTGCGAGAGGACGGTGTGCGAACTGCCACAGGTCCAGCAAGGCAGGAAGCTATTTAGTGTTAAGAATTGATACAATAAAAAGGTTAGATTGTGTACTGTGATAAAATAATTGCGTAATTGCCATCGTCATAATCAATCATACTGTTGCATGACACTTAAACTATGGGTATAGTGTGCTGCTGAAAACCACTGAGAACCACTTTCAACATTTCAAAAACATTTTCACAGTATTTATTTTAATCAAATCATTTCTCTTGATCTCTATCTTTTTATCTCTTGATTCCTGGCTAGCTTGAGGAAAGGAATTGAATTTTTTACTTTGAGTCAAAACCACCAACTAATTTTCTTTTGAGTTATACAACATTCCATAGTCAAACATGATTTCTTATATCACTATCCAAACTGCATTGTTGGTCCACTGTTGTACTGGTTTTAGATTTGCATGTATTATGACATCCATAGGGGACTTGAGTAGACAGTCTGTTTCTTTAAACTATTGAAATATTATATGATCACACTGTCCAAAATTGTGTACCGGTATCTTAAAACTGGTTTTAGTGTTGATTTTAAGATTGTGTTCATACTTGGTACTGTCCTGAACAGAAATCACACATATTTAACCACTTGAACCCCAGCATCCCTATTCTGAATATCTGAATCAATACTTAGTTGTTGCACTATACCAGCTGTGTCATCCTATGACTCTTCTGTCATCTCTGCCTAGAGAAACACATACTGTACTACACACGAACGCACAGTACAAGCACACACACACACACCGGTACTCACACATGGAGCGAACAGCCCCGCCCATCTAGCAATCAACTATCTTTAAAAATTGTCATAATTTCGAGGCCTGCAATGTGAAACAGTATCATGCAGCCATGCCAGCTCGTGAACACAAGGCACACGTAGTCACAACAACTGAGTTTTGTGTGGACATGCCTAGGCAGACATAGGCTGGGGTCCGCTATTTCATCATATCAGTCCTCATATCATATGAGCACCACAGTGGAGTCCGGTATGCTACATCTGGACTATGAATTGGCCAATACGCTATAACATCGTAGCATCATGTTGTTGTGTTCACTGTCCAAAGATTTGCCTGCAGAGCCTGTCACTCTGGATGCACCTTAATGATGTAGTGATTATACAGGGGGGGGGGGGGGGGGAGTATAATAAAGTGACCCAGTGACCCATGCCTTTTCTCCTCCTGGCAGAGATTTACACTCTACCGAGCGCACCTTTCTACCTTCCTTTCCTGCTCCAGTGTTGAGGGTCAGATCAGATATGATGCTGCCCATTCTCACCAGCTGATGTCAATTTGACAGGAAGTCTAGTATCCGGTCGCACAAGACGCACATGCGTGGGTGTAGCTCTAGGTCTCTGAGCTTTGTGTCAAGCCTTGCTGGGACAATGGTGTTGAATGCTGATCTGTTGTCCACGAACAGCATATACGTACATATTTGTATTCAGCTTCTTGTCATCCATGTGCGAGAGGACGGTGTGCGAACTGCCACAGGTCCAGCAAGGCAGGAAGCTATTTAGTGTTAAGAATTGATACAATAAAAAGGTTAGATTGTGTACTGTGATAAAATAATTGCGTAATTGCCATCGTCATAATCAATCATACTGTTGCATGACACTTAAACTATGGGTATAGTGTGCTGCTGAAAACCACTGAGAACCACTTTCAACATTTCAAAAACATTTTCACAGTATTTATTTTAATCAAATCATTTCTCTTGATCTCTATCTTTTTATCTCTTGATTCCTGGCTAGCTTGAGGAAAGGAATTGAATTTTTTACTTTGAGTCAAAACCACCAACTAATTTTCTTTTGAGTTATACAACATTCCATAGTCAAACATGATTTCTTATATCACTATCCAAACTGCATTGTTGGTCCACTGTTGTACTGGTTTTAGATTTGCATGTATTATGACATCCATAGGGGACTTGAGTAGACAGTCTGTTTCTTTAAACTATTGAAATATTATATGATCACACTGTCCAAAATTGTGTACCGGTATCTTAAAACTGGTTTTAGTGTTGATTTTAAGATTGTGTTCATACTTGGTACTGTCCTGAACAGAAATCACACATATTTAACCACTTGAACCCCAGCATCCATATTGGGGGTGGAACATTAGCCAAAAATAGCACATCTACAAGCTCACAACTCGTCGTGTTGCGATATGTTGTGAGCTTAAAGATCGGCTATTTTTGGCAAAGAGATTAGGCCGATTCTACAAATGCCTTCTAAATTAGTAGTTCTCAAACTTTTTCAAGCCAAGGACCCCCAAAATGATATGTATTTGGCCGCTGACGTCCCATCTGAAATGTTTTTGTGACAGGGACCCCCCCCCCCAGAAGAGAAGTGTTGAAAAATTGTCAAAAATGTTCAAAATTAGCATTTCTGAAAAACTTATGTTGCTATATCTAAAATCAAAAAGGACACGGATGCTTTCCCAGTTTTCATAGGTTAAAACACAAGGACATGCAACACAGGTCACCAGTCAGAATTTAACTCAACTAACTAATCTGTATAGCCCTAAAAACACAAAAAAAATTTTTTACGTATAAATCATAACAAAAAAAGGACCAAAAGGTTAAAAAAAGATAGAAAAATAATATTAGACAGCAAGCATCAGAATTGAATATATTAATTAACCGCTGCATGCTAGATAATATTATTAGTATAAGGAGAACTGTACGCAAGAAAATCTCATAAATTCACCTCCCATACCAAGACAGGGAGGCTATTCCATATTAATGGGGCATTAAACCAGGAACATTTATTTCCAGTAATCCTGGCACGCCCCATGAAAAATACTTAATGCGTCTTTATTGTTTGCATTAATTCTCCTTTAGTTGTTGTTTTTATGCCCTCGTTTTTATGAGGTCTTGGGTTTTTATATAAACCACAAGCAAAATCGTGTTGTTTTTCAATGTGGGGCCAGTAAGTCATAAAAGGACTTGAAATTCACTTGTGCACCTGCACAACAGAAGTGCAGGCCTTTGTTACGGAGGTGATATTTGTGCGGCGAGCGCCCTGTGTTTCCAGAATGCTTTGAGCTGAGCTGCGGTGCACCATCTGTGGCAGCCGAGGGGACAACTGTTGCTCATTAAATTAGCCAGCTCCATCATCCTGATGCATCAGAGGAAGACCTGGGATCTCTCTGACCTTTCTCTCCCCCACAACCAAGCCCTCTCCTCCACTAATATAGATGCAAACTCAAGTAGGTCAAACACCAGGTATAAATCTTCCTTGGCAAGGCGCAGCGGCGTTTGCCAGGCGTTGCACTGCAGGCTGGCGTGACGGACTGCGAGTTTGGAGGCGCGGCTCAGGCTTGAAGTGGGCACGCTGTTGCTGCTGCCAGTGGGACGGGACCAGCTTGCTTGCTGGCCTGAAGGGCTTGCCTCCTGCATGGGGACCAGTTGGCTGCCACAATGTGTTACTGAAAACAGATATTTTGTTATCGGAATCGAGCTGACTGTGCATTTACACACAACCACATTGGAGCGTCACAGCAGTGTGGCGAGCAAGGTTTGACTGTCACTGAATGACAGTGGTGTAAAGTAACTAAATACATTTACTTAAGTATTGCACTTATTGTGGGGTATTTTATTTTATTTTTTGTCAAAAAGGTTAAAGTACTAATTCTGATAGTAAACATTGCTACAGAGCGTTTGTTCGGTCACAGGGGTCTCTCCAGCTCTTTAGTAAACAGAATATAGAACATTTTCAGGTAGGTGACAAAATTTAAGCCAATCAGGAGAGAGCACTGAAAATGCATTTTCTGTTTAATAAAGAGCTGGAGAGACATGGGAGACTCCTTTTACTGAACAATCACTCTATACTATAGCAATGAGTACTAACAGAATATAGAGCTATTTTACACTTATTTAACCAATGTAAATCACTTACCCTACCTTTAAGTACAATGATAGTGGAGTATTTCCAATTTTCAATACTTTTACGCCACTATAATTATTTGAAAACTTTAGTTACTATTTTTATTAATATTACAAAGCATACATTAATCACTTCAGCCCAATATACATTTTCGCCATTTGAAAATAGCCGATCTACAAGCTCACAATGCGTTGCGATCTGCGATCTGCAATTTTCAAAAGATTTGTATATATTTCATACATTTGAAAACTTGTGAAATGGGACATTCTGCATAATGAGTACTTTCTACTTTTGGTACTTTAAGTACATTTTGATGCCAATACTTTTGTACTTTTACTCAAGTAAATTTTTAATTCCTGACTTTTACTTGTAACAGAGTATTTCTACATGGCAGTAATGGTACTTTTACTTAAGTAAAAAAATTGAGTACTTTTTCCACCACTGCACATTGGAGCGTAGCAGGTTTGACTGTCACTGAATGATTTTTTTTTAAGTTTCAGAGATAACCGACATTCCTAAAAGAGGAGCCTTGATTAATTCTTTAGTGATCATTTTGCAGTCAGGCCAAGGGCATAGCTCAAGTGCTTCAAACGGAGAAACCTGGAAATGAGGAAATAAATTAATCTGGCATGGCAAATGTGTGTCCCTAGTCACAGTATCTGGAATGGTTTGATTTAATATCAACAGAGTTCGACCTTTTGCTTTGTTGTAGCGAGACAGGGCCCTCTCTCAGTAAAGGATAATATAACAATGAAGCCTTCATTCAATATTTTAATGGACAATACAGATGCGGAGAACCACTCAACACAAAGAGCCCCGGAGAGCTGTTCCTGTAGAGTCATTTAAAATCCATTAACACATACTTAAGGAGTGGAGTATGTTATCCAGGTTGCATTATAACATTTCCCACAGATAAGAACAGATCAGGACCGCTCATTCATCTTAGTTTGACTACAATACATGGACTCGTTAGTTCTATTGTACTTTATTTAACAGCCCTGTAGTTAAAAAATAGCGAATAGCTTTCGTCTAGTTTTTTAATTATTTAGTTTTTAAACGTCTTCAAAAGGTTAATAGAAAACATGCATCTCTTAACCACATTCAACCTATTTTGCGCATGTCATTATAGGTGAAGGTTTTCCAAAAATATTTCAAAACATTTCCTAAAATCTTCTAAGATTTGCAAAAATAGCAGATCTACATACAAGTGATGCAATGTGAGCTTTTAAATTAGTTATTTTAGCTTTTTTTTTAGATAGGGCTCAAGGTTACTTGATTGAGAGAATCACAGAAAAACACCATGCCTGCTATACAACTAACAAGGAATGTTCAAAAACTTACTGGCTTTAGAATTGTGCTGAAATATGTATGACGGTAACAGATGTTTCCAAGTCAATTTAATAGTCGTCAGCTCATGACTGTAGGTTTATAAACATGCCTACCGAAGATAGACATTTGTATTCCTGTGCTTGAGTCATATTTATAACAAGGAGCATGCATCATGATGACATGATCTAAAGGGACATTTACTGAGAGTTTTTAAAGCAATCCTTTTAAAGGCTGTCATCTCCTAAGTATTGGAAGGTTCCATTCTAAAAAGATCTGTAGGGGTAATCGTGCCTATGGGCGCTTGGTGAATCACTCGCTATAAGCACAGTCTTACATCTCCATGGGAACACTCACACCTGTGACAAATCCATTCTCTCCTCTTCTCTAGCCAAGTTACTTAAGTGTCACAGCAGTGCTGTGGGATACGCTGCTTGTTGAGAGTGAGGCAGACGGTCTTTGCTTAAAAGTTGCAATCTTCCTTGCAATCACCAAGGATAAGCCAGACAGTCACTTCAGGACAACTGTGTCTTAGATTTAAGCTATACAGTCACATTGGTAACCTATAGACTGATTCTTATTCTGCATCTTATTGACGGAAATAACTTGACTATTTTTTATTGTGGGCTACTGTACTTATTTTATTTTTTTACCAGGCACAGTGCACATTTATCAACATGTCAGTTTTCACATCCATGTAAATGAGCCAGAAGCTCATTTTCATCTGTAGTCCCTGAGCAGGCTGTTAAAAAGTGGTGACATAACTATCCATACAAACACAGACATATCAATACAGTATGATTTTCATACCTTTAATAATACCTTAAAAGAAACATGATGGGTATGTCCGGTTGACAAGCATCTCCTTCTTTTTTAAAGTACCTGGACCACCTTCGAAATGGATCATTGACACAAATAAAACGTGTCTAGAAGAGTACAATCACCCTGGGCTCCAGAGGTTGAGGAGAGTTTGCAGAGGTGGCTGTGCTTAGCCAGTATAAAAAATGAAGGCCTGTATTGAGTTTGTGGGCCTGCAGCTCCAGGCAGTGGTGATAAATCCACCTGTGAGAGAGCTTGTATCAGACAGGCCCAGGCCACTGGCAGATAAATCGACTGGCCCGTGCCCTGACTGGGAGAGGCACCCCTATGGGCTTCCCCGCCGCTGAGAGTTATATTTCCAGCTCTGTCCCTCGTAGGTTGGAGCAGCGCTTCAGGACACGAGCAAGCTAAATGAAACGCTAATGCACAGAGTTTCCCATCAGAAATTTCCATAATTCATTTCCACGCATTTCCTTGAGAGCACACTGTGGGATTTGAGGGAGGGGCTGGGAATCTAAATGTGCCCGCCGCATGAAAAGAGAAGTCTGATCAACAGCTCAGTGGCTGGGGCCTGATGTTGAAAGCCAACCACCTGACCTCACAGATAATGTTTTTTATGTCTTCTGTGAACACGGGAGAATTACTTTGTCTCAGCGCTGAGGGTGCGAGCAACACACAAGTATCAAAAATGTTCTCTCTGCCTCGCTCAACCGCCATCTTCGGCTTTTCCTCTGAGTTTATACAGTCGAGAAAATCTGTTATTATTTTATGTTGTGCATTTCAAAGAAATCCCCTCTCTCAGCCATTTCATATTCATCAATAAATAAACCCGATTCTGCTCTTTCATTCAGCACTTGAATCTATGTAGAATGATTTGGAGGGGGGCTTAAAAGCGCCTCAGCAGTTCTCTTTGTGTTCCTGGTTAAATGTTTCCCTCCAGTTTGTTTTCGTTGCTGTTAAACTACTCACTAAAAGACATTTGTTCTGCGGAGTGCGGAGAGGAAAAAAAAATTGTCTCTCATGGGTTGCAGAACACTGCAAATATTACTTTTGATGTCAATCGCTCAGACCAAAGGCTGTTTGAATTGTATCTCAGACCAAAGTCTGTGATAGAATCAATGTGCAATACAGCGCCTCATTCCAAAAGTTGGTTTTGAGTTAAATCGTCAAGAAATAGAATTATACAAATTATGCCGTCTTTGATTCTATTGTGGATTATTAACATTTGTTTTTCATATCACGAGTCCAAGGTTGTTGTTTGTCTATTTATGGACTTTCAACCGGAGCACATAATCTGAGAAATGTGCTACAGTTCATATTTTAAACAATTACATACAAGAGTGGTGGGAACCCCACCCAGAGTAATGGGCAAGTAATGGTACTTTGCAAGCACTCCAGGATGGAGAACAAATTGTTTGTACTGACAGTGTTTAGAACACAGAAATAGTCTGAACACCAGGTGCTGTAGAACAATATTCCCTGCAGTGTGATGAATTGGTCGACTAAAGAGGGTATTCATCCAAAACCACTACAGTGTGCAGTATGTGATGGCTAAAATCTGACAAAGTCTAAGAGGTGAGACACCTTCGAACAACTTATAGCAACCTTATTGTAGAATTATTATTTTTTAAATAAGATTGTTCTTGAAAATATATATTCTATGAAAATGGTAATCTGTATGCAATGTTAGAACAATAGACTTAAACACAACAGAAACATAGCAAATTCCGTGAAATGCCACATTTGTGCCAAAATACACAAAACGCTAGAACACTTTGAAGGTATAAATTAGGGTAAGTGTGCACCACAATGCCCCATTGTCTGAAAACCAATTCTGTTAATAGTCTTTTTTGCTGGCTAGGTAAAGACCAGGAAAAAGGTGGGGGTTTAGACAATCCTCCAAGGGAGCTTTTGCCTGAGGTAAGACACAGGTGGATGGAGCCCAGAGCAGGGTCACAGTAAAGATTTATACTATGTACAAAGTAAAGAACAGAAGAAAAATGGCCGTTCATGTAGCGTCTCAGTGAAGCGAGGGAAACAGCTGTTCACGGAGTGAGGAAGTGGTCAGGTAAGACAGGCCTGGAAATAATAATCACAGGCCCATCTGCTGACCTGGGACTGCATGGCCCCAGGGCTCTCAACACAGGCCCTCCGTATGGAGCACAGCACAGCCCCGGCCCCAGGAAACCTGGCCATGCCGCACTAGGCTGCTGACAGTGCCACATGCTCTCGTTCTGTGGCTGGGCTGTTTTGAGGACTGTACGCTCTCTCTATACGAGGCACGAAAGTCACTGTGCCACAGCACATCCATCTATAAATATTAACTGTCAAGACATGCAATTATATGCTATTGTACAGTATACACACAGGCCATTTGCATGCAAACAGGTTCTGTAACATTGTCAAACATGGTCAAACATGGTTTGTAAGTTTAAAGAAAGAAAGGAAGTTTTGGCTTTGTGTAAAGGTGATAAATTGTTGTTGTACTCTTAAGTTCCATTTAAAGAAAGGGGATGATTAAATGTGAATACTAAGTCTCGAAGCAAAAATGACTAACAACTTAGGATCAGGGGCCCATCTCTTTGCAACTGTCAAACTAGCTTAATCCAGTCGTTAATTTAGTGACTAATAGCAGCATAAGATGGCATTTTAATGTAACCCGGGATTAAAAGACATCTATCATATTAGGCAGCGTATCAGTGATTTCCTGCCCGCGCATCCTTGATGGTTTCTCCAGGAACAGATCAATATTGTCTTGTAATTGAGCGATGAGGAGGGTGAGGAGTGTGAAGAGCCTAATCATAATTAAAGAGGAGGCCATTAAACAGAAAGGTGAGCTAAGGCTTCAGAAGATTAATAGAGTCAGACGGAGCCATTGCACAACCACTCAAGCTTTTTCTGCAACTTTCCTCTTCACTTTGAACCTAGTTAACAGAAGAATTTACAAGTCTGTCTACAGTCCTTTAACTTACAGGGTTCTAAATAACTAAACAAATAAATGATTTTTTTTTAAAGGTTGCAGGCATCACTTTGCGTTTCTGCACTTCTTCTGTAAAAAAATAATACAGATGTAAATTAAAAAAAGAAATAGAAAGAAAAGTCATTCTTAGTATTTATTTAAAACCAATGAAAGAACAGGTTTCTCAAAAGTCACCTGCACAGACATACATATAGTATGTACGTGAATATTTATTAGTATGCATGCGGGAGAGTTCATGTATGTCTCTCACACTAATTCTCTCTTTCTCCCGCTATCACAGAGAGACACACACAAAAATACACACTATTCTTCACTTCATGACATGCAGTCAAAGCAGTTAACACAAAAGCCACCTTTAATGTATTGGCAATAAAAGTGGTAAACAGATTTGCATCACTACCACACATTATTTGCTGACACACTGAAATGATTTGTTTTATGCGCGCTCAGTCTTGAAGTTTGCAAGCAGGCTGTCAGTGATGATAGAATTGAGGTAAATGGTGTTGAGCAAGAAAACAACAACTTTGCTGAGGTCCCCACTTTGACATGGAAGGGGGAACTGCTTAACGCAAAGCCAATTTTAATTGTATCGATTCAGCCATACAAATGTAGAATTCTCTCCAAAAGTGTGCAAGTCAGCACAGTCTCTGTCTTCCCGCGCAGCCAAGAGGAGCTAGTTTATTTTGTAAAGCCCTTCAACTCAAGTAGACAGCACACAATCATAGGATGGAGGGGTGGGGGCGCGGGGGCGTTTAGTTTTGCCTGATCCGACACAATGGTTCAAAGTTATTTGACAGGAAAAGTACAGATTGTTCAGAGTCCTCTGTTTAAATATGATCAGCATTGCAAAATGCAAACTGGGAAGTAAATGTAAATTCTGCGCCGGCAATTTCATGTCATTTGTGTGGTTTGTAGAGTAGGTAGGAGGCCTTTGTTGCTGCTTTAATAGCGGAAAAACATTACTTTTGCTGGGCAAATGAAAAACACTTCAAAGAGAATCTATCAGAAAATAAACGTTGATACAGTATATGAAAAAATAGAGATGCTGTCCAAACAATCTCTAAATAAGTCTGACTGTAGAGGAACAACTCTTTTTTTATTGTTGAGAATGTGGTTAGATTGTCTGATGTTGACATCTATTATGACACGTTAGATTGCGATTTCAATATTTGACCAATAATTGATAGCCTATTTTTATATGATTACCAGAGGGTGGTTTATTATTCAGAATCAGAATGAACAATTTAATAAACTTATGCACCACTATTTATGAATAAACTGTTTTGATATCAGTATAAAGCTTAGGCTTTCTAGCACTTAGGAAAAGGTAGATTTTATACCATATATATCATATTCAAGAAAAAATACTATTTTGACTTGTAAAATTCAAAGTAATTGTCCTAATTGTCCAGCAAATCAAATATCAACTCTGTATAAACTGCTAAATTCTTACACAAAACTCATTTATTGCAATTGAATTACAATGAATTGTTCCAATTCTTCTAGTCACTCCTTGATTTATACTGTTAATAACACAGAGAGGCATCAAATTTGTTATTTTGTCAAGTCAAATTACTTTCTTACAATAAAATATCTTGAGTGGTGAGAATAAAAAGGCACATATTTTTGTACAACATGCTGGTAACATTTCAAAATGTACATTTGATTATTGAAAGTATAATATTAAAGATGAATGCATTTAACATTTGATTGGCATTGAGGAAACGGCATGCTTCAATAGGCCTATTCATGAAAAAAATATTTAGCTCTCTGTATAGTATATATGTAGGCTTTATTAAGAGATAATACTTACAGGAGAGATGTGGATTTGAGTCATTTTTCACACTCTTCCAATTCGAAAGCTACCAGTAAAAGAAAGGGAAAATGTCACTGGCATTATTAATGTTAATGCTATCGCATTTCTTTACTGGAATGACACATGCAGCCCCTTTGACTTTACAGTACACATGAAATCCATCTTTATGGATATTGTTCAGGACATGCAATCTGTGCACCACTCTGTTGAGATTGTCATTAGTCTGTGTGTGTGTCTGTGTGTGTGTGTGTGTGTGTGTGTGTGTGTGTGTCTGTGTGTGTGTCTGTGTCTGTGTCTGTGTGTGTGTGTGTGTGTGTGTGTGTGTGTGTGTGTGTTTCTATGCCGCTATGTTTACAACACAGACTATCAGACCACATAAGGCTGGCTCATGCTGACATGTGCAGCGGATGACAAAGTTGGTCTGATGGGAATGGTCATTTCCCAGGTAGATGTGGACACACAGTGAGGGATGGGCTCTGTGTGGCTGTCATGAGACGTTACCAGACGGGCGTACATCGCTCTGCACACTCCGCCAGCCACTGAAGATGATCACATTTGATACACAGATGACATTCTATCCCTGCTGTGACAACACAGGCTCATTTTTTTCGCTGTGACAACCAATGGTGTGTGGGTGTTATTCAAGTCAAATCTATCATTTTAATGGAGAAGTAGTCAGACCTGAAGATTATTTGAGGTATAAATATATCACCGTCTGCTCGTTCTGTATCGACCAAGTGTCACAGCGCTCTGACTAACTCTTTCAGGATGAATACCATAAGGGAGGGAAGGGGAGGGGGGCCGATAAAAAAGAGGCAGCAATCTACTCAATGATATGCAATGATGCCAGGCAGCAATTTTCGGAGGCTGCAATAATTCTGGCTGCTTAATCAACGTGTGGGTGGGTGTGGAATATTGCAATTATATCACCCTGGCCTGTCCTCACATAAGCTACAGTACTTAGATTCAACAAACCCACCAATAAAAATTCCAAAATAAGCGTTGCTGGGTTTTAAAGATTAATTTGGGCATTTTATGCTTCATTTCAGAAAGGTCAGTGTAGAGAGACAGGAAACCAAGGACAGAGAAAGAGGAGGAACATGCGAGACAAGGCAGGGGCTGGGAATTCGAACCTATAGCTCCTCGTTCTCACTAGCAGCCCATGGTCTGTGCACTGCGTATCATTAAGTGTTGTTTAGCAGTTTTTACTCCGGAAATCCAACATTAGGCCTCCTCTCCCAACAAAAAAGGGTTGAGCTAGCGAGGCTGGGGATGTTTCTACATCTCTTCAGATAACTCTAGATCAGATGAAGCTACAGAGTACAGGGAGAACCTGAGCTCGGAGGGCTACGGCAGAGCATTCCGGCACATTGCACAAACCACAGCCTCTGAAAGCACCGCTAATTGCATCTGGGATTTGCTTATCCAATCCCACAGTGCATTGCAGCTGGGGCGAGGAGCAGGGGGTGGGTGAATTAGAGGCTGGCGGGGTGAAGCTTCTTGCTTGCTGAAGCCTTGACAGTGCTTTGTACTGGGTGATTGTTCTCCAGACAGCTGACGGTAGGTAGCGGCGCACACAGGGGTTGTTTGAAAAAGCCCAAAAGGATACACGGCTGCATCATCAAAGTCCAGCAAGCCTTCCATGTGTCAGGGAGAGATTAACCCGCTAAGACCGGGAGCGCATCTGTGTCATTTTTTTAGATTTCTTTGGCTATTCAAAAATATCAGATAGCAGATAGCGCGGCACTCGGTGCCGCGCTATCTGCGATCTGCTATTTTTGAATATATATGAGCTTGTAGATCTGCTATTTTTGAAAAATCTTGAACATTTGTGCAAATCTTTGAATTTCTTTTTTAAGTTAATTTTTTTTACTCAAATCTTTGCCTCTGGGAGGGGTCCCTGGAACAACATATTTTAATATGGGGGTCCGCGGCCAAATACATATAAATTTGGGGGTCCTTGACATGAAAAAAGTTTGAGAACCACTGATATTATAGCAACATAATTTTTGGTTGGCTTTAAAATATATATATATATTCAAAGATGTGCACACATTTTCATGATAAAAAAAAAGCATCTACAAGCTCATAGCGCGGCACTCTGTGCCACGCTATGAGTTTGTATATCTGCTATTTTTTAATAGCCAAAGAAAATCAAAAAATGACACACACATGCGTTCCCGGTCTTAATGGGTTAAGCTCTTCCAGAGAGGGCAATGACTCTGATCACTCTATTCAATCGATGGGATTTGAATAAAGGAATAAAAGATCAGGCATTGTGTATATCTGGGTGCTGCGCAACCGCTGGATAGGATTAAGGCATGTTTGGAGCTCCACCGGTGACAGACGCCATCAATCATAAGTTCCCTCCACTAGTTAGCTAAAGTTGATTTTAGCCCCTAAATAGGACACATCTGTTTGTTGCTACACTCTCTCTCTGACTTTAATTAATTCTCAAGTCGTTTTATTTTTAGGTGCATCCTTTTTTTTTTGCTGCTCCTGTGTGCACAAAAAAAATGTAAATTGCATCCTTCCTTTGCTCAGTGAGGGCTCATACACACCGATACAGATAATTTAAGCAAGCACACACACATACACAAATACACAGTAAAATCCATACACAAACACGCAGTAACATCTGTGTCAATTTAACTCAAACTAAAACTGGACCCATAAGGGTCGCTTTTGGACAGGTCTGTGTGACCCAGAGAGACTAATGATGATCACTTTGTGCACTGTCTGAGGTAAATCACCATTGGATTTTACCGGGCCTGCCCTGCACACACACACACACACACAAAATGAAAGTCATTGTGCAAACAAACTTTGGTCCGGTGGTCTGACTGTTACGGCCTCATTTTCCCTGCCTGAGTTCTCTATCATCTCCCAACGTCTCCTCCACAGGCAGTGTCGGATAATAGTTTCCTTTCTCCACTTTTTGAAGAGAGAATGAGTTTATTCCCCGGGAGCCGAGTTCAAGGGCAGGTCTGCGTTAACCCAGAGAGACAGACTCTTGCCAAGACCTTGGCTTCAGATCCTGGAAATGGCCTACTACTACACGTTTTCCGTGCCTGGTTTGAACATGTACAGCAGCTCTGACCAGGAGCCCCCTGACTCGCGCACATCAGGTAGAGAGGTCTGTTGATCCAGTTCAGGCACTTGGACTGTCCTTGCAACTTCAACCTCCAAGTCTTTCCCCCTACCACTATAGCCTAATGATTTCAGCCTGTCCTTCCCTGGCGTCAGAGCAGCGGCGGCAGCTCGATGCTGTGGTGCGTTATCGCCAACCTCAACTGATGCTCTCTCTCTCTCGCTCTCAGCGTTTTTTTTCCCTTCCACCCCCTCACAAATTCTGTGCTCTCCGTAAGCCCTATCCTTTCCTCTTTTCACCCATCACGTCCCACAGTGGGGCATAATTACTAAAACCCCTCGTCTGGCCATGCTCGCCTATTATTAGCCTAGCGTTTAAAGCCCTCTCCCTGGTCAGATGGTCAATGCTTGAGGGCAATATGTCACACTGCATGGGCACAAAAGGTAGCCAAACAATGCCTATCGAGAACCAGGTGCCATTGCAGTAATACCATTTGGCCACCGTTCACCATTGTGTGGTTGTGGTGGCCTGTGCGTTGGTGGTAGTTTTAAGCCGCCATAGTCCAGACAATGCCCCCTTGGCTGAGGTGTGCACTGTGCAGTCTCTGCTATCCATGCAAGCTGCTAGGGCAGTTGTTCTGGAGGAAACACTTGAATGATGTCCTTGAATGGCTCGTGCTTTTAAAGGGACAATGACAGAGGGCAGAAAATGCACCCACACTTTGCATCAGTACAGTGGTAGCATCATTACAATGGCTTCCCATCAGAATGCTACATGACTGAAACAGCCCTTTTTTCCTTGGTTATCCAGGCAGTATCTTTAATGATGTTTTGAAGCTAAGCATTCACTGAAAAGAATGAATTTGATTGGTATTTATTCCCTTTGCTGTAATCTCTCTGTAATCTCTCAGTGCAGGATGGCATGAAGCCTAACAATGTACTGGATGGCTGCACTGTTAAGAGAACAAGCGTTGTTTTCTGATTGAATTTAACAAGTGTTTTTTTGTATCTAGAGATGGGGAGGAGAGAGGGAGTTCTGTGGAAACATGGTGAGTTTACACACATTTTTACTTGGAGGCCCTGTATAGTCAATAACCATCAGTGCTGCTAAACTCCACTCCACAATCCATTTGTTCGTTTGCCGTTCGGTGATCGAGCTTGGCAGTGACTGTGGAGTGGCTGAATTCTCCGCGGGGCCACAAAGGCGGAGGTAAAGGTGGGAGCAGAGAGGATGGAGGTCCGGGGGTCAGGCCTCATGCAAGCCACTCGCCTCCCGGATGCGTGCTGCAGGCCCCAGCCTCTTTACTTACAGCCCGCTGGAGCAAGAGGTCAACGCACACCTGAACCCTCCACCGTACGCAGTGGGCCGCGGGGCCCCGGCAAACACACAACACACAGACGACCTCCTTTGACCTCTCCTCCACTCTGGGCCCCCTGGGACCCCTGCCCGATCGGCTCAGGGACCACTCACTGCCTCTCTGTTTAACACCCCCTGCCCCCACAGCACCTCAGTCGGCGGGCGATGTACAACACAAAAACACACATCTAGCGTAGGAACACGCAGTGTACACTGCACACTGTGCGCATAAACAAAGAGAGACGCTAAAAAAATTATACAGGCATTACACACTGCCTCATGCAAACACAATCTGTCATATGCACAACCATGTGGTGCATTTCTCTCTCTCCCTCTCTTTTTTTCCTCTCTCCCTCCCTCTCTTTGACTCTCTCCCTCTCTTTCTTGCTCCCTCTTGCTCTCTCTGACTCCCTTGTGCTGTTTCATGTGCAGTCAGGTAGACGGGTAGCTTTAAACTGGTGTATATCTCCATCTTGTGGACAATATTTGCTTCATTGTCACTCCACGGCTGAGGGGAAATGGGCATTTACTGTATTGTGTGGGAGAACACAGTGGCCAGCCCAGGGTCAGGGCAATGGCGCTATAAGTTGCTCTGTGAAATGCATTTCATATCGCCGTTAAAAATGCATTTTGTTATTGCAGCTATTTTTTCCCCAAACATTCTATATTATAATAAAGTTACGCCGTAAGCAGGATAAAAAAAATATGTTTAAAGTGTATCTGTGCCTCTTCTTAAAATAACAGCAATTTAAACTGCTTTAAGTTATCAAAGAAGAAAAATGGCACCTTTGTAAACAAAGTACTTCCATGTGCGAAATCATTTGTCCACATCCACCGCCTGTCTGGGTCAAAGAGGAGGCAGGGTGACTTTATCCTGAATGTCACTTTGTTTTTGGTCGGTTAGACAGGACCCTCTCTTGGATTGGTTTCTCGGATGAAGGCACAGGTGAGCCCCACAGAGGAGCAGCCCCCCCCCCACCCCCTCGCTTCTCCCTCCACAGCACCTCCTCTGCTAAAACAGCCCTACTTTTTAATATGCAACATCTGTGCCGGGAGAGCCTTCCAAAATGGCTGCTCCTTGGAGGATGACGGTAGAGTCTGCTCAAACTTGGGGTTGGGGCATTTGGTACTGCAAGGTTCCGCACAGATGTTAGCATTCACAATGTCACTTTGTCCTTAGCTTTGGCGCATGGGGAGGTCTATTTTAAGGGAGAGGGAGGTGTGTTTTCCTCCTTACTTCCCAATGAGATCACTTTATCTGTATCTGTCGTATTGTGGCGCTTCTACACAAGGCTTGCTTCAGCTAAGCTGGGACCGCTGCCTTTGATCAGCAAGGTAGCTTTCTGCCTGTTAATGTACAGTACATCGATCAAAGTCCCGCTCATGATAGGAGCATCAAGGTGGCGAATATCAGACATATTCAGACTCACATCAGACTCTTTCTTGTGATAACGTTTGCCTGTACTCTCAAGATACTTCAGAGATACGATACAGCTTGTGGTGCATTCACGTTAGCAGCCTTCACATACATAAAGACAATGGCAACATGGGAGCCAAACACTAAACCCCGAGTTAGACTTGGCTGTGCGCTGGTATCGCACACCGGAAATAGCAGATCCACAAGCTCACACTGCCTCACAGCGCGATGCGTCGAGAGCTTATAGAGGGGCTATTTTCGGTGTGTGACACCGGCGCACAACTAATTAGAAATCATCCTAAAGACGCTGAACTTTTTGGCCATTTCTGTTGCATTCATAGAGGAGCATTAGCTCGACGGCATGGAGCTGTGTTTGTACTCTGCCCTCCCAAAGAATTAAAAGAACATTTTCTGAACACAGAGGCCATGACCTAAAGGCTGCTTGTCAGTTGGATTATTCGGCTGAGTCCTATCCACGAATCTAGTCGGGGCTGCAGAGGAAAGACGCAGGGAGGAGAAGAAAGAACCAAAAAGAGGAGAAACAGGAAAAGGCAAGGAGAGATGGACGGGGAGCCTCTAATGCATCGCTTACAAAAAGGAAGACGTTCATATTTAACCCACTAAGACCTGAGGCCGATTCTACAAATGTCTTCTAAATCCTTAAGTTTTCTGAAACACTTATGTTGCTATAATATCAGTGGTTCTCAAACTTTTCCATGTCAAGGACCACCCAAAATGATATGTATTTGGCCACGGACCCCCATCTAAAAATATTTAGATCCAGGGACCCCCAGAAGCAAAGATTTGAGTTACAAATGTTCGCTTTAAAAACATATATATTCAAAGATTTGCACGAATGTTCACGATTATTTTTTCTAAATTGCAGATCTACAAGCTCATAGCGGGGCACCGAGTGCCGCTTGTATATCTGCTATTTTTGAATAGCCAAAGTATAAAACAATATATTAAAAATCTAAAAACGACAGATGCTTTCCCCGGTCTTAACGGGTTAATGCTCATCATTAAGGCAGGGTCTGAGCATGGAAGATGCCTCTGCTATTTTCCCACACCCCTTGAGCCAAGTCCTTGTGACAGCCCCTCCACTGCATCCCGGCAAATTATCCGCATGAGCTGTGTTGAACAAAAACAGCCCAGTGCGGGGGAAGCGAGGCCCAGCCACTGCTACGATTCCTGTGATGGGAAGACACGTCACTTTGCATCAGCTCCATCCCTCTAACCCACATCATCTGTGGTGGAGAAGAACAAGACCACTCTGTGGGGATTGAGGAGGAGAAGAGGAGAAGAGAGAGGTGATAAGAATAAGGGAGAGCAGAGGTAACAATAAGGGAGAGAGAGAGAGATGAGTAAGGAAGGAGAGGAGGGAAGAAAACAGAACAGAATGGGATGAACAGGGAATAATAGGGAAAGACTACTAGACAGTAAGGTCGGGAAAGATACTGTACCTTAGTGCTTGCCATCATACTGTAGGGAAAGCCAGTATAGCAAATAATGGTATACAATAAATACAACCAGAGCCATAATATCTAGTTCTCAAATCCATGGCACAAGTGATTTGCCTTAGCCTTGGGCATTGTGCAGCATGCCAAATGAGTCTCTTGGATTTGCTATGCAAACAACATATTCCCCCGAGCACCCGTGTACTGTAGGTGTGAAGAAAGTACAATACACAATAAACACATGTGAAAAACAAACAAGCATGTTGTGTGTTTTCCTTTCTTATTGTGCATAATATGGCCACATTATCACACGGAAAACCTCACAGGGGATGTTTGATCCATGAGCTCATGAAGTAGATGAAGGAGATGTCTTGGTTAAAAACGTGGCAAGATTAAAAATTCAGTCATTGAGATTCACGACCTTCAACTCAGAGTCAGGGGACTCTCTGCTGGACATCGCTGAATTTGCAAGACCTGGAATCAAGGAAGAGCCCGTAGTTTGTAGTTTTTTTGGAGGGGGGGGGTTCCGAGTACTTTTGTTTTCAGATGTTTAGAAAGTAATGTTGCCTGTGGCCTCTTTCTCAAGGATACATACCGGCGCTCAAGGAGACTTGAGAAAAATTGAGTAACACCGAAATAAACCTGTCTTCTAAGATGCATGTGCTCCCAGCCCAAATTGGCCTATTTAAAGGCATATCCATAGACAGCCCTTTGAATAATATTGACTTGCAAAGCATGCTCAGGTCGAGGACAGGGGGCTAGACTGTGCTAGTTGGCACAAGAGTGATGGAAAGTCAACCAGATAAATTTAGGCCCAGAGCGTGAAGTTAAAAGTCAATACTGAGTCGGTTCTGTCATTTTTCAGGAGTAATAATTGACTGAATTGCTGAAATCATTTTCACATTTAAAAGATTTCAAGTAGTTCATTAATTATTGTTAGTGGCGTTGTTTGTAGTTAAAGGCCATTATTGATTTTGCAAGGTTATTCTTTCTTTGAATGTGTCTGATTTAGAAGCAGGTACTGTATTCTACAGTATGTGTGAAACAAATGAATATTCTATATTCATATTTCACAGTAATGTTTTGCTTCATGAGTCATTTGCTCGCACAATGTGCTGGTGATCTATTTTGGAAAGCTTTTAAGAACACAATAACTGTGATATAGTGGAGGATTAAAGACATGAAAAGCTGCACGATGAGGAAGCTCGGAGAGTATAATTTACAGTAACATGGTAGATTTTTATATTTATTTTCAGGATTTGTTTTACAGTATGAGGAAAATTATCATTCCATCAAGTTTGTACAACATGCTTGACACTTAAAATCAATAGCAAAGGAAAATAAAGAACAATGAAGAAATGTTAGTTATTCATCATGCACCTGCTGTAAAAATGTGTGAAATAAATCCCAGTTGGCATGCTCTAATTTTACATCAGTTTCTCAAGGAGGAGCTTTTCTGAAGACATGTTCTTAATTTCCTGAGATTGGTTCAATTATCATCATCTTATCCTTTTGAATTCATTGAAACCCTAACAATATCCCAACACTGGTGCAGTAGGTGCTGAACACACATGTAGTGTGTCTGAATCATTGCTTTCCTGCCTCAAAGCACTCTGAACAGCCGAGCACACTATCCATATTCATGTGGTTTTTGCCGGGAGGCATTTCTGTCTCCTAAAAATAGTATGGTGAGAGAAAGGGTCTCACTCTGTGTATCCTAACATTCATGAGCACGGTCCCTGTGATTGGTTGTAAACAAGTGTCTCTTTGTTGAGACCATGAATCATGTTGTGGTGTAAACACTTGTAAATAATTGCTAGGGGCCAGAATAAGGTGATATTAGAGGTGCAACAACGCATCAATCAACTCAAGAGTTTGCATACAAGCATGTTAGCTTACATGTCACCCCTGTAAAGAAACAATGGTGTGTGTGTGTGTGTGTGTGTGTGTGTGTGTGTGAGTGACATAAGCCTGCACATTGTTGACAAATAATGGACATGAATCCAGTTGATTGGGGTTTGCATGTCGAATTGCGGATCATACAATTGGTGTCCCCTATTAGATTTTACTTATGTTTCATATGGTTATAGGGTTACTGTTGGATTAATGTAAGTGGATATGGAATGAATGCAAGTCAAAGTGTACTGTGGTGTGTGTGTGTGTGTGTGTGTGTGTGTGTGTGTGTGTGTGTGTGTGTGTGTGTGTGTGTGTGTGTACATAATATTGGAAAATCTGTTATGAAAGATGGATAACACACTTTAACAATACACTTTAAATGATCGTTCCTGACTTGCTACCAAATATACCAGACCACATTTTTTAAGATCATTTAGCTCCATTCATTGCTTCATGGACTTGGAACATTGTTCTGTTTGACGTGCAATTAATAACCCCAAAGCTCCATTGCACGTGATTTTCTTTCACATTGATTTGATTTTACTTGTGTGTGCGCACACCAGAATGACCAGAAGATGGCAGCAAACACCAAGGTACTCCATATGCACATGCTGTGACCAGACCTGTAATAAGGTAATCTTGACTTTGTTTTGTTTCTATGAAATGACACAGACTGGGAGGATATTAGAGAACATTGAATTCAATTTACATCAGTCTATTCTATTATCATCAGTCAATAATCACTCAATCATCCTTTGACAATGTGCATTCTAGATATTATCAGAATCACTTTACACATGATTGTGAAGTGGGTGAAATTCGTTTTTGTTGTTTTCAGGAAGAGAATAGAAAGGGGGGGCTATGAGGGGGGGGGGAATCAGTAAAGAAAACATTTCAAGACATGTCCTATAGTTATATTCAGCTGGTAATTGGCCTAGCCCACCACACTGGCAATTTCTATTTTAAGGCAAATGCCTTGCTCATAATTACTACATTGATTATCTCTAGTTGTGATCCGATTGTCCAAATGAAGTCCCTTTAAAGCATGCATGCTCATACTAATGTGGGAAAGGTGCAGGTCATTTCCTATTTGGGGACAAAATGGTCCGCCTGAGGCCATGGCTCTACCGCCCCGGCCCCAGCCCACACTTTCATAATGAAAACCGGACATGGAAACTGTGACTATGAGACTGAGAGAGCAGGGAGGTGGCTGTTTAGGTTGGTTTAGACTGGCTGCAAGGCCCAACAATGATTAATTCTAGTCACATTCACTACACGTGTTGCCTGATCATGATCAACCACAGTATCAAGACGCATTTCAAATTACAAGCATAGCTAAAGTGAACAAGTACTTTATGTGTGCTTAGCACGCATGAATGATTCCACAAATGCAACATGCATCACTGATAACATACATCACTGATAACATAATTATTATCATTATTTGACTTTGATAAAAGTGATTAGAATGTAAGCCCGGCTGTCATCGATTCAAATAGACATCATCTAAACTTGCCTCACATATCCAAACATTTAACTTCCTCTGACATTGTTTAGAGAGTGAACTCAGCAACCATAAACCTATTACATTGAAAAGGGTATATGAGGTGACAAGCACTCTACAGCAGGGACACTAAAGCAATCATTTATTGAGCATTAATGAGCACTGCCATTCACATCTCCCCAATAACGTCCATTTTTTCCATTCCTCTGACCTCAACATGTGGGCTTGTGCCGGAACATGACCTTGACACACCTTCAAATTCACATTGCACCTGCCATGCCACGCCATGTAACTGCATGTGGCATTAGGGAATGGCAATGAACACATGGACATATGCAGTGTGCATGTGCATAAATGTAACAGGTCAGGAACACACATGCACAGTCACACACATGCATGCCACACCACACACACCCATTATCCCACACGTATGCTGGCTCATTCTCTCTCACACCTACAAACACCCCCCTTACATTATGTGTACAAACACATGTGCGCTTACATGGTGAAAAACATGTGCAATGCTGAGATCTAAGCTTGTTGGCCTTTGAAAGCCACGCCTTCGCTTTTCAGAGTTAATTGATGCCCAACAGTATCACTGCAGCTGCAATTCAAAGAGAGATTTGCTGGGTCGACAACATACAATTACGCAAATAATTCATCAAATGAATGCATTTGGATTGTGATCAGAAAGAGACAGAAAGAGACGATTACAGTGATTCCTAAAATACGTATTGAAAGCACATACTGTGACAGATGAACAGAGGTGCATACAAAGTTAAAGTTAATACATATGCACCACTTTAAAGACACAGTGAACTCTGTCCCGGAGAACTCTTTATCTTGGTCATGCAATGTTAGTCAGAACCCCTATTTCAAAGTTCCCAGTCCACCCCTAGGGCTGGGCCTTTCTCATGATTATACCCCACTCTTGACTGGATACAGTGATATATAAGTGATAGATACAAATCAGATATAGTATTGTGACGATAAGACTAAGAAACTGTCTGTACAGTGCCATAGTGCTGCTTTTGAGACAGATCCAAATATTGCTGATCGAGACTCAGTCCTGAACAACAAGTATGAACAAACTGGTCTCAGACCCTTTGCTAAGCCCTGCCTCCAAAAAATACTGTTGCTTGGCATGACAAACAACTCTGGTTTTGACACAGCACACATGCTTGCAGCAGCAAGTGGTCCATTGACAAAGGATTAGCAAAACATAAAATAGCCTAATTGATCATATTTGGAGCCAGAGCTCCTATCTCTTCCAAATCTCACCAACAAGTCCAGCAAAATACCCTATTGCAATAATACTGCCTATAGTGTTAATGTGCATGACGTTACTTACTATTTCAACATTTTCACATACTATAGCAGGAGAAACCACAATAGTAGTTTTCACCAGACAGGTGAGTTTGTGTACTGCAGGATAAGTAAGACTCCAAAAGTAAGAAAACAAACAAATATAAAAAAAACACAGAGGTCAACCGGGTGCTCACAGGAGATCAAATGTCTTAAAAGAGTATTGAAGGTGCTCCAAGGATCAGCGGGAACGTATAGACTTAAAAAGAGAAAGTTCTCGCCCTGACGAAGACCCTAATCGGCATTTTTATAGAATAAAAGTTGTTTTAACTTTTATTTACTTCTTCTCCTCCACATGTTTTGAGTGCTCGGATCTCCTCTTCCTTTTTAAAACAAACAAATATATATTTTTTAAATTACCAAGTTGTACATTGCTCCTTAATACTGGTGTGTTGAACTTGAACTGACATAGCCTAACCTCAATACCTCATCCCAACCCCAAGGCTGTGCACTATGCACGCAATGTTTAGTCACGTCTCCTACACCTTGTACTGTAGCTGACTGGCAGTCACTGATGATTCGCTAACACACTTCTGCTACTGTATGCAAATATAAACTAGGGATGTGACCGATTAAGATTTTTGCAAATCAATTAGTCAATGGCAATAATAGAGAAATAATATTTATCTATTTATTTTATTATCATGCCAACATCATGTTCGCAATTAGCGACAAAGCCTAATGTTTCAAATCCATAGTTTCAAAATGAAAGGCTATAATTAAAGTAAACATGCGTTTACTTGACAATTCCTAACAATAATTTGTTGTTCACTTGTTTACGTGTGTTGAAACGTCTGCGGGAGAGCTCACTTTCATAATGCTGAAATCCTGCATCCTCGACGACTACATGGGGTTGCAAATGTTTTGCTATAAACCCCCAAATATTTGAGTTATGGAGTTTGGTCTGTCTGAACTATGAATCTGCATGGAGATGCTGTTTAAATGCTGTGAGAAATAGGGACATATGTTTTCTTTCCTACCCGACTCTTTGTCCTCCTTGTGCTGTCATCGGAGTGGCGATTCATCAAGGCGTTCACCATTCATCAAGGCGTTATGTCTTGATGAATGGGTCGTCACTCGTCACATTGGAAGTATTGCCGCTGAAGACCTGGCGGTGCTCCAACTCCAGGTCGAGGGCCTCACCAAACTGGATGTCATAAGACACCTCGCTGATTCTAACATGGAAGCAGTCGTTCTCCTATAAGAGACACAGTGCAGTTGACGTGACAACGACCTCAAGCTGCCTGGGTTTCTTCTTACTGGGTCCATCCACAGCAAACAGCATGGAATGGCAACCTTCATCAGGATTGATCTTAACTGGAGAGCCATTATCTCCACCGACCACCGGGCTCCAACTTTGAGTGGCAAAATCGACATACAAAACTTAAATGGCCTACTACTGACATTTAAAACTCGGGCCAGTACAGTTAAAACTCGGGCCAGTACAGTACATTTCAAACTCTTTCAATGTTACTGTTAAAGCCCTGGATTTGTCAATTACACATTTTAGGACACAATAACTAAATGTCAGTTAGTACAGTACCTTGAAATTCTATTGTCATGATATGTAGGCCTAACTACAGTCGACTGACAGTTAATTGTCTTTATGTGATATAGCATGTGTGCCTTTGTCAGGTTAGCTCAATTAATCCTTAATTCTTACCTGAACTCCCACAAAAGCAGAGACTTCTCTCCAGGCTTTCTTGACATTTTGGTCGTGATAGCCCAAGACATGGCTAGAATCAGCCTATCAGGTGCCATACAGGTATGTTGATCTCTTTAGTCCCGCTTCTTTCTCGATTTAGCTAAAAAGAATAATCATCTTATGTTAATTCAAATGCAGTGGTGGAAAAAGTAAAAAAAAATGTTTACTGAAGTAAAAGTATCAATACTGCAATGTAGAAATACTCTGTTACAAGTAAAAGTCACAAAATGTACTTGAGTAAAAGTACAAAAGTATTGGTATCAAACTGTACTTAAAGTACCAAACGTACTGCAGAATGTCCCATTTCAGAAGTTTTCAAATGGCCAAAATGTATAAAGGGCTGAAGTGGTTAATGTATGTATATTTGTAATAATAATACAAATCTACAAAGTAGATGTTTTCAAATAATTGTAGTGGGGTAAAATAACAATATTTTCGTCTGTAAAAAGTACTGAACAGTACTGAAAACTGGAAATACTCCAGTAAAGTAAAAAATACCTAAAATGGTACTTAAGTACAGAACTTGAGTAAACGTACTTAGCTACTTACACCACAAGGACGTTAGGACGAAAACAACAGCTGACAGTAGATCAAGGTAGTGACGTGGGGCAAGTACGCTAATTAATATTATGAATTAAGGTTGTATTTGATGTTATCAATGTGTGTTGACTGTGTTACTTTCAACTAAAACACAACATCAACCAGCTTGCATAAAGTCATGCGGTGTAACATTTTCAATTAACCAAAGTTTTTTTGATTATCTTTTACTAGTAAATATGTTTCACAAATTCCACGTGTTTGTGACAACTTCTCTATACAACACTATTGTCGGTTGTCACTCAGCCAAAATGACACTGGAAATGTAGCTACTGGAAATGTATGTATTTATTCAGTTTAAAGTTAATGGCCTGCATACCGTTTCTGGAAGGTTTGTTGTTGCTTTCCAAAATGTAGTCGGAGTCAGTACCATAGATTAGGACCCTAGCGGTTTGTTTTGGAATGGCACTTCTGTGGCTTTGTTTCGAACTGAAGTCTGGGAATCGCAGTTCTAGACCAGTGGTTCTCAACCTGTGGGTCGGGTCCCCCACATGATTTTGGGGGGGTCCAAATATGACAGTTAAGTTACAACTTAAGTACTTTTAAGACCTTTTTGATGCTTAAAAAAAGAAAGAAAGAAAAAAAGACCATAACTGCATCAAAAGTAATCAACAAACTATAAAAACAGGTCAAACATTGGTCAAATTGTCAAATAATAGGCTATAAGAAAGAGGCAAGAATTCTGAAAATATCCGATCTACAAGCTCACAACGCCTCGTGTGAGCTTATTGATCAGCTATTTTCACAATGTCTGTGAAACCAAGTCAAACTAAATGTAATGCCTCAACTACAATTGCTTGTCAGTTTGTCGGTTCAATTATGATTATTTTGGGGGGTCCCCAGTTCAAATATGATTATTTTAAGGGGATCCCCAGTTCAAATATAATTATTTTTGGGGGTCCCCAGACTCCCCAGTTCAAATATGATTATATTGGGGGTTCCCGGCCTGAAAAGGTTGAGAACCATTGTTCTAATCTAGACCATAGACAGACGCTGTAATGATGGTAAAACCACAACCTATAAAACACTTGGTGTGTAGTCATTCATGGCCTGAAGTTTGTTTGACAGCCACATTAACACAATGTCAAAGTTAGACTACTATCACCTTAAGAATATGTCAAGAATTAAAGGAGTCAGTGTCAGCAAGACTTCATCTTCATCAAAAATTAATATTCAGAATTGATTTCTGTAATGTCTTCATAAAAGAAAACGGTCAGACAACTGCATTTGATTCCGAATTTAATGTAGCTGTATTGACATCTGCACATCTCTTGATTTACCAACAATTTAAAATCCTAGTTGATATTAAAATGTCAATGTGTAAAATTCCCCAATGTTAACTTGACGCAACAAAGGCATAGCTTGCACTCTTACACCAAATGGCAGTTTGAGGCTCTTTTCTGCTTAGCCTGCCCTAAAACAAAGAGCTTGTGAAATGGCATTAACACTCCTTAGTATTCCTCCAACAGTTACTTGTGTTTTGACTACACTTCTCACTCTCATTAGCATGGTTCACCCACACATACAACCATCTCTCTGCTTTCACAAAGCACTGTGTGTGGGTGGAGAAAGAGCGTAATGTGTCAGACAAAATACATGGTGGAATCCGTGTCTCATCCATTAAAAATACGATTTTTTAAATGATGGGTTTTCTGCTAGTTCTGACAACCCTCAGCCCTTCATATTATGATTTTAGATGTATTTATTTTTTTAGAGCCACAGTGAGGTAACAATTTTACTTTGTGACATAGAATTACTATACTGTAGAAGACCATGACATCACAATTAATTCTGCCCTAGTGCCTTGCAAACCAAAATGGCAAACACAGATCCATCACCTAGTTTCCATGTTTGAACAGCATGACTGTGGACCATTTGTTATCTATAGCCTACTTTCAGGTGCTTTGTCTTATCTCGGATCCTTTTTATGATTTGTATATTGACTTGTGAACTATGAGTATGAATTGATTTTCCAAGTCCGTGACTTAGATGTTCCACAATAGACAAGAGATTATGTGCCATTTCAGATATTAATTTGTATACGATAAAAAAAATTAAAGTACACAATTAAATTAAAATGCTTTATGCAGTTTATTTGAGGCATTAAAACACATTGTCTTTCTCCAAACATCCATTATTAGATCAAAGTTACTGATGTTAAGAGCACTCTTTGTAAAACTTGTAAAGCATCTACATTTAATTCTGTCTATTATAAGTGATATCACCCCAACACACAGAATATACCTCTAAACAAACAACTAAAAGGCTCACAGCTCTCAACTACAAAAATACCAATGTTTAAAGTGCAGTGAGTAGATGCAATAACACCTGACTACAGACCAGTGTTGGACAAAGTAGCCTACACAACCCCAGTACTTGAGTCAAAATATAGATACTCCTGGTAAAATGTTACTCAACTGCAAGTGAAAGTTGCTCTGTCAAATTTGTATTGGAGTACTTACTTTAAAAATATGTATATTCAAAAGTACATGCTTTTCAAAGTACTTAAGTATTCAAAAGTACAAATTACACAGATTTCCCAAAAATATCAATAATAATGAAAATTATTCAAGTCAATTTGCTTAGTTACTGTCCACCACTGCTACAGACCATCATCAACACATTTTCATAGCATCTGAGATACTGTAGAGGTTATGTAATAGTCAGGTAGGGGCTGATAAAAAAAATTCAGTGCAATTCAAATCAATGAGCCATAGAGGCTGTTCTTTTGGAAGAACACGCTCAAGGGCCTTTTATTTTAGACACTCTATTTCTCTGATGGCTTACAGTAATTTGGGCATTGGGGTTCACTAATGCCTCAAACTAGAAAGCAGGACACATTCTGCATTACATAAACGAAAAAAGCTAAAACAAAAATTGCAGGAATTGTAATGGATTCATTTATCAAATGTGATATAAGTCAATTAGGGTTAGGGTTAGGTCACCAGATGCACAATTTGTGTTTGCTTTCCAGGCCCTTTACGACATCTCAAATCCAAAGACAAACAACGCCAAGGACATGGGAGCTGTAAGTTCCTATGTGGTTTGGATGCCAGTTGTGCAAGTGGATCATAGGAAGTAGGACATTCAAAATGACACAGACAGACCTAGATGTGTCTCACCGCCTGTGCCTCTCAGGAAATTTGATCAAGCACCAGATCATGTGTGGACTACATGCAGAAACAAAGGATGACCGTCTGATGAAAAAAGTTCACCATAATGTTTTTCAGTGTAGGTGTACTGTAGTGATGTTTTTGTTCCAGAGACAGAGAAAATGTGATAATTATTGAACACACAAAATGTAAACCAAAATACATACGTTTTTTGGTGATTTAGACCCCATTTCGAAAATCCTTTGTATTTTAGAGTAGGCTCACTGTACTACTTTTGTTCTATTGGATTATGGATACAATTTCTGTTTTGGAATTGAACAGTTTACATGTATGCGTACAATACAGCGTCATGAAGAACTCAGGCCTACAACTTCAACAGTAGACTGTGAAGTTGCTGAATTAGTTGCATATTATGTGCTGACAGCTGGCTGGACAGTGGACACAGGCAACCGAATGCCTGGGGTTTAGATGTGTCTGAATCAAATAGAAAATGATGGGCCTCTAACTACGTATGTGTCAGAATAAAAGGATCTCGCACATGAAAGGCAGAATCTCCATGGTTTCTCCCAGAGCTGGGTGTCGTTGCCATGGGAGTGCACGAGAGCTACTGGCACACAGGGGGGGGGATGGGGGGATGGGGACTGGAGGAAAAAAACTGGAAAAAGACCATTTATCCACAACTGGCCCAATGTCTCTCTTGCTGCTCTTTCATAGACGTTTGTCTTCGTCTTTAATGTGTGCTTATGTACTGCTGAATATTAATCTTAAATGTTTTTTGTTTTTTTTAAGTAATACAACTCCAAGATTAAGCATTATACACATAATAACTAAATCAAAACTAACACTTGCTAACATACAGATGCTAACATTTTAGTAGCAGTAAACTCAAATGAATAACCCATCTGTAGCCCAGAGTCAACCAGCCAGTCAAATCACACGTGTTAGCCACGTCAGACATGAGCTGCAGACTGTTTACCCAGTGCCTAATGGCTATTTAGACAATATTGTGTAACTCCATGTAGGCCTAATGTAATTAACCCAGCCAGCACCAGACACCTGCTCCACAGTGTAGCAGAGACATCATGGGACTGACAGTATACAGTAGTTACATAATAAAACATACAAAGACCTTTTACCCTCTACCTAGCTGTCAGGACTTAAATGCTCATCAGCCAATCTTGCAGTATTGCATAGCCAAGAACTCCTGCCACGTACAACACTCGAAAAAAGGCTTTCTACAGAATGTTGAGAGCTACAGTGAAACAATGCAGAGTCAAGCGAGTTCAAGCACCTCACTGTTCTGTTTATATACGTTTGATCAGATTTGAGGAAGTCCAACCTACAGTTTGTTTGGTTGTTATGTACACAGCAGGCCACGCTTGGCCTCAGCTCCATACACTGGTTGAGGTGATTGAGTGGGCCGTGTAAGATCAGACAGGTGCATGGACAGGGTGGTGTGTCAACTACGTGCAGACAGAACATGATTCATGCAGCACAGCTCCTTGGTCTAGAATAGGCTGTGAAGGTCATTGGAAAAAAATATATACTGTATATGTATGTACATGTAAAATGCAATAGTTTCTGCATTATATGAATGAGCATTATTGTTAAATCTATTGGCAAACATGGATTATAGATTTCCTTTTCAAACAGACTAGAGTGCAACAAGATTTTATGAATGGATTGAGCTGTTGCCGTGTCGCTAGACAAAACAATGATGATTGATGTATTTAGTCCATCTGTCCTGAGTAATAAAGTCATAAAACAAGTGAGGAATGAGCTGTTCCATGAAAATATTTTCTTCTAACCCTTCGGCTGACCCTACACTCAAGCATCATTCTGTCCCATGACTCACAAAGCAGCAAATCCTATTTGAACATGCAAAATGTATCACCTATGTAGTATGTGCGTGTGTTCAGTGACATGCTTTCTCAGATGGCCTCTCTACACAAGAGGTTATATACAATGGGACATCACAAATGTGTCATTAATACACTGTACCCTCATTACTATCCAATGACTGAAGGTAAACGTCACCTTGACTTTGTGGCCCGTAAACAGTGATTTCATGGCTGTAAACTAGCCCCACTCTCAATGCAGCTTCATGGCATTATTATTACTTTTCTTAATAAGGACATTTGAAAGAAGTGATTAAGTTAGAGTTCAGGTCATATGGTCTGCATTCTGGATTTTCTCGGTGGGTGGTCAACTGGATAGGGAAATAGACACATTTTGGTTGCTATCTCTGAAAAACAATTCCCTCCCGTATCACAAAACTATATGCAGTCGACGGACTCAACCCCCTTTTACAATATCACTGCAAATTTCTGCCCATAACCAAAGCAAAGACATCTGTTCTGAAACAATTATTTTCAGCATGCAATGTTGTAATAAATCTGAGTTTGACAACAGATATTTTGTCCTTGCAATGTAATGACAGCTTAACACTATTTATTAGGAAAGGAAGTGTTAATGCATTGTACTCTGGGAATTTTGTACAAATCACACTTCCAGTCACTGTTTTCACTCCTTGATGTCCACAACATGCCTCACAATAATTATGTAAACATGAGAGAATGGAACTTTAGATGTATGTTGCCTCATAGGCAAGAGACTACAATGGTCAGACTTGGTCATAATGCCCCCATTTTATCATGTTTTGGCATGCTAGACCATTTGACAGCCTGGCAAAACAGAAATTGAGATAAGGAAAGCTTTGAATGTCCCCCTTTACGTAGGCAGCTCTAAAGTAGAAGACAGATGAGGAAGAGGAAGGGGATAGTGTTCATTTGTTGGCATGAACACATTGTTTCTATTCTCTTTTTCATGAACACAGGGAGGAGTACTAATATATCTGTAGTGACTAGAGCCCAACTGATATATCGGTCGGACAATATTATTATTCTTTGTGTGTGTGTGTGTGTGTGTGTGTGTGTGTGTGTGTGTGTGTGTGTGTGTGTGTGTGTGTGTGTGTGTGTGTGTGTGTGTGTGTGTGTGTGTGTGTGTGTGTGTGTGTGTGTGTGTGTGTGTGTGTGTGTGTGTGTATGTGTGTGGGCCCAATGGGCCCCTGTAGGCTGCACTTATTGTAGAGGCCTCAACAGGATTATGAATATACTGTACATATACTGTACATACTGTACAGTATATCCCCTCAATCAGCTGGCAGAGGGCTATGCGCTGTCCATGGTGCTGAAATCTATCCTCAGGTGGTTGTTGTCTTATGAAGTTACAGTATAAGCACTTTTACAGTGAATCGTTGTCTAATATGAAGATATAAACACCATGAGAGTGAGTCATGTTGTCTTGAAGTTATAAACACTTAACTCCTGGGGCTTGTAAAGTTCAGCATACCCAGGATATATCTTTCCCTTATCTGACTTTGTTAACCCTACAACCATAATCACGCTAAGTGGTCACACAAAGGTGGTTATCGACTCGGTAAGTCAACCCATTATTCCCCAATCTAGCCATGAGCTAGATAAAAAGGGGAAGTTGAAAATGGGCGGCATTTGTCACAAACGACCAACCACAAACAGGGACAATTCCTCTGGCAACAGAGTTGCATATTACACAAACAAAACAATAATGACAAACTATATAATATTAATACAACCAATTTAAACATACAATCTAGCTGCCAAATGTAGGAAGGACAGCTGGCAACAATTCTGTGAATTTGTCTATTCCCTTAAATGAATGTGTTTCTTAGATATATTCTTAAGACAATCTTATGACAGTTTTAGCCGTACTCTTTCAGCTGCAACCCTGGTGGTGTAAAACAGAATTGGGAGCAAATAAAAAATAAAAATGTAATTCAAAGCAGTAAGGATAGGCTTAAATTACATTCATACTGTAACTGTACAAATACAAGGCTTTAGTGCTTCACTCAGTCTCCGTTGTAGGATGATATGGCAAGGCGAGGAAAAGCACGTTAATTTGTATTGCATATTTCAACAACAAGGCATTTCAAAGTGCTTAGCATCACAACATTAAGACAGAGCATTAAGACCAAGTGCAAAAGAAACACATCATAAAAGGACATTTACAAAAACAAGCTAAAATAAATCAGAACGATAGCCTAACAATATAATTGCAGTGCAGAAAGATTACCCAAACAAAACACCCCCCAAAAAACTAAAAGACAGCATCAAACAGAAAGGTCTTCAGCTTCAGTTTAAAAGAACTGAGAGTTGCAGTAGACTTGCAGTTTCCTGAGAGTTTGTTCCAGATATGTGGTGCATAAAAACGGAGTGCTGCTTCTCCACATTTAGTTCTTACTCTGGGTCCCAGATGAAATGAGAAGTCTGGATGGTTCATGATGCCGGCACAAGATCAGAAATGTATTTTGGACATAAACCAACAGTAGTAGTTTGAAATCAATTATTTAACAGACAAGGAGCCAGTGTAAAGTGGAGTGATATGATATGATCTCTCTTGGTACTGTATTAGTAAGGTCTCAAGCACCAGTGTTCTGAATCAACAAAATGTTTTAGTGAGACCTGTTAAGACACTGTTACCTTCGAGTCTACGGAAGATGAACAAGTTTTTTTCCAGTTTAGGTCCTTTAATCTTTGATATATTCTTAAGGTGATAGTAGGCTGACTTTGTAATTTCTTAAATGTGGCCTTTGAAATTCATGTCTATGAGTCCATGATTATACCAAGATTTCTGACTTGGGTTGTGGTTTTTAACAATTGAAGCTGTTTCTTTATTAGAAGCATTACAAAAATATAATTGACCCAATGCCACATGCTTAACAACCAAACAAGATATCAAAATAAGAGCACACAAAAACCCCTTACAAAGAAAACAGAATGGAAACAACCACAGAGACAAAATCAAATCGAATAAATAATCCCTAACTACACTCAAACCTAAATGAAGCTTCAGTCAAACACTTTCATCAGGATTGACCATTTATTGCAATGATATTGTATTCAGTGTGGCGATGTGACTCTGCTCCTGTGATACTGCAGATTATCTGTGGCAAGCATAACACAGAATCTGAGATCACTAACCCCCCTGAAGCAGAGCCTAAAATACAGAGTTGTTGCATGAACATAACATTGAACCCTTCAAGGGCATAAGTTACGATACATGGATAACTTCACTCCATAGAATCATACATGTAAAGGGCCTTCAGGGGCATAAGCTAAGATACGCAGATATCATACAATCCACAGAATCATACATTTAAATGAGATGGCACAGGGGGAGGTTGGGGAGGTGGAGGGGGTTTGATCACAGACAGCTGCAGGAACAGAGCTGTGACCAATGCTGAGCATGAAGTATGAAGAGTGAACAGTCTTCTGGTTCAAAAGAGCACCTAAATGAACCATCAGATTGAGGGAGTATGTGTTGGTGAGTTGAGTGAGCTGGATGTGGCGAACCGCCTGGCTGCTAGGCTATGTATGAATTATCTTGTTAGCAAATGAGAATGAAGGAAGATATAGAGTGAGGTGAGCATGAAGACCGCCTGATTGCCATGCCTGCCTGAACTATCGCAATGCTCGATCTTACATCAGACATCCAACAAAACACACATTAACACAAATAACTCACTCTCATGGCCCAGCTTAGTATTTTATCCTAGCATACAGTGGCTAATGACTGCAGAACTACAACAATTCTGTAATTCCCTGGTGATATTATAAGGTGCTTTTATGCCTAATAGACTATTGAAGCTTTCTTCAGTGCAATATTATTTATTCTATGGTGCTCCCCAAAGTAAGGCAAGACATTTTTAAGATGGGCAGCACTAGAGAGAAATTGAGAATCACTGTGACCAGTGCCTCTGTTCGCTGTGTTCAAGGCAGACCACATCAATGGGAATCCCATAGAGGCCTATCAGTGGATGGCCAGCCAAGGGAACCCCCAGTAATTTCCATTTATTACGGAATTTCGCAGCTGGGTCAACACTGAATACAAAAGCGTTGAACATTATCTGCCCCCACACAGGATCTGAGAACAGATCAAACCTCATAGCTATTGTTGTGACTGTTGGATATGCTAGGGTCCTGCGTCAGAACTGAGGTAAGCACATTAAAGCCCATTCATTACATGTATAAACAAAACAGTTAATGCTGTCACAGAAACAGCAGAGTGGGGATTTCAGGTCATGCTGAATCTGAAATGCTAATTGAAAGAGGATTGGCCATTTTATTTGTCCAAGGGCTTTTCTCATCTCCTTTAATATTTTGTAATACATACAGATATTGTCCCTGGTAACCTTCCATCACAAAGCAAGGTACTGATCTAACACTGACTACAGTAAATATTGATACGCATTATGTTGTGCTGTCAAATACTGTGTGACGTTCTAACCAGGTCGTCAGTCCTCCATCCTGGAGTATTTCTGAGCCCTGAGAAACCCATTAATGTTTAACTAGGGCTATAGAGGCAGCGGATGCTTTTAGGCCAAACTTTATAGCTCAAACTAGCAGGCTATGCTTGCGTACGTTCTGCGTTAAGAGCTTCCGCTGCACTCCACTGGGTAAACGACAACATACATTTTGCAAAGAGAAAAATTGTCCTTTGTCTTAAATCTAAATGTTTTTCTCAGTTGGTGGGGAGAATTAGCCACATCATTATGTCTTATTGTTGAACAAGTATGATATAGTAGGCCTACCATACTACTGTAGAACATTAAACATTTTATCATGTATCAAATTTCTTCAAGTCTAAATTCGGGGTTTGTGTATGTATATTTTTTGATGAATTGTTCTCCAGTCTAGCACTTCCATTCTGAGTCATGCCAGTGAGTGCATCATTATAGAAAAATCAATGCTTCTAGGAATATGTATCCATAAGGATTCTCAATCAACTCTACAGCACATTCTGGGCATTTTCCACTTGGTACTGAGTATTTCACAGCCTCTTGGGTGTCCATCAAGTTAGTATGCACAGACCTAGCAATAATTTACCAGCTCATGGCACACTGTCTACACACATATGCTAGGTAAAATAATTATGATAATAATCATAATCATAATCATAATTATCATAATAATAATAATAATAATAATAATAATAATAATAATAATAATAATAATAATAATACAACACAGAAAGGATTTAACAGCACCAGTCTGTGTGGCACTATCATTTTTATTTACTGAATAAACTGAATAGAAATCATCATCTACCGGGGTGAAACTTTCCCTTCAAGGTTTCTGGTTTCTTGGTATATTTTTAATTAGTTGAAAGGTCAGAAGGAAAAGGCCGGCTTATGCCTAATTTATGCTTTCTTGTACGACGGTGTTGTACACTGAACATAGTATCTACAAACCCGCAAAGCGTTGCATCTGCAATGCATTATGAGCTTGTAGAATGGCTAATTTTGGCATATGACACCGTTTAATGACGAAGTATAAATCGGGCTTTAGGAGAAATATGCCTTAATGGTAATAAGAGATGGAGAATGTCTCATGCCAGCTAATGAGGTGGCCATGTTTATGTCTCATTCAGCTAATGATCATCAGAGTGCATCAAGACTAGAGGAAACTGAGGTAATCATTTGTCATCCACAGAACTATCTGCTAATATGTATGAGGCAAGAAGGAGGTAATGAGATTTATATCATTTTTGTGGTATTGATGAGGTCACTATTGTTTTTGAGGATGAAATTAATTTTAGCAAATCAATTCTGACTGCGCATAAACAGAACAAAATACACTACAGTATATGGCAATATCAGCCACATTGTAAAAAGGAAATAATGTACAAAAGCCTGACAAACTATTCATTTTGTTCATTATTTATTTCATATAAAAGTGTGGTTCACAGTACAAAATTAAAATAAATATTTCAACATAGAAATGAATAAATAAAGAAGTGCTCTGGTTCAAGTTATGATGCTAGAGAGAGGCAAATCACATTCACCCAGAATACAGTCTCTTTTCATTGTGGACATTTTGTTCACTACTTTAAAGCGAAGAGAGCACTGGCAGATGTCTCCTTCAGATATACTATCGAAGAAGAAATCCTCGTTAAAGATGGGATTACGGCTCTTCCTGATGACCGTGCTGCGTTGCTTCTGGACCTTTCCCGGAATCAAGGAGATGCTAATGCTGCAGTTGATGCTTTTGGAGTCCACAGAACGCGCATAGAGCCCCTCTGCACTTATCAAGCGAACTCGTAACCTTTGGTTGTCGGGACAGTACTCTGCCGAGAGGCGCAGGCTGCCGTCTTTACCTACTGGTACCATAGTCTCCTTCATCACCCGCTCCCTGTGCAGAGTCAAGTCCAAGGGGAAGAAGGTGGGTGGCACCAGGCCAAAGCTGTTGGACAGGCCCCCCACCACCCCGTCAGATGACCTTCTCATCACATTGGGGCTGTTATCTGTGGAGCTGCTCTCATCTGTGGACAGGGAGTTGTTCCTGACCACTACTGGCTTCCTCACGTTCCTGGACAGCAGGCGTTCATGGCTCAGTGCTTTGAAGAGGGAGGGCTTGTCGGGACACCTGCTCAGCAGCGGTGAGCTGAATGGCGAGGACTCTGTGGAAGATGTGGTGTCACTATCCAGCGTGACCTGTCTGTTCAGCGAGTAGAACCTCGGGGACAGCCTGGAGGTCAGGCTGTTGAGGCTGAAGGAGGAGGGCGAGGTGGAGCGGGACACGTTGGGGCACGTGCTGGACCTGCCCCGGGGCAAGAGCAGGGGCATGGAGCCTGGTTCGGTATGGAAGAGAGACTCCTTCCGCCTGGTGTGGGGGCTTTCCAGTAAGGTGCAAAATCCATAACAGGTCTGTGCTTTGGCCATGTGTGGAAGCGATAGGGCTGCCTGGCTGTGGGGGTCTGCGTTCGTGGTCTCCTCGTCGCTGCCGTCATAGGGGCTGTCGTCTACACTCTCCACCTGGATGATGTGTGGGCTGAGGAGCTCATTACACAAAATCTCCCCTTTGGAGGTGGCCCTCTCGCAGTGAGACGCCCTGGAGATGGGGGCTCTGTGCTCTGTGTTCTTGGCCTCCTGCATAGATGTGATGTTGGGAGGTATGCAGAACTCTGGGATGGTGTCGGGGGTGATAACGTTAGGGCAGAGGGAGCTCCTCTTGGCTTTGTCCGATTTCTCCCCGAACATGAAGTCACCAAGTCTGAAGCTGTACTCGGCCGAGGGTAGAGGCAGGTTGGTTCTCTCCACCGACACACGGATTTTGTCCACCACCCACATGGGCCCTCCAACAGAGATGTCCAAAACTGTTCAAAAACAAAAAGGATATGCTTGTTATATGTACTGCTCTATGTTCCTAACAATAAGAAATTATATGAAAGCAAGTTTCTATTTGTAAACCACTCGAAAAAACATGTTTAAAACAGCTCTTGTAGTTGCTATGTTGAGAGGTATGCTTACCCAGGATTGAAATACAGGCAAATCCACAAGACTAGAATCTCGTACAGGATTGTCAGATAACTGAGGGTAAACGCGTGGGGTCTTGATCTCTGAGGCTCTCCTGACAGCAGTCTCTCCCTTCTCAAGACCAGTTCATATACGTGGGCATCTGAGAGGCTCAGGCGGTTTAAATAAGGCTGACACCAGCGGGTCTAACACACTCCCCCCCTGCTCCGACAGGATCCTCCCTCTTTCCTTTCCCACTTGTTCCCATGGCAATACCCAAGCTGCAACAGAGCTCAATTGCTCCCACAGGAAAAGCCACATGGAAGGTTCAACAAGTTAAGCATACTCCTTTGAGTGTGAACAGTCATGTTTAACCAAAGGAAATATTTCAAGTTTGTTTTTCCACGTATGTAAATGAGATGATATCAGTGACCTTGATCTGTGAACATAAACAATGTGAAATGGTAACAGTTTGTGCTGGGACAAATTTAGAGCACTTGAACTGCTTTAACCTTTAGTTGTGAAAGTTTTGGAGATAAAACCTGGGCTTTGCTAGTTTGGGTCAAGCATGTTCTCATCAATTTGTTAGCCCATTCAATCCAGGAATGCATCTGTGACATTTTAGCTATTTTTTGGAAAATGTGTGCAAATCTTTATTTTATAAAAAAAAAATATATATATTTTGTAAAATCGGAACCTCAGGTCTTAATGGGTTAAGCAATGGACAATTATTCCTTATAAAACATTACTTGTTTGCTTGGCTTATCGCTGACGTTAGAAGCTTTAGTGAAGTTAAGCTTATTGAACACACACAAGTCACGTGTAAGGATATCCGTGTCAGACTCATTTTTTGAATATTGCTTACAGTGCACACATGTTGGCCTTTGCATTTTCAAGATAAAGAATTATTGAGTGCAGGTGTTTGCTCTCACGCTATTTAAAGCGGAGTATAGTACCAGAATGCACAAGTTCAAGTTTGTTCAACTTTGGCCTCTGGCATTGGGAGAGGGTTTCTGACATTGCAAATACAAGTAGGCCTACTAACAGGAGTTAAAGTGTGCAGGCTGGACTCCTTTCTACTGTATGCAGATGTAGTCTAGGCTAGCCATGCACAACATCTGTGATTTGTATACAGTATCTAACTGTTTCTCTCTAGAGAGTTGCTCACTCCGCTTACTTAGATTAATTAGCTATAAATACAGAGAAAGAACCTGAGAGCACCACAATCTGTGGATGCTTTTAAAAGAGGACTAAAGACCTACCTTTTTAATGAAGCGTTTTTTAAGCTATATCCTACAACTAACATTACAACATTGTAAACACCTTTATCCCTCTTCAGATAAACTAAAAACTACTAAGCAACTACAATTTAAGCATTTAGATGCTCTTATCCAGAGCGACTTATCGTTATAATATTATCTATATAGCATACTGTATGTGAATAACATACTGTCATGTAATGCTTCTTGAAGAGAGGAAAGTGGGTGGGTATGTATTTGTATCTATAGTTACATCTTTATTTTGATGTCAGTGCTACCCTCTTGTGGTAAGAAAAATCTACCATGAAAAAAAAACATGAAAGAAAAGGATTTTATGCACAAAAGAATACATCTATCTATCTATCTATCTATCTATCTATCTATCTATCTATCTATCTATCTATCTATCTATCTATCTATCTATCTATCTATCTATCTATCTATCTATCTATCTATCTATCTATCTATCTACAGTATCTATCTCTCTGTCTGTCTGTCTGTCTGTCTGTCTGTCTGTCTGTCTGTCTATGTAGCCATCTAAGTAGTTAGTTAGCTATGTATATGTATAGATATATAGTATCTAATCTGCCCAATACTACTAGTCAACAGTGAAGCATTGCCACAGGTTAGTACCACAAATATAATCAACCTACACATCATATGTAGCCCAAACGTATTTATTTTGAACAATTACTGTTCTTCATTTCTTTTAAAATATATATATATATCTTACTGTGGATGTACATTAAAGTGTCTGACCCTAAAGACACCAAGATTCACTACTGTATATGTTTGATACATTATCATATTGAAACATTCATATTAAAACAATCTGACAATTACATTATGCTACAAAATATATATATATATATATTTTGGCCATTTGAAATTAGCCGATTTGCGATTTTGGGGCGGTGAAACCGCCCTATATGTGAGGTTTGGATATTTGCACCCCAAATCCTGCGCTGTGATTGGCCACCAGTGTACCCCCCTAACCCTGCACCGTGATTGGCCAATCACAAAAAAAACACATTTATGTTTTTTTTAAGTTAGGGGTGTTGGTCCACAGTATTACTTTTCTTTAAGTGAACTTCCATCACTGTGATGACCACTGTGACCACACCGCCCACTTCACACTGGGTGTGATTTTTTATACATTTTAAAACTTGTGAAATGGGACATTCTGCATAATGAGTACTTTCTACTTTTGTTACTTTAAGTACATTTTGATACAAATACTTTTGTACTTTTACTCAAGTAAATGTTGAATACAGGACTTTCACTTGTAACAGAGTAGTTCTACATGGTGGTATTGATATTTGTACACAAGTAAATAAATTGAGTACTTTTTACACCACTGCCTCTACCACATCGACAACCTTTTTTTCCTCTTAGTCATGACAAGATGCATACTGCTCTGTCAGGCCAAGGTTCGAGTGGAGTCATTAGTTGCCCTGTGTAACCACGTACCTAGGCTACATCAAGACAGCATGATGTCATGGCTAAGTGTATGCCAGGAAAAAGGAAGGTGCTTCTGAGAAATCTTTTCCAGAATGTCTGAATCGCATCATTAACTCAAGAGTGTCTCAATCAGTTAATTAGCTGACCAGATGAAGTGCTGCTGTCAGGGTCTGAATCCAACTCAGCCTGTGATGCATGTCTCCCTTAACTCAACCCTCTGTTTCCTTTCTTCTTTCTTACTTCCCTGACTTTCTTCACAGTCATTTACCTGTCTGAATGAAGACATCTAATCTGATAAGCTAAATCTTATGACATTTTATATTAAATAGATCTTGACCTAACGGGCAGCAGTGTTTAAAAAGTATAGGCAATACGTCTGGTTGAGATAAGTGTTTTGCTAAAGCTTTATTTTACCGTCCAATATCCTAATAATATTGTTATCAAATTAATGTATTATCAATCATACAAGTTTAATGACCATTTATTCAATTTCACAAGGTCTTGATTTACAGTCTGACTGTTCCCTAGTCAAAATATTCTATAGGATTTTCCAAATGTTCAATAGAATCCTATAGGATTATGAAATTCCTTCATATGGATTTTCCAATGTTCCAATATAATTCCTATAGGATTCGGAATTCCTATAAGGAGTTTTCCAATGTTCCAATAGAATCCTATAGGATTCTGAATTCCTATAAGAATCTGGTAGGAGTTTTCTAATGTTCCAATAGAATATACGGGATTCTGAATATTGCACATTTCTGTCACCTCTATCATAATCTTATTGAAATCCTGTTCCCTGCTGGAAATGTTACTGGCTGTGGGCTGTGGGCTATGGAACTAAAAAGCTTCCTGTCGTCTGAGTTTGAGAAAAGCTGTTCTTTAAGGCAGTGGTTCTCTGTGTCCACTCAGTCAAACTCAAAGAGGTGTGTGTGTGTGTGTGTGTGTGTGTGTGTGTGTGTGTGTGTGTGTGTGTGTGTGTGTGTGTGTGTGTGTGTGTGTGTGTGTGTGTGTGTGTGTGTGTGTGTGTGTGTGTGTGTGTGTGTGTGTGTGTGTGTGTGTGTGTGTGTGTGTGTGTGTGTGTGTGTGTGTGTGTGTGTGTGTGTGTGTGTGTGTGTGTCATTCTGTCATTTTGTGGACAGCTAATCTCTGGCACCGTTGGCTTGATCGCAGCGAAACTGTGCACACACACTCCCTGGATGCCAGAGCAGAACCTCTGCTCCAATTTTTTCACATGGGCCTTTTATAGCGCCACCAGGAGGCCGATTTGTGCAAAACACATTTTTGAACAGTACTCCTACAGATTTTGGCCAAAAATCCCCCAAATCGGTATCAGTATCTCTATAGTCATTAAAAGAAACGGCTCATTTCAGATTTTTCATATTCCATCCTGATTGGCAAAAATTGTCTCTCAAAGTTTGCAGGAGTAGCCTACTCCGTTTCGAACAAAATGCCTCAAATCATGAACACAGCATGCAATTTCCGTGAAATTTTGCACACACATTCCCATTAGGCCGGGAAGAAATGCCATTTGAAAATGTTTAAATCAGCCTCATGGTGGCGCTGTAACAGGCCGATTCGTGTTTTTACCTATAACTGCACCGATCAGTGTAAAACTTTGTATGCACAATCTCTAGAGGCCAAGGAAAAACCTTTGCCCTGCATTTTTGACATTTTCACATTTGCCTTTTATAGCGCCACCAGGAGGCAGACTTATGTAAAACACATTTTTTGATATTAAGCCTTCAGATTTGATCCAAATTTCATGCAAATCGGTACACATGATCTCTATAGTCATGTGATCAAGACGGATCTGTTTGATTTTTCATATTCCATCCTGATTGGCTAACATTGACATGTAATGTTTGCAGGAGTGGCCCGTTTTGAACAAAATGCAGCAAATCATGAACGCAGCGTCCGATTGCGGTGAAACTTTGAATGCACATTTGCACTACGTTGAGGAACAAATGCCACCCTTTTAACATTGGCCGGTTATTCGCGCCACCAGCAGGTCAAATTTAGCAAAACACATTTTTAGAACAAAATGCCTCAAATCATGCATGCAGTGTAGAGCTTTAATCGGGCCTAAATATTTGAGCCCGGCTCGACCCAGCCCGACAGAACTTCAAGCCCGGCCCGACCCAAAGCCCGATACATAATTGACACATTGGGCCCAGCCCAGCCCGTAGCCCGTCATAAACAAGCTTAATTGCTGCATGCAGCCTTTTTTCTCATAAAATCTTGGTAATTCGTTAAGAACAGGAGTCATTCACCCTTTTCCAACAGTCTGTTAGAAAAAAAGAATATGCTACAAATTAATTAATATATGCATTTATTTGGATAAAAAAATAAATTGCATTTTGTTGCCTAGCCCAGCCCGACCCAAAGCCCGACAAATACGTGACCAATTGGACCCGGCCCAGCCCGTGCCGACGGGCCGGGTCGGGTCCCGTCGGGCTCGGGCAAAAATCTTAAGCTCTAATGCAGTGTCCGATTGCCGTGCACGGCCTAGGAATAAATGGCACCCTTTTCACATTGGCCTATTATAGCGCCACCAGGAGGCCATAATAACCTACCTGACCTGGCGGAGACTTGTGCTCCGAGGAGCACTTTTTCTAGTTTTCTATGTTTCTGGCCTGGCAACTGTGAGCACCTTGAGGAATTATTATGCTATAATTTATATTTTTTATGTTAATTTCAGTAACGTTTTCTCTAGCTTTTAATTGTTAAAAGCATGGCTGTTGTCAGCAGTCAAACAAGTCATTGTTAAATAATTACAGTATCATAAATAAATACTATGGTCCCAAAAGACAGGGATTTACATTTCTGGGTCATTGCTGAAAAAATCTGTATACCCCTGGCTTATAATATAGACTATAAACTGTAGCCTATGCCTTTTATAACCTTGTTAACACCATATTCACAATAATTAGTTTTTCCCCTCTAAAAGAACATTAATTTATTTCCAAATGTTCAACTACAGTAGTTGTTGTTTATATGCATTCCCATTAGAGGGCAGTATAGAGTTAGAAAACAAGACAACAGAAACCATACAGTAGGAGTAGGAGATTATGGTGGGAGATAAAGCTGAGAGCTCATTTGAATAGCTTTCTTGCCTTATTGTATGCTATTTATGACCCGTTTCCACACATTATAAATGTCAGCAGGATCCTCTGGTGCATCACTACGTCCACAGGGAATTATAGGAGACACAGAATTCATCTTGGAAGTAGCCTAATCTTTGAAATGCACACAGCTATAGCAGTGCCAGTGGTATATCAGTGCACAGTTTTTATGAGTTACTTTTCACTAGAAATTGCTCTGGTGTAGAACATTACATTTACATTTTACATTTACAAGTACATATACTTAAAAGTACACTTTTGAGTAATTTTTACTTTACTGAAGTGTTTCCAATTTTCAATACTTTTACTTCTACTCCATTACATCTCAAAGGCAAATATTGTACTTTACTCCGCTGCAATTATTTGAAAACTTTAGTTACTATAGTTACTTTGTAGATTTTGATTATTATTAGAAGATTGTTATTATTATTAAAATAAATTTCAAACGATTTTTATACATTTGAAAAGTTGTGAAATGGGACATTCTGCATAATGAGTACTTTTACTTTTACACTTTAAGTATATTTTGATACCAAATGTTGTACTTTTACTCAAGTAAATTTAGAATTTTGAGTATTTCTACATTTACTTAAGTATAAAATGTGAGTATACTTTTTCCACCATGCTGCACCTGAATAAACCTATACCCTATTATGAACTTGAGACTGAAGTAACCTTAGCCTGGCTGTGAGGCCCGTATCCCTCCATCCTATTTGTTAACGATGGATTGCGTAGCTGTCTCTTGCTGTTTGATGTGGACGGAGGCCCCTCTGGTTATACAATATCATCTTTCATGTGTCATCGATCTTGTGTCAAGGTGTGGCAAAGCACAGTATTGAGGTCTATATTCCACTGATGCCTGGTCTACACTGACAGGCTTTTGGCAGGTATGCCTCACTGCCCAAAGCCACATCTGACTAGTTCACAAAGGATGCGGGGCCAAGGGTCTCTCCAAGAGAGAAAACACAACCATTCAGCATCTCTCTCTCTCTCTCTCGCTCTCTCTCTCTCTCTCTCTCTCTCTCTCTCTCTCTCTCTCTCTCTCGCTCTCTCAGTGGTGTAAAGTAACTAAGTACATTTACTCAAGTACTGTACTTAAGTACAATTTAGAGGTATTTTTGACTTTAGTGGAGTATTTCCAATATTCAATACCTTTACTTCTACTCCACTACATCTCTGAGGAAAATATTGTACTTTTACTCCACTACAATTATTTGAAAACTTTAGTTACTAATTACTTTTTAGATTTGGATTTTTATTACTAAACATACAGTAACCACTTAAGCTCTCTATATATTTGGGCTATTTGAAAATAGCCGATCTAGAAGCTCACAATGAGTCGCATCTCGTGAGCTTGTAGATCTGCTATTTTCGAAAGATTTTTATACATTTTGGATATGGGATATTCTGCTAAATGAGTACTTTTACTTTTGGTACTTGAAGTAGGCTATATGTTGATGCCAATACTGTACTTTTACTCAAGTACATTTTGCATACTGGACTTTTACTAGTAACAGAGTATTTCTACATGACGGTATTGATACTTTTACTTTTACATTGATTTTTCCACCACTGCTTTTTCTCTCTCTCTCTCTCTCTCTCTCTCTCTCTCTCTCACTCTCTCACTCTCTCTCTCACACGCACGCACGCACTCGCACGCAAGCACGCACGCTTGCACACACACACACACACGCACCCACCCACACACGCACACGCACACGCACACACACGCACACGCACACGCACACGCGCACACACACACACACACACACACACACACACACACACACACACACACACACACACACGTGCTTGCCTTCCACAAGCAGGCACACTCAGGAACTGTACGATTGTGTTAGCCCCATTTTGGAAGACATGAGGGACAGCATTCCGGAAAATTAGAGCTTCCGAGATCAGTGCTTAACTGTATGGGATCCATACTCCCTTAGATTGTATTTTCAAACCAATTTTCTGATATAGGATTTTTTTTATTTATGTTTTTTTTTTTTTACATTTCTTTAATTGAAAATCATAATTTTCTGATATAGGATTTTTTTTTATTTATTTATGTTTTTTTTACATTTCTTTAATTGAAAATCATAATTTTCTGATATAGGATTTTATTTATTTATTTATGTTTTTTTTTTTTTACATTTCTTTAATTGAAAATCATAATTTTCTGACATAGGATGCATTTCATCTGAAAACCAAATACACCAAATACAGAATGTGTGTGTGACGCGCTTTCTTTAGTTGTGCCGCATATATACAATCAATTGTGATTTAAAACATTGTAATATTTCCACTATACACTAAAAATCCTCGGTGTTCATTTAACTCTGAGAGTGTACAAATGGAACCAAATGGACCCGTACGCAGTGTTGCCAGGTTTTGAGAGAGAACAAGTAAGCAGGCATGTGAAAACAAGCCCAAAAGAAGCGAGCCCTTCGCCCTTTAAACATATACATTGGCTATTTGAAAATAGGCGATCTACAAGCTCACAACGCGTCGCTTGGAGATCTGCAATTTTAAAATAAATATCTTAAAGAACATTCATTGAAACATTTCATTGAAACATTTTAACAACACAAATCTTGTATGGGGGTCCCTGGCATAAAACATTTTCAGTTGGGGGACAAATACATATTAATTTGGGGGTCCATGATATGAACATGTTTGAGAACCACTGGTTTATACATTTTTTTTAAACAAGCCCAAAAAAACCCGCAACCACCAATATTTACAAGCAACTTCACAGAAAAAGAAGCCCTTATAATGACAAGCTAGCCCTGGTCCAGAGCGTATAGTGAGTTCTCTCACTATAACGCTCTGGACCAGCGGGGCTAATAATAATAAGCGGACATGGCAACCCTGCCCGTTGAGGGTCCTCTCTCTCTCTCTCTCTCATGGAGGATTTGACTGTGTGCGATAGGCTGAACGAGGAGGGGCTTCAGATACCGTGGAGGAGGCAGGGAGTGCTGCTCATCTCAACCGCTTGCAGTGTGTGTGTGTGTGTGTGTGTGTCGTCTACATCCATGTATTAACCACCACAAACACATACCAGGTAGGATTTTGCCTTTCTTTCTTTTTCTTCTTGTTGTTGTTCTTTTCAGATCTTCCCGACATGTTTGTGGGCACTGACACTGTAGTTTGGATGGAATCATCACGTCCTACATGGGGGTCCTTCACATTCAGAAGGGCAGCGGTTGGTGTTCGATGTAAAGGCTGAGAACATCGCAGATTAAAAGGCTCCGATCTATCTTTTTTTGCATCATTAGTCCAATCTGTGCAACATTTCATCAGCCTTGCTCGCTTTTATTTAGATCGTATTAACCATGATGATCGCTTTCATCTGGTGTGACAATAATCTGTCTAAAGATATTCCCATCTTATACCGTTTTATAGTGATTGCACCTGACATTGACCGATAAGAAATGATAAGATGAATGTTTCATTGACCTACTTGCTTGGTGTTTGTATTAGATTAAGTAATATCTAGACTGATATGATACCTATATCATACAGACTAAGTGAATTCCGTGCACAGAAGTATGGGCTATTGGCTGGCAAATACTGTCAATGCTGCTGGTCCTGTTTTGCTGTCTGTCTCCCTAAAGATGCAGAGTAACTTAAAAAGGAGAGGACTTGACCCGAATGATCTCTGTCTGGAGGGGTTCATGTAATAAGACAATGGTTCTCAAACTTTTTCATGTCAAGGACCCCCAAAATGATATGTATTTGGCTGCGGACCCCCATCTCAAAAATATTCTGTGCCAGGGACCCAGAAGCAAAGATTTGAGTTAAAAATGTTTCATGATTTTTCAAAAATAGCAGATCTACAAGCTCATCACAAAGTAACGTGCCATGAGCTTATATCTGCTATTTTAAATAGCCAAAGTATAAAATATGTTTAAAGTGGTTAAAATATTTGTGACACTATATTAACACATTTAGCTGGGGACCCCCTGGTACCACCCCAAGGACCCCACTTTGAGAACCAATGATATAAAACTGTCATTGCCATCGTGATTTGTGAGAATAGCCTATGATTAATACAATGGCCGTGGACAGACATGAGATTGAATTATGGTGTATTTAAGTTTATTGGTTTTGCTGCTACAGCTTAGCTACACATTAATAATTTAGTGTGTCAGCTGTGGCATGTGATCTTTTAGTATTTGGTTGGTAGCTGTGTTTGTAGGGCAAGGCAACCGTACCTGGATGTGTTGAAAATGTTGTTAAATGCTTATGAGGTTAAGAGGCCAGTCAGGCCACACAGTAAACTCGTACAATTGTATCACTTGTATCCCGATTGGGTTTAGACAGTATGTTTCTTGTTGTTCAAATGCATGTCTGTTGGTTTAGGCTATCACTGTGTAAAACCGCATTAGTTACACATCAACCACTGTTGACGACCACATCCACTGAAGATGCTACAGATTTGGCTGCATGTAACCCATCCCTTTACTGTTAGACCAAACCCTTTCCCCTAGAGTGGCATTAGAAACACTGATTGTTTGAGATTTCTCAAGGGTTGATTCAACAGTAGCTTACTTATTGCATGATAGTGATTTCAAACCAACAGTATTACAGAGGCACATGTTTTACCTGGCTATATGTATTTAATAAGGTCAAGTCAGTTTATATCCTGCAGTGAGCTCTGGTCCAGAAAAGCCTTTTGGATAAATGCATCCACTAACCATATTGTAGATTATATACTGTATGTTCCCCTATATAGGCCTTCCAAGGTGTGATACCAGTCATGTGCTACATCCTTCAGACATGACATTCCTCTTTGCAGCACAGATTAATTTGCTGTTTTCACTTTCAGTTATCCCTGCTTATGAACACGTATATACACAAGAGAGGATTACTGGGCCCCACTTGATGGGAATGGAGCAGTTTCTTATGAGTTGTTTGACATAATCATCCTACTGGTCAATTTTACACCTGGTGTTTCATGTTTATGTTTGGACAATTCATACTGGCGGTCAAATAACAATGACGATAATAGGAATCATGGGGCTAATTTAACCCCATGAACCCTAGCATCCCTATTCTGGGGGTGAGCATTTGCCAAAAATAGTGATCTACAAGCTCACAATGTGTTACTTGCAACGCATCGCGTTGTCGAAATCTCTTTCAACAAAGAGATTTGGTGTGGAGGGGAAAAAAGGAGCGCACAAGAAGTACAGAGCCCCAGGGGACTCCGGTCAACTAATTATATAGGGTTTAAGTAGTTAGGCACTAGTTCTGCAGGGAGCAAAATGAACAGTTTTATGATTTTCTGAAGGTTTTGCTATTATACTGTAGCCTTAATTGAGGCAATTTTCTTGAAATTAATTTTATTGTTAGTTAACACAACTTTTTAGTTTAGCAAGTGTAGTATATCTACTGTTTTTTAAATTGATTATACTGTATGATATGCTGATCTTGAGCAGCATTAGCATTTACATTATGCTGTACCACCATTATATTTTGCGTCAGTGTTATTGTTATATTACCAAAGAGCTATTTCCTGATACAGATATGGGAGGATACGGTATCAATGTCGTTTTATTTGTTTCCTACCCCAGAATGTGTCTTCACACAGAGGTGGAGCAATAGGCCCACCTACAGAGACACAAAGGGGACTCATTGAAGGTCAGACAGACATGATGACATACTGGAAAAGAATAATATGGATATTAAATACTGCTGAAAAGGGTTTATGAATTGTAAATACTCCTTCCTGATCAAGGAGCTGAGCTGGATTGTCTGTAGGATTAATGTATTTATGTTCAGACCAGCCACACCACGTACAGCTGTGTGTGTGTGTGTGTGTGTGTGTGTGTGTGTGTGTGTGTGTGTGTGTGTGTGTGTGTGTGTGTGTGTGTGTGTGTGTGTGTGTGTGTGTGTGTGTGTGTGTGTGTGTGTGTGTGTGTGTGTGTGTGTGTGTGTGTGTGTGTGTGTGTGTGTGTGCGCGCGTGTGCGTGTGCGTGTGTGTGTGTCAGTCTGTGTATGCACATTTATGTATGTATTCATAGACACACTGTTTTTGGTGTTACTAGGAACAAAAACCAAAAAAAAGCTTTTGGATTTGCACGTCTCATTTTATGGAAATTGGAAACAGCAAGGCTATGTAAATCTCATCAGTGGTGTATTGCACCTGCGCCCTCAAAGTGTTAGCCCTTGGCTCATCCCTGGTTTAACCCATTCAATCCGGGAAACGCATTTCTGTCATTTTAGATTTATTTGGCTATTAAAAAATATGAGTTTGTAGATCTGCAATTTTTTTTTAAATCGTGAAAATGTGTGCAAATCTTTGAATATATATGTATTTGAAAGCGAACATTTGTCAAATATTTTGTTCCAGGGACCCCCCCAGAAGCAAAGATTTGAGTTACAAATGTTCCCTTTCAAATAGTATATATTCAAAGATTTGCACACATTTTTCACGATTTCTTTTCAAAAATAGCAGATCTACAAGCTCATAGCGCTATGAGCTTGTATATCTGCTATTTTTGAATAGTCGAAGAAATCTTAAAATGACACAGTTGCCTTCCCGTATTGAACGGGTTAATATAGAACCAGGGACCTTCCCAATCCGTAGTGCATCTGCGATACATGCAGTTTGTCACAGCAGGGTATACACAGATATAATTAGATATGCAGCACCATGGATGTCACAAGCTCACATGCGGTTTGCACCCACCAGCCAAAATTGATGCCGTTTTTACTGTTCATCATATGAAACACATTGAGGGATCCATTTGATCAAGTTGCTGTTTGTTTCGCTATAAAGCAAAGTCATGAGGTTATATAAGAACAATAGTCACCATTTCACAAGCCTTTTCTCTTGTCCCCGTTTGAAGCATTTAGGTACAGTAATATATATAATATACAATATTAACAACAACCTAACTTATCATCCGATTGATTCATTAACTAAGCTGGACTTGTGGTTCACTATATGTCATTAGTCTGCCATAGCAATGGGTACTGTAGTAGAATTACAGTAGTTACTGTACATTATCTCTTTTCTTTATCGTTATTATACCTTTTATTATACCTTTTATGGTTAGAGGAATGCCTTTGCCATTATTGAAGTACCTCTGGATTATGGGAAACTGTTCAAGTTTAATAGCATTAGTTCACATACCAAATCCTCAACTCACTGTCTAACTTGCTGGCAGTCATGGGACTCACATGTTGTCCTGAGATTCACCACCAGATTTAAGCCTTGAAAGGGAAAGGGAAATCCTCTGATGTCCATTGGAAATCTCTGTGCGTGTGCGTGTGTGTGCGTGCGTGTGTGCGTGTGTATGTGTGTGTATGTGTGTGTGAGAGAGAGAGAGAGAGAGAGAGAGAGAGAGAATTGTAACAATGAGTCATACTGCATCTCTACTGTATGTAGGCATCTTATTATTCTTGATCAATATCATGCTAAGTACAGAGAACAAGATGATGAGGAACAAGCATGTCTTGTCTAACATGTCTCTGCTGTCCATCAGGAAGTGATTTTCCAACCAGCTGTTGCAGTTGCTCCGTCATCGCGAATAGCATTCCTGGATGGAATTCCCCAGGAAATGTTTCGCTGAGAGAGTTGGGGAAGTGAGGGGAGTTTGAGAGTCACTGGAGTGGAGAGAGTGTGATTGTTGAACCATATTTAATTCATGAGTGTGTAGGAGGTGGAATCCGAAACACGCCCTGCGCTGCAACGCTGACCCGGCCCCTGTGTTTTGTTAACCATTGAGATACTGTACAGCTCTCCCATGGTTTTCTCATCATTGCCTTTTATGATCCCATGCTCGCCCCCAGATCAACTTCATAGACCAATGCAGATGTATGATTTGAACTACCACTGCTTCTCAATTTTGCAGGAACCAGCTTGGCTTGGCCAAGGAAGGACACATTTTATGAATACCATCTTGTTTGGGGACACATCGATCAGAAATTGGTGCGTATTTTTAGAACGGAAACGATGTGGCTTCCTGGAGGCTCAGCCAGCTAATGTGCAATACTGTAGGCACAGACCTGCTCACAATGTCATGTACTCAGGTTCAGCTCATGACCTGCTGTGTCGTATCATGTTATCCCTTCTCTCTACCCTCTTTCCTGTCATTCTTCACTGCTCTCTCTCTAGTAGGGCAGATATTCACAGAAAGACTATGGTGGATTTGTCATTCTGCCAGTAGGTCACCCAGTTAATGACCCTAAAGCATGAAGCAAATGATGAATGTTGTCTCTTTCATCTGAAACAGAAACGTCTGGTAGGAGCAGAAAAAGACAGGTTGAGAAGCCAGGACTCCAGTGTCCACGGCATCACCCCATGACCTCATTACTGAACATACACAGTACATGGAAAATCTGATTGTTCAGTACACTGTTGGTACTAGAATTGACTAATGATGACACGACATGTCCTATATGGTCTGAGCACACGTGACCGCAGAAGTAAGACCGAGGGACCACCAGAAAATAAGTAGGTAGACCCCCTAACAGAGTGACTCAGGTCAGTAACAGTGCCACATGCTGCCAGCAAGCCCAGTAAATGAGACGCCAGTCTGAGCCAGTGGCTGATCCTCTGGGACTGACTAACACTATACTGTATGTGTTCCTTATCAGGATTAGTCAATAAATAGTAGACAGTTTAATGCTCAGTGCCAAGTTTTCAGGTTGTTGCTTAGACTGTAAAATCTGGAGTTTTCATTTAACATTCTGTGCCGTTAACAAACTTAAGCGGGATAAGCTTTACAATTCATTTTGAAATTTGACAACTAATTGTTTTTGTTTTTCTTGCACACTAGTGTTGTTGGGCATGAGCTTTTGTGTCTGCTGTTCCGTTTCAAGCCTGTCACCTTGCAACTTCATCAAGATGAATATTCTGTGAAATCAATCCTAGTAGATGCAACCAATGCCACATGACTCTCAGGCTTCGCAGAATCAGTATGCAGCACTAGAACTCAAGGTTTCTAAAAGTCTTATTATGTATGAAAGGTATTGGTAGGTGCAGGTTTCAAATTATGATGATACTTTAGGAACGATTTCCTCTCTCTTAAGTATTATTAGCAGGTAGTGTCACCCTTTTTAATCTGAAAGCCAATAGGGGGAGATATAATTAACACTAGCTAATGTTGGCTGGAGAGATGTTTATTCATGAAGATGTAATCTATTCTTGTGTATGATTTCATCAAAGGAGATGAATATCTCAGTTATAGAGAAGCATGGGAACAGTCTGGGACAAATCCTTCTCCTGCCTAAGGGAAATTGATTTTCTGTGGTAAAGATCATGCTTACAGCAGGCTGTACAGCCTCAGTTAAAGGGGTAAAAGTTCACCATGAGGTTCCTTGGGCTTTAACATGCCTGTTTCCTGCATTACAATTTGAATGAACACTGTTAGCGTTAACCCTATCGTCCCTATTGTGGGCATGTGATTATGGGCGAAAATCTGCCGATATACAAGCTCACAACACGTCACATCTTTACAAAGCAATCAATAAATGCACGGAATCTCTGCATGCATTCGAAACAATTTGAAAATGAAATGAAAATAGTGCTTAACCTTTCAAGATTTCAAGATAATAAGTGGTTCAGAGTAGTGAATGTTCTTTCCTGGCTATTCTGCCATAAAGGCCACTTAAGCAAACTGTTATTCTGTACTGTCAGTTGCTTGCACCACAGGATCCAGTGCCCATTTGAAAGAGGTATATGATCCATAGAACAGAGCACCTGGTAGTCTTTGTTTCCTTGTCCTGGCTGCTTGTGCCAAGTGAATAATGGCTACTTTGTTGTGACTTGCCCGGAGTATTTTGTTGTGCCACTGTACAATGGTTGAAACAGCTGTAAATGGTTTTATGTCTTTTATCAAGAGCTCTACAGTATTTAAAAGTCCATTGAACTAGGTCCTAAAAGAAACATCAGAGTTGCTTTCCCTTAGCATTTACAGCTCACGATGACTTTCACTATTATCAGACCAGGCAAACAAATGAGCAACACCTGCTCTTTTTTGCATGTTGAGGTCATCATCAGTCGTCCTCTGCAGCTGATGGGACCGTGCTGCTGTGTCCCGTGTCACAGTGGGAGCACACATTAGATGTATTTGTGGCATGCTCTCAAGAGCTCCAGCGGTTTGCCCCTCCTGTCCCCCACCCCACCCCATCAGCATGCTGGGAGTGTTCTCCGCTGTCAGGGGGTCCCCCGGGGGGCCACGGGAGCCAGAGGTCAATGACAGTGGGGCGGAGAGCCTTGCGTTCGAGCCACTCGCCATCAATCCGCATTAATGACACATCACAGCCAAACAGCTGAGCAGGAATGGTCCTGCACTGTGGTAGAGTTGGCGTTATTATTATTATTATATATTTTTTTCATTTCCAAATGGCACAGTTGTTTGTCTGAGTAAAGCAAAGAGTGGTGTGGAATTCATCGCAGTCAAGTGTAAATTGTTCATGATGGAGTAGGTCCTGAGGGTTAGATAGAGACCCTTTTTTTTGTTGAGAGGGGGTGCCGGCTATCACGAAGACAGACAGGGGTGAGATGGAAAGACAACAGATTAAGCAAACAAAATGACATTGCTCTTGAGCTGCACTGTTGATCATATTTCCGCAGAATTGACAAGCCAATGCGCTCACATCAAGGTTAATTGAGGGCTCCATCAGCTTCTCTCTGTGTACAGCAGCTGTCAGACTGTTTTTCATGGCTGCCTTGGGGAGAGGGCTCTCCTGTCTAAAGAGCGGCACTGAAATTACTGCTGTCCTACGCTCTGATCCTCTACAGGCTGCTGACCCAGCGAGAACTGTAAAGCTCCCTCTCTCTCTTGCTGCCTCTCATTCCCTATTTTTCTTTCTTTATTTCCTTCTGGTATCCCTCTCTCTCTCTCTCTCTCTCTCTCTCTCTCTCTCTCTCTCTCTCTCTCTCTCTCTCTCTCTCTCTCTGCCTTTGTCTCTTGCCTGTATGTTGTCAGCACCATTCAGTCAGGAGGAGGACTGATGCTCTGACAGAGCCTGAGTTATTTCATATCACGCCAGCGGAAGTACATTTAGCAGCTGGACGCTGCACCGTGTGAGTGTGTTACTTTAGCTTTGTATATTCCGCTCATCAGCAGTAACCTTGCCTTAAGGGCAGAGAGACTCTCTGGTTACTGTCTCAGTCGAAGCCAATCTCTAGGATTACACAGGTTGCTCTAGTTTGGGAGATTGGCCGATAAAATTGAGTCCAGACAGGAGGGAGCTCTTCGCATGGCAATAACATTCTACATGGACCTGTGCACATGTAATACACTGGTTATCTCCGAGAAGAAATACATGAAGTTGTAGGGGAGGCATTGTAGTGTGTCACTAAGATGTATTGGCTACTTTGTTGGTGCCTTGTTGCTCACATCTAGACAGCAAAACAGTGGCTTTCCATAATGTATGGTTTTCCCTGAGAATGTGAGCCATATGGACTAACAATACACTGTGCAGTGCACACTGTGTATAAACAAAAAACTGTATTTGTATTTTTCAAAATGTATGTATAATCTCTATGTAATGTAGTTTACATTGTCTGTTTGTCTGGACAGATATATCCATTCCAAACTCTCCCACCTTGGTGGATCACAATTGCGTGCTGTACTGTCATCACTGGCCTCCAACTACTCTGACAACGGGTACTGACATGATAGTACTGATGTGACAAATGACTGCCGTCACGGATTGGCCTCGTACTTTGTGACTATTTCAACTGTGCAATAAACTGGGCAACGCAGAGAATATACATATATATATATATCCTGAGTCCTGGGCATATATATATATAAATCTCTGGTCTCTCTCTCCATCACACTATCCTTTCAGCTTTGAGTATACGTGACAACAGATGCTCTATTTTATTTTGCTCCTTCGGCACCAGTAAGGATACGTTAGCAGTTCAGGGACTTCTACAATGCATCCTGATCGAATCTCTGCTCTTTCTCTCTCAATCTTTTACTTACAGTACCTACTTATCACTCGATCCTTTCAGCCCAATGTAGGGCTTGGTGAACGTGGCGTACAGTTGACAAGCTGGGTTTGAGCCCTAATCTGTTTGAGCTCCACTGTCGGCCTGGTATATCTTGTCGGATTGTGTGTATCATTACTCATGGCAAACTGTGTAAAGCAGAGCCTTGTACTGCATGTTCCATCAGTTAATCTATTAATTCACTGTAGAGTATAGGAGGAGAGACCCATGGTATTGCCTCATCTGGCCTCTGTTGTGCAGGAGAGGATAGAGGCAGTACAGCTGCTGGTGCAGTCAATAATGGAGGCCTATCCCTATCACATTCTATGTACACTCTCCATTTGAAGATTTCCCTTCCATTAAGCTCTCCTTTTCCCTTCTGTTATGATGTTGGCCCAACCCGCCTGTAAACACACAAAATGCGAGAGCAATTCATTTGACCACTCTGGTTTTCTATAGAGGTATTATGCCATTTTAACCCACAGCACGGCTAGATATAATGTCATCAAAGTCACAGAGTCGTCAAACAAAAGGGCATTGTTTGATGCTCTGCCGTGCCGTTGTAATTTATGGATTCTTCAGCACACATGCTGTTGGGCTTGGACTAAGTATTTAACAATAGACATTTGAAATGGACTATTTAACATTAGACATTTTCTTGTAATACATGTTCTTTACATGCCTAATCATGGAATGTCCCTGCAGTGCATACTAAATAACAGTTTCCACAGCAATTATATCCATCCTTATAGGGCATAGCAGTGGCGGACATTTCCTGGTTCCACTTCAAAATACTCAATGCATTTTTCCCATTGACATTTCCAAAAATATTTATATCAATTATTTTAAGCCTAGAATCAAGACATCCAGGGTCCTGGTGAATCATGACCATAAAACGTTTGATTCTGTGACAAAACTTTTTTGAAAACGGCAAAACAAAGGGTATTTATTAAATATAGTATATCATATAATTAAATATAAAATAAAATAAAATCACAGAAAAAAATGTTTAATGGTCATGATTCACCAGGACCCTGGATGGCTTGATTCTAGGCTTAAATTAATTGATATAAATATTTTTGAAAATGTCAATGGGAAAAATGCATTGAGTATTTTGAAGTGGAACCAGGAAATGGCCGCCACTGCTATGCCCTATAGAGCTGCACATCTTGTGGGAAAGCAGCATCCTACTGTATAATTGCTATCAACTGTTTGCCATATTAATTGGACAAAGCCTTAATAGCGTTCAGTTCAACCCCGGAAAGTGTTGTGCTGTAGTACTATGGACATATGAACATGTCAGTTCTCTAGGGATAGCGTGCAGCCCATGGAAATGACCTTGGATCTAGTCAGAATATGCTGGCTTCAGTGGAAAATGGAGACTGCATATTAAGGGTTGTTCTTTAATAATGGCCTTCAGCATTATGCATGCACATAATTGACTTTCAGTCCATATCCTCCTCGCATATGATCCTCATTGGCTGCTATTATCTAAAGACCTTGGTCTCTTTTGGTGTTTTCCCAGAACTCTTTTTTTTTTCTTCAGGTTGTGGCTTGAACTGGTAACGGTACTCAATTTCTACAAGCTCTGAATCCAGGAGTTTGAGAGGTCACTCAATCTCATTGGCTAACCGCCCGGCCAGATCCTTTACCCTGACCTTAACTGGACCGAATCCATATCTAAATGTAACCATCTCTAATGTAGCTTCAAGAGGTAGGAGACACTAAACACATTTATTGTAGATGTAAACTAGGCTATACATTTCTTGCTTGTGATAGAGGACCATAATATAAGACAATTAATTCATATTTTTTGTGCATTCAGTAATTATGTGCACTGCTGCTATTTTGGGTCTAAATCTCCTGGTTTGCCTTTTCTGGGGTTGAAATAAAAAAAATCTACACTCCTCAGTGGATATTTGCTATCTCCATACCTTTGGTCCTAAACTACTGTGTACCCAGTTTTGAAATAGTGTCCACCCTTACTTTATAATGCATTTATAAGGTGTGGTATGACCAGCCTGCTGTGACACTCTCTCTCGTTAATTTTCAAATCGAGCTGGAGAGTAGACCTTGAAAAAAAAATTGGTTGAGGATTGGGGGTCGTTGTATGGGTGGCTGTAGTTTAGCTATGATAAATAATGATTCACAGACATGATACCAGTATTCAGCACATGTTTCGGGATATTTACATTCTGGGAGTTCAGGAGACGATGCTCAAATCCGGGAATTTAAATTGTATCTGGCTCCAGTCTTGGGCTTCTGTCTGTTTAGAAAACATCAACATACTGTACTGTAGTAGACCTCCCCTCACCCCACCCACCTCCACTGCTACTCACGCCTATAATTATAGCATCAATTTAAAACCTGGAATTTTATTTCCAACAACAAAACAGCCAGATTTCCATGCCCCCTTCAATTGTTTAACCTTATAGTATAGAAACTTAACCATCTCTAATAAGTATGTAACATATATAAAATAAAGATACAATAATATCGCGATATCCATGAGATTATATTTATCACAATATTTGTTTCATGAATAAATACAAATCATGACTTGAAGTTACTTGAATGAAAAAAGTCACTTGGCACATGTGCCAAGTGACTTGGCACATGACCACCCAGAAAATCCAAATTCTTAGTATATATGCAAAGAATCTGTGCGATCTCTCCACCACTTGAGGGAGCAGTCAAGACAAACACACATACATACTTCGGCCCTAAAACCATCGCTGTCGTGTCGACCTCGCGCTTCAGCTTCTCTTTTTGGAGAAGCGCTTTTTTTTTGTAATTTGGCCTGGCTTAAGTTTTCAACTGGTTGCTGTAATTCAGCAAGCATCTCTGGGTGGCGCTGATACAAGTGGCTTCTCAGGTTGGTTTATTTCCCTTAGTGTAGGCAATTGTCGCCCGGCAATGTCTGCATGAAGATGAACATAGTAGCTCCCTCCGCTGCTGGTCAAACAAAAACAGAAAATAAAATAGAAAATAATACCTATAGATGCCCACAATATTTTTGTTATTGTGATATCGCGATAACGGCAATATTGTTACCTAAGTAATATGCCTAATCTCTAATATGTAATGCCTAAACACAGCCATTTTATTGGGATACATACTGTACCTATCAGCTTGCCTTTTGCTATTCATGCAATTCATGGTAGATATAGCTACTGCCGATTCAAGCGGTATTTGGGAACAATGTTTCAAGTTGGAGGAAGTCCTGGATTTCCACTCTTGGCTTGTGGCTCATATTTTCTGTGGAATCTGTAACCCAACCAAATGCCAGAGGAAAATGTCAAGTAAATGTTACTTGTCAAGCAAATGTCAAGAACATTTTACATGGTGCTAAAACAAAATTTCAACAACAAATCAGTTTCCTATGAGAATTACTAACAAGCAAGCTATGAATATTACGCTGGGGGTCCTCAGTTCCATACAAATGGAGTTAAAGGTGGTATAAGTGATATTTTGGTTAAAACAAGGTTTTAACAATGGTTTTTGTTTAAAAGTTCTATATTCTGATAGTAATCATTGCTATGGTGTTTGTTCAGTAACAGGGGTCTCCCTATCTCTCCAGCTCTTTAGTAAACAGAAAATAAATTTTCAGGTAGGTTCCAAGTTTCATCCAATCAGGAGAGAGAACCCCACTATTTATCGGCCTGTACTGTATTTCAGTTCCAATTTTGTCTGCTTGGGTAATTGTTTCATCACTTACAATTTAATTTATTTATCCTGTATCCTGTAAGAGTTCTCTATCCTGATTGGATGAGAACTACAACAATGATTACTATCAGAGTATAGAGCTATTTAACACTACTGCACCATCAGATTTTAACTTAATTAAAGACTCTGTAAAGTGAATTCAGTGATTTGTTTATAAACATATAGTCATGGCTGAAAATCTGTATACATTTTTGGAACTATGTTTTACTGAATTAAGAAAAAACTTTTTTAATCATATAGCTGAGCTATTTATTTGGGCAGGGTTAAAATCCTACCTGATGATGACGCACCACAGTCCTACTGTATTCTACAGTGTGTTTTCAATACAAGACGATGATTTCAATTCCGCCCCTAATAATACACAAAACAAGCGGCAGCCATCTTTGTTTATACAGCATTGCAACGAATGCCTCTCGAGTTCTTTCAGCTTGGTTTTAAACTTTGTCGTACTAATTGTACCGATATACAAGCTCACAGTCACAAAACGCTTGTACTGTATCTTGAGTATTTTCTCTGCGCTGTACCGTTGTGCGCGCACGCACACAGATAACTAAAGAACACCATGACGCAACTCAGTCTACAAGTAAAGTCATAGCAAATCCCCTAATGCATTCCCATATCAAAATAACTAGTTGAACAACTTCACATTCCCTGTGTGACCCAAAGTGCATTCTGGGACATATGCAAATATAGTCATGTTTACATTTCATCACATCAATTAGATTTTGCTAGGGTTTTTCCATCATTCTCAGCAAACAGCAAATCATTGCAGGGAATTAATCGGTTGTCACATTGACCTAACCTCCCTCCACTTTGTGAACACCACACCAGGAATGCATTAATGAGACAAATGTTTTGGATAAAGATAAGAAATGGTCATCATTTCTGGAGATATTGCTTTTGGTGTCCGTCCTTGAAAAAAAAGTCTCTCTTCATATGGAGTACTGTCAACTGAACACTATACTGTACACCTTTTGAACAGTATCGCCAGCCTTGTTTGTAGTTAATAACAAAGGCCTCATCATCATTACTAGACTGACTCTATACAAGACTCTTTTCTTCCCTACTCCAATGTGAACAAATCGCCAGGCGCATTTGCAGCATTCCGTTCCAGATATTTCCAAAAGATTAGATCATGTACAATCGTTGACTGACAATGCACGGTACAACCTGAGAGAATTGAGTTTGGGAGATCTATTAATAGAAAACATTTGACCCTGCAGAAACAAATTTTCTGTGTTCCTTCCTGAGATATCAACTCAAACTGAGATTCTATATTGTTGTAAGTTTAAAACAATATAGCGTTCGACGTTCATTTCTTGCCACCTTTACCATCTGGTCGCTTGCTACGTGACAGCTGCTGGTCTCTCTCTGTCGAGGCTTCAGTTTCCAACGACAGGAGGATTGATAGACCTTTTGCCAATGGTGGGTGGTTGCCCACCCGCAGTGGCCAGGCAGGCAGCCCCTTCTAGGCTGCACTCAAGAGATGAGTCACTGTCCAGCTGTTCCAGGGGGGTCGGGGGGGGGGGGTGTCACATAACCCTGCCAGGTGTCTATGCCAGCCAAAGGTCAAGGGGTCACGACGGAACTAATTACCGCGGCTGGCGCCTCGTCCTCTTTGGAACACAGCATTACAGGGCTGATGTGAAGCTTGGTTCCTGCTCCGGTACTTTTTCATATCCTCTCATTTGTAACTGCGGTGTCTCATTCATTATCTTTACTCGCTGCCCTTTTCACTGTCCAAAATCGAATGTTGGGCCTGCCACATGTGGGATTATTGATGCTGTTATTTAATGACTGTCAGGATCTCTGGCATTTATTTGTGATCTACCGGCCTGTGTGAAGAGCTCATACTGGGAAACATGGACTATATTTACAGTTTGATTTGATTTCTCGGGGGTCTGGGGAAAGGGGCTGTCATAAATTACAGGAACATCATAAGAGTGAGGCTGTGCAAATCTGTTCGCGTTTCCCACCAGGAGGAGAAACAAAGAGGCGGCAGAAGGCGGCAGTGTGTTCTGCTGTAAAAGCTCGAGCCCTACAGTAGTTAAGTTATATGGGAGGCATGGCTTCGAGAGTCGCCGGGCTTCTCACATGATGTCACACGTCAACAGCTTGGCTCTCTTAACCCGTTAAGACCTGAAGCCGATTCTACAAATGTCTTCTAAATCCTAACAGTTTTCTGAAACACTTAGGTTGCTATACAGTGGTTCTCAAGCTTTTTCATGTCAAGGACCCCCAAAATTATATGTATTTGGCCGCGGACCCCCATCTCAAAATATGCAGTTCCAGGGACCCCCAGCAGCAACAATTTAAGTTTAAGTTACAAATGTTCGCTTAAAAACATATATTCAAAGATTCGCACACATTTTCATTATTCAAAAACATCAGATCCACAAGCTCATAGCGCGGCGCCGCACTATGAGCTTGTATATCTTTTTCAATAGCCTAAGTATAAAATAATGGTTTAAGTGGTAACACAAATGTGTTCCCGATCTTAATGGGTTAATAGACTTAGCATACAATCCCTCCGCAATCAGATATCGTCTGAGCATATATGATGTGCAAAGCTAGCTAAAGCTGCTGGCCGTTGAGAGTGGAAAGGAACCACCGAGTGCATAATGATTTTATATCTATCTCCTGACTCCTGCTGCCTTGCATGATGACGTCAGGCTGCAAACCAACAACTCCAGTGATCCGCTGCCAATGACTTTAGTGTGCACACACTCACACCAGGCCTGCCCACCTGGGACATTGCCATGACATGGATCTCTCTGTGTCCCCCTCACACTCCAGCTTCGGAGGACTGCAGCACTGAGAGGCTAATTGAATTGAATACACCCAACCCCCCCAGCTTTCTCTGTCCCGTGGGAAGGGGCACAACTAATGATTTGGAATCTCTATTTCTATTTCCCAGGTAGGGGGCTCCTATGAGTAAAGTCTATATGGTCTGTGTTGTTTAATTTTCCACGGCATATCTCCGTTGCTGGGATTAGATGGCGTCTCTCTCTCGAAGGTTCCTAACCTCCTGACCCCTAAAAGATTCAGTATAGCTACAGCTGGCGCCCAGATGTGCCTACAAGCTCCCTGATGGAAGACGTGTTCAATGCAGAAAGTCAGTTGATGACTTACTACCAAAGGCACAGTACTTGTTGTTTGACAACCAACGCACATGATGATGTCACCCTGCATATTTTGGCAGATGTACTGTATGTATGAGTGTGATGATGTCAGTGTTAACTGTTGTCTGGTTTTGTTGACCCTTTGAAGTGTGACAGAGAGCAGAACCATTCCAACTTATGCTCAATGCCTAATCATAATTGAATGACAAAGCTAAGAGAAGTTGTGAGCTCATAGGCTAATCCTTCTGGTAACAATTTTGTCATGTCGATTTTCATGACTACAAAGTCATGAAATTACAATGAAATTAAGTTACAAGCTCGCACAATCGGTGATTAATTCCCCCCCAATGCAGCATTAACATTCTTAATCGCTACAGTGGGGGAAATATTTTGTATGATAGAGAAGGCTTTGCTCCCCTTGTTTTGTCCTCTGTCAGCCATTGGTAAACTTGCGGTGAGGCATAGCACAGTCCATTTAGTGTTCCTATCATTCGCTATTATGAGTCCCACAGTCTGTCTGCGCTGCTTTCGTGGCGGCCCCGTCATAAATCAGATTTACCGCTACATCTGTACTGCCCATGCTAATGAAGTAACGCGCAGTGAGGAGACATAGTATTGATTTAATTTCCTGCCTCTCTGCGATGCTCCGCGGGTAGCTGGAGATTACATGACAATGTCATATAAAAGGAGAGATTAAAGAATCTGTGTCCGGCTGTGTTCAGCCTTACAATTAGATGACCGAGAGCGAGTGAGAGAGAGAGAGAGAGAGAGAGAGAGAGAGAAACGAGAAGGCCCTCTGCACCGTGGGCTTTCCTTTTACAGATCTTTGGAGCGTAAACTTCTGTCTTGTTAGCCACAGCTACGCGTTGTAAAATCCTCAGTGTTGATTTACTAGTAACTCTGAGAGAGTCCAGCTTTACGTGCTCAGAGTTAAATGAGCACTGACGGTTTCACAGTGCAGATGTGTGGGATGGAAGGCTCTTAGCTCCGTCACATGACTGCCAATGAATCCAGAGAGACACACTCTATCTCTATCAGAGATCTACAGAGTGGCAACGGTGTGGGCCGGATGCCGGATGTGTTTGTCTAGCTCAGTGATTCTCGACCTGTGGGCCGGAGCCCACTGGTGGGGCGTGAGGATGTTGCAAGTGGGCCCCCAAATAATTGGCACAACACTAAGATTTCACATTAAAGGTTCACTAGGTAACTTTGAGCCTAAATTTTAAATATGTATATTGCATTTTGTTCCCTCTATCAGCCACTATATAATTATGCTGGGGTGTTTTCCTGCAGAAAGACACTCATGGCTGTATTTTCGGTTTTGTTCCACTGTTTATGTTGACATTCCACTGTTTATGTTGACATTCATCACTTGCAGGGACGCCTCTGTCTGTGGGGGAGGGATTACTTGATCCTTCAAAGGGATTGTGCACTGAGTTGATTGATTGATTGATTGGGCCATAAAAGTGTCAAACTCGTTATGTGCTTGTTAGTGCTCTCTCTCGTTAGTGCTCAATCACTTTGATACCTGTCAGAGAGGGGAGGGGGGAGTGTGTGTGCACACACACAGATCTGCGATCTTACCTAGTATGCCTTTAAAACCCTGAAAATGTGTTTTCATTGTGATACCGATAAATAGGAAACTTACAATGCAAGTTCCATTTGGCATTGATCCAAGCCGGGAACACAATCGCGTTCCAAGCTGGAGCACTTAATGCACACAGCCCACCCACCTGACAACTTAACACGGCAGCGTTAAGTGGTCAGATGAGTGGGCCGCGAACGCTTTTGAGATTTTCAAGTGGTCCCCTGATCCAAAAAAGATTGAGAACCACTGGTCTAACTAACATCAACCACAAATTGACTCTGTCGTCAATTTCATTGACTCTGCCGTTCTGTCATATCACTAGAGGATATGCTTAGCATTAACCCATTCAATCCGGGAACACATCTGTGTCATTTTAGATTTTAGCTATAACCATTATTTTATACTTTGCCTATTAAAAAAATTGCAGATATACACAGCACAGAGTGCCGTGCTACAAGCTTGTAGATCTGCCCTGGAACAACATATTTTGTGATGGGGGTCCGCAGCCAAATACATATCATTTTGGGGGTCCTTGACATGGAAAAGTTGGAGCACCACTGATATAGCAACATAGATTTGATTTACCAATGTTCGCTTTAAAAAATATATATTCAAAGATTTGCAGAAATGTTCAAGATTTATTTTAAATAGCAGATCTACAAGCTCATAGCGCGGCACTCCAGATGCGTTCCCGGAATGAATGGGTTAACCCCAATCTAACCCTTGATGCTGAGTGCCAAGCAGGGCACCACTTTTATAGTCTTTGGTATGACCCCGGCCAGGGGATTGAACCCCGACCTCCCAATCTCAGGCGGACACAAGGCCACTGAGCCGCTTGCCTTCCGCAATAAGCTCTCAATCAATCACTTGTAGTACCACTTAACATCTATATCATCATATGACATATGACACACTGTAGGGAGAAGATGGCCCCTATTTTTGCCACTGCTATACCCGCGACCCACTAGCCGTGAATTTCTGCCCATTACCCGTGAAATAGGGATAAGGGAGCTGGCACTGTCCCTAAACGCTATTTTACGGCCGCTATACCCGCTATTCATTATGCCGACTCCACTATTTGCGCCTGGAGGTGTGGCCGTGTTGCATTATCCCTAAAATTGACCACACGCGTTTGGGACAGCGCATAGTGGAATCTAAAACCACCCGCAATGCCAACTTGGTTTGGTAGGGTGCGCCTGCAATAGACGGCCAGGGCGCACAGTGGCACAACACTCGATATGTCTCCCTTTCTCCTCATTCTCAACAAATCTCTGTGATTCCAATGTAAAATCCTCACGGTGCGGCTGCAGAGCTGAAGAGCTGTGTTGCCAGAATTTGCGAGAGGAATAAGAAACCAGTTAACCAGGTCTATGAAAACAAGCCCAAAAGAAGCGACTATAATAGGCCACATGAGCACTACAAACCTATAAATGTCGGCCATTAAACAATGCCGATCTACAAGCTCACAACCGTTCTACCATTATTTACAAGCAACTTTACAGAAAAACAAGCCCAATGTGGCTTATAATAAGCAGACCTGGCAACACTGCAGACAGGGAGAAAGGAGAGCTTAAGATTGGATTGGGGATAATGGCTTGCGCTGTCTTCTCTTAAAGGCAATGGCATCTGGCACGGTGATTGGTTTTATTTTTGTAACGCCCAAACCACACCTATGCATAATGTAACAGGTAGTGCAGGTGTTTTTGCGGGTAAGGCAGGTGTCCCAAAATAGCAACTTTTGCGGGGGAACGCCCCTTGTGCAGTCCTAAATCCCAAATTAATGGGTTTAGCCAGTCATGTTTTGAAAATGTTCACCGATAATGACCGAAGTAAGGATGGCAGATTGAATGAAAATATTTTAAAAATCAATCAGCTGTAGGCATGTTAGGATTCACTCAACTCACAATGCGATTCGAAGCACGATACTAGGTTTACGATTCGATTTTTCACGATATTTAAAGTTATACACAAAATATATATATATTTTTTTAATCAATTCTCTTAATTCCTGTATTTTCTTGTCTCTTTTTTTTACGCGCCCTCTGCTGTTTGCATCACGATAATTTTTGTATTAAATCGATTTGAATTGTTACCAGTTTGAATCGATTTTAATCGATTAACGATAAATCGTTACATGCCTACTAAGCTGTATTCTCACTACACATCCGTTATCTCTGCTATTTTAAGACTCCTCTTGTTCACCCGGTGCATGCAGGCATGTGGGCCATACAGCTCTCTCGTCCTACTAATTTTAGAACATATGAATATCAATTGATGTACATGCCTTTCTTTCTTTCTGTGTATCTGTGTGCCTTCAGCGTGTTGAATATAAGGCTCTTTGTGTGAATAGTTGCCCTTTCTCTCTTTCTCTCTCCTCTCCTCACACGGACACATACACACTCTATTCATTGTATGGCTTTACCAATTCAAAGGAATTCTTCACACTGGATTTCCCCTCAAGGTACTGTAACATTGAGGTCTTTAGCTTTACAAATGCTTTAAGCGGCTCTCTCTCCAGACAGTCTGCCGACAGTATGTGAATAACCGAGAGGGCCCATGTATTCTTGTCTTATGATAGGCACTAGTTGAGAAGGGGCCTGTGTGTTGTGAATGTTCAATGTGTGTTCCTGTGTGGACCGCCGACCTATGGGCCGCTGAAAGGGTTCTCAGTGGCGTAGCGACTTAAGCTGCATTCCGTCAACTTAGAACATTGTGCGAGTTGGTTCTGGCTTGTGACCTGCATGTCGTTGCATATCACCCACCCCCCACCCCCGCACTCTGATAATGTTCCTGATCCTCCAAATACCTTAATAGAAATCCATTTCATTTCTTCTCAATATTTTTTTTCTTTGCTCATCCGAAGTGCCAAAGTGACTACATCCCAGATAATGTCAATGTCCAATTTTGTCAAACACTCTCTATCATTGGTGATGACATGCTGTGTGTTTCTCTATGGTTTGGAATATGAAACGTTCTCATACTCTACTTACTTAGATGGGAGAAATAACCATTCCAGTCATATTCAACGATCTATGCCTTAATGCACCCACTTAACTAATTACATGTCTCTGTCATCATTAATGAGTTGTGTGCGCTGTGGCAGAAAAATTCATGGAGACGACCTGAAAATCGCTGAAAGACGAGAAAGCTTCCTATGTTGAGTTGACCTAGTCTGGTCACTTTTTGACATGGTTACCAGCCAACCACATCGTATGTGAATTTACAGCTGTAATGGAAATTATTTCAGATGTATTTTTGTCATTATGCGCATTGCAGTAGTTTTCCATTATGTATGGGTATATACTGTACTCGTACATGTGTATTTTAGGACTGGTTTCAGGGCTTGCTGTGGAGGAACAGCTCAGCTGAGAATGAGAAACATGAAGAGGATCATGTCTACGGTGTTGATTTCAAGTAGATGCCTTATTTTTGGGTCTGATGCCGATCCCGATTTTGGAGAGCTCTAGACTGTCGATAACCAAAGTTTTGGCCAATAATTTGTCAACAATATGGAAAATCTTGAAATTAATTTGAAAAACTTAGATTTGATTAAAGTTTGTATTTGAGAACATTTAATTTATAAACAAACAAATAGAAATACACAACACAAAAAAGGTTTGATGAATAAAACATTTACATTTACACTTTATTGAGTATTTTTCAAAAATAGAATATCTGCAAGCGTTGCGAGCTTATAGATCTGCTATTTTTGAAAGTTTTTAAAAGGTAAAAAATCGTGACACATCGACTGCTTATTTGCAGATGCCGATGTCGCCAAAAAAAGGAAGATTTGGCTTATATATGGGCCAAACCAATACATCGGTCATGCTCTAATCTCAAGACTCACAGTTGGTTGATTGAGGTGTCTGGAATCAGTGATTGAGCTCTGGAAGAACTACTTTAGAATAGGCTGGCAGGCACTACTTTATTGAGGATTAAAGTTCTCTTTTTTTCATTAAGGATGTGTGGAGCTGATGTGTAGACTAGAGTGGTTCACTTTCACGCTCTCAGAGTTGATAGCTGTTTATCCTCTTGGCAGATAGTCTCAAAACACAACACTGCACTCTCAATTCAGTAAAATGCAAAGAAAAGAATCAGCAACCAGTAATGACAAAGAAGAAATCTCTTGCTGGCCAAGAGAATGCATTTATACTGCATTGTAAGAAAATACCTCATGAATGTTATCATTGGCAGCAAGCTATCAGCTGAAAATGTTGTTATATTTTTCTTTCAAAGTTGTGTATTGTGTGCACATGCAGTGCAGTACTTATAAAATATGGTTTTCCAGGCAAACGCGTTTTCAGATAAGGGACGATAAGATATCATGCTCACAATTCCATTTCCCAGGCTTGTGTCTAGCATGAGTTGCAGACTGCCAACTGAGGTGTGTAGACACTGTGTATATGAAGTGTTAGATCATTTAAAAGTCTCCAGAAAGAGAGATATTTTTCTCAGTCAATGGGTTGGTCTAAATGACTGTAATTCCTGTCCAGAGCCATAAAGCATTTTTTTAAAGAGTGAAATGTTTTTAAATACACACACACACGCACACGCACACGCACGCGCACACGCGCACACACACACACACACACACACACACACACACACACACACACACACACACACACACACACACACACACACACACACACACACACACACACACACACACACACACACACTCACACACACACACACGTGCGCGTCTTTGACAGAGCGGACACCGAACTGAGTTTTGAGCATTCCTCTGCAGAGCAAACATCACAATTCATAACTCATATTTTAATAGATATGTTTATTATAATGAACTTGTACTTTATGAATCACTTAAGTGCTAGGGGGGAAAAAATCACCGAATATGTAATTGACAAGGCCAGTATTGGTCCATAGTAGCAATAGCAGACAAGCTTGGGGAGCACTCTGCACCAATTTAAACCTTATGGCATCCTTTTGCGCCTCTCGTAGATTCTGAGTGTGTCCTTTTGCTATAACTGAGGCAACCTTAGCTAATGTCACCCACATGGACAAAGGAATCTTTTTATCCTAATGGGTTTGAGTTACATCAACCTTGAGATACAGTGTCACGTGTGCCATGTGACCCAGGACTCCACTCTGCAGTGTTACACAAATACACAGGCTTACAAGGGGAAGGTTCCTAAATGGGTGCATTTTTATGCCACGTTCAAAGAGCTTCCTGGAGAAAACCAGCCTCTGTGCTGCCAAGTAAAGGAGAAGCTTGCACAATTTTTGCCATTACATTAAATGGGTGCCTTGCAAGCTATGTGGAATTGTCCTGACACTGAAACATAAGAGATTAATGAGTCTTTCCAAATGGGGCTCATTCAATAAGGAACACTCTCTTTGCCTCTGAGCATTAGTCAAAATCCAAGCTTTCTGTGATAGCCCATCAGGAAGTAGGCTACTCCTTATAGCATTGGTTCTCAAAGTGGGGTCCGGGGACCCCAGTGGTCCTTGAGGGAGTTCCAGGGGGTCCCCAGCTAAATGATAGATAGTTAGGAAGCAAATTGACCCTTATGGGTCTGTAACTCAGAGAGTTTATAAATGGAACCAAATGGACCCTAATGGGTCCATTTGGTTCCATTTGTACACTCTCAGAGTTACATTAACATTGATTTTACAGTTGGGATCCCAGAGATAGAAATACCTTTAAATGGGGGTCCGTAGCCTAATGCATGTCAAACTGGGGGTCCTTGAAATTAAAATGGTTGAAAATCACTGCTAGAGCCGTAAATATCTTCTCTTATGGGGTCCTGGGCATATCTTTTCAAATGGGGGTCCGCGGGCTAATAAGTGTCAATTTGGGGGTCCTTGACAAGAAAAAGTTTGAGAACCACTGCCTTATAGTATCTCAGGGCTATCACTCTACTTCACTCTTGACAAGATTGACCAAGCATTCTGTCCCATATAACACCTAACCATACTGCTCAATATGACCTGTTTTTAACAGAGCATACTTTCCCCTGTGTCTGGACAGTGTTTTTCTGTGGATTTGAGAACTCAACTGTTTTGACAGAGCTTGCCTGTTGAAAGACAGTTTACTGAACTCTGCGACAGTGATTGCAGGGAACAAACTTACCAGCCCTCTCAAGTGTATCTTGTTTCTGCTAAACTAGCCTGTCCACATCCCCCACATTCTGAGAGGCTTGTTGATGCTATAGTGAAGGGTTTTGTTTGTTAATCTGACAAATGCACTTTGATTACTTGAGTGAGTTGCCCGTACTATTCTATGACTGCACTGATTAACTTTTTGACTGCACGGATGAACTTGCCTACACTTTTGATGTATTTTACTGTTTTATATCTATTTCATATTACGATTTGTGTTGTGTGGTTGGGTGAGACCAATGTTCTATTCTGTTTTTAGGAGAGGCACTTTACAAATGTAATACAATGACAAGAAAAGTGCGCTCCACTGAGCATACTGATGCCGGGTTGCCTACCCATCGCCCACACATTTTGGAAGTTATGGGAAATCTGATGGATACATCATGATCACGTGACCACATAGATCATTTGTATTTTGTGCCGATTTGTGGGAGTTTTGCGTCATGATCCAAGGAATCCAGGGGAAATAATGTGATTGTATAAGCTACGGTTCAAGAGTTAAAGGCCAAAACATGATTTCGGCAGTGAATTTGTGATATTTCAGCAGCCTCCGGACAGTATTTTGGCACAATACTCCAGTCTTGTGCCAAAAAGCCCTTGCATTAAGCGAGCCGGGCCTCATTAAACACTATATACTTCGTTGACCTGGGTCCGCAATTTCTTTCCCTCTACTCATCTTAAAATAGCACATCTACAAGGGCAGAAGCATTGTCTTAAAACTATTTTTGCTGAATGTTTGCCCCAGAATAGTGACACTAGGGTTCATGTGGTTAAACTTGCTCTTGGTATTTCCACTAACTGACTATGACTAAAAACTGTAAGCCAACCATCTCACTATCAAGATTCCAAGAGTCTCTGTTTGAGAAACTATTTCTATTAGCCAAATCAGTGCCAGCCAGACCCTTGGATGTTTCCAACAGGTACTTTGTATGCAGCCATTTCAACACATTTTATTACCCAACTCGTCAGTTGGTCAAGTGCCCAAGGCATCCCTGGCTACGCCGTTAATGCCCTCTAGCATAGCACTGTGTGCCTTAGAATTTTGTGACAACCACAAGTTATTATTGAGACCCCAGGAAGAGTAGCTAATGGGGATCTAATAATTACATCAAATCAAATATTATTGCAAGATGTAGAACTATACAACAAGTTATGAATTATTTCTTCAGAATTCCGGGCACACATTCTGTGTCTCAGAGGTGGGCTATGGACAGTTCAGCAATCTGGCTACCAATTACATCATCAAAGGGGATTCCAAGCTAATAGAAATGTTCTCTTACTGGAAAGTAAGCATGCTGAAATAGAAGCAATGTTCTTGCATCAATAAATGATTTAAAAAAATGAACTGTCCACAGCCCATCTCTGAGATGCAGCGCAAGCAAACAAAAATGCTACAGTACCATCTTATAATGAACGTTAGTGAGGACCAGTTATATGAAGACAGGGTTGAAAATTGTGAATCTTCAGTCGAAGATTTAGCCTTTTAGAGATTTGACAGTTGTTGTTTTTTTGCCTCTACCCCGGCCCATAGACCTACTACTTTAGATCATCTTCCTTCTTCTCATCCATGGCCCTAATTGTTAACGGTGGAAAGCACGCCCAATGAGCCATCTAGTTATGTCGGGTTTGGGCATGATGATGCGCTTTGCGTTCTTCCTGCCAGTGAAAGTCATTGCGGGTGAGTAATGGAGTGAGTGAGACAGCCTATTTTGTCTGCATCTGTGTTTGGTGCTGCGCATTCAACAGTCTCTAAGCTCATTACAGTAATCAGGTTAAAGAGAGGGGTACTGGGGAGCACTTGGCCTGTGGCATATTTCCTCCGGCCCTCTCCAGTGCAGAGACTGAGAGAGCCTCTCTACACACAGGGCCCTGGATGAGCTACTGAGAGAGAGCCTGCCCCTACAACGCCCCGACTCCTAATGATCAGCTCTCACTGCTCTCTGTTTGTAAAGAATCCACACTGGGCTATTCAGCCGCACCCCATGCAGTCACAACGATGGGTTTAAAGCCCTTTCTGGCGTCTGATTTGTTTTTGTGTTCTGAAGTCGGTCAATAAATTCCTTGTAATCTTACAGAGATGAACAACCAACACAATGAAGACATTTACTGCTTGCAGGTGGTTAAGTGTGAGGTAGGAAACATTCAGACTTGTTGTCGGGGCTCGTGGCGTAATGGTAATGACAATCGTTTAGTGCCAATGATATGGTCTTATCTTAATACAATCGCTATTAAGGTTGCTTTTTGGTAAAAAAGTAGGCATTAGGCTATAGAGATGGTTAGGTTTAGTCATACGGTTAAAAGTAGTTATGTTTAGTCTTGGGTTTGGTGTGGTTAAGGGCAAAAGGATCTGGGAGCCGGGAGGGCGTTCCCCATGTGGTGCAGAGCAGTTTTGGATTCTACTAATGTGATTGTGCTCATGAAGCCAATTGAAGACGCAGCACATTGCAACTAGGAAGTAGTGTTTGTACTTGCAAGCATGGCTCTGTGTGTGTGTGCGTGTGTTTGTGTGTGCATTGTGCGTGTGTTTGTGTGTGCATTGTGCGTGTGTGTGTGTCTGTGTCGAGGGGGGTCAAAATCTGCAGTTCAGCAGTAATAATAGTGTTGGTCTTGCATATTGTCTTCCTGGTCTTTTGTCTGAAGGTTTTCTTTGTATTTCAGCTGGCCATTTTATGCCTCAGCCGTAAGTTAAAGCACTTTGTTCTCTCGTCTCATGAGAAATCATACAACAAAAATCAATTGCTCAATGTAAAAGCAACACACGCAGCTGACTTGATCCGTGAGAAAGGAGTGACAGTCTCTCTCTTCAAATATTGAGTGTAGTGATTGGCCAGAGAAAACTTCACTGACCATTGACTCTTTTCAAAGTGCCTGTAATGAAATTCAAAGGCTTTTGTCCCACATTGCATCGGCTTGCTGCTTTACAGCACTGCACAGCAAAAGGCCCATTTAGGGTTCTTTTTTTTTAATCAGACTGGAGCTGACAAGCCACCTGACCTGGGAATTGCCCAAAACCAGTGTTGCTATAGCAACCAGCAGATGTGGAGCATGAAATAGCGGGCCTGAGAGTCCTTAACTAAGTGTGGCAGCATCTTTCACGTGCTTCCCTTATTGGAATGTACTGACCCTATAGGAGGATCGCTGTGTGCTTTACCCTCTGCAACCCCCTTGCAACTGCCCTGAGTGCCCTCATGGCAAATCTGTAGAATGTTTGCGTCAGAGAGGGCAATTTACATTATAGTAATCAGCATGCTTCTCCTTATTGTCTCCGCCGTAGGTGGAGAATATGTTTTCGCTTCGTCCCGCCGTGTGTGAGCAAACATTGTTAGCCAAGCTAACATTGGTCAAGCTCCACGTGTTGACACCAATGCCTTTGATTGGCTAGAGGGACGCATGACGAAATAAAATCCTTTAAATAGGTGTGTCACTTCAAAAAGCCTCTACTTTTTGAAGTGAGGTAAGACAGGATCAATCAGTCTTGATTGGAACTGTACCTTCCAGTCCAAGAGTGTCCCTCTGAGAACACCTAACATTGGTCAAGCAAAGGCGCAGAAGGCCAAAGCTAAGAAAGCATACTCATCTACAACAGTAACACAGAAGAGGACTATAGAGTTGAATTGATCCCACAACAACAAGGCCGAAGTCTTAATACTGTAACAATTGGCCACCTTGATCAAATACATTATGTAGCACTAGAGAAAACTGACATATAGATCAAACACACCAATCAACTGCTGAAACTGTTCAAGACAACAATGAAGATGAAGAAGACAGACAAGTATTTGAACAAACCAGTCAATTACGACCACTCCCATATGACACATTGCTTCAAGAAGAACATTCTTTAGATGCAAACACTACATATTCAGTCGCCCCTGCAGAACACCAAAAACCACGCACATTCTACCAACAGTACCTTGCAGTACAAATCACCCGTCCGTCCGTGCGTGTGTGTGTTCCTCTGAGAACACCTAACATTGGTCAGTTTTACGTGACATCACAATATGTAATATAAATATATAAATAGGAGGCTGAGATCACACAATGTAACTAACTCCCATTATGCAAACTAAAGAAGCAGCAAATGAGCATCTGAAACCTGATGAAGACGCAAAGGCGCAGAAGGCCAAAGCTAAGAAACAGAGAGAAGGAATGAAATTAAGAGTATGTTTTCGCTTCGTCCCGCCGTGTGTTAGCATGGCCCCTAGCCAAGCTAACATTGGTCAAGCTCCACGTGACACGTGTCAATATGTTGACACCAATGCCTTTGATTGGCTAGAGGGACGCATGACGAAATAAAATCCTATAAATAGGTGTGTCACTTCAAAAGGCCATTTATGACTTTTGAAGTGAGGTAAGACAGGATCAATCAGTCTTGAAAGCTAAGAAAGCATACTCATCTACAACAGTAACACAGAAGAGGACTATAGAGTTGAATTGATCCCACAACAAGGCCGAAGTCTTAATACTGTAACAATTGGCCGCCTTGATCAAATACATTATGTAGCACTAGAGAAAACTGACATAGATCAAACACACCAATCAACTGCTGAAACTGTTCAAGACAATGAAGATGAAGAAGACAGACAAGCATTTGAACAAACCAGTCAATTACGACGACTCCCATATGACACATTGCTTCAAGAAGAACATCTTTTAGATGCAGACACTACATATTCAGTCGCCCTTGCAGAACACCAAAAACCACGCGCATTCTACCAAGACGACCCGTTCTACCAAGACGACCCGTGCTATTAAAATAGCACGGGTCTGCTGGCGGAGACTTGTGCTCCGAGGAGCACATTTTCTAGTTTAACCCTGCATTGCACAATGTGCGAGACTATCCATGCTGGGCGTTTGTAAGTCAACCAGATGTTTACGAGGTGGATTTAAGCAAGCAATGTTTGCTTCTCCTAATCAGAAACACTTGGACATGGTTTACGGGCACGAATGCAATGAGAGGGAAGGAAAATGCTATTTGGTGAATTATACTTGATTGCCAAAAAACTGCAAACATGAAGGTGTCTCTTAGTCTGTATACAGTTCAGTTGTAGAATTTGCATAGGGTTAACCACTTAAGCACTATTTTATACTTAGGATATTTGAAAATGGCATAGTATCTACAAGCTCACAACATGTCACATCGTTGTGAGCTTGTGGATTTGTTATTTTCAAAAAACGTAGAAATCCGTTTCTTTATTTCACAATTATGAAATAAATAATCATTTTCCTTACCTATAATGTCATGCACAAAATAGGAACGCCAGGGTTAATGTGGTTAAACAAAATAAAGTGTCCCAAATGACGTAGGGTTTCTGCTGTATATTCATGTTTTGCATGTAACAGTTAAAATGTCATCTCTACCACAGCGCCCCATTTGTCTCCTCTCACCCGTGGCTTTCTCATTGTGTCTTGTTGTGCTGCACGGTGTGGTGGAATGTCCTTGGTCATTTTCTCAATGTTTTTCCCGATTTAAAATCACCTCAAAAACCTTCAGATGTGTCTTTATTTCCGAGAAGACTGTATATCTGTGATGACAGTGTGGGAGGAGAAATACATTTCCTTTATGGCTGTTCTGTCCTCACTTGGGATTGTATTTGGAAAGATTGTAAGAAACTCTCTTGTCATCTGGTGTAAATCTGCAATGTGTAATATTGTGAAGCAATCTTTTGAGAATAGGCTCCCAATCTGTATGCTGGACTCCCCGCACATGGCTATCCTCTTGCCGAACTTTCTGAAGTGTATAATATTTGTGTGAGGGGAAGCCTGTTGTTTACGCCTTTTCCAGCCAATTTAAACATTTGATTCTCTGATGCTTTTAGTCCTCCTCGCTGAGAGAAAAACAAGGCTGCAAGATGTCGCATAAAGATACTGGGTTCGGAATGTTCTCCCTTCACTAAGTAATGGAGTTTTTCGTTTGCCTTGGCTTCCCACAGTTTGCCTTCGACTTTTATTGTTACTCTGGATGTTGACTAATCATTAATCATTTTGGGAGGGGCCATGCATTAGTAGGTTGGTTAATTGAGTGTGAGGACTGAGGAGCGAAGTCTGGTCCAAATACTTTATCCTCTGCTCTGCGGGACGTCTTGTTTTGCTGTTTTGACAGCTCTTCTCCATTACATTTTACAGTAGGAACGTTCTTCTCTCAGGCCATGTTAGTGATGTGCTAACTATACCACAGAGCATTCTTGCAGTGTAGCAAGGTCTGGGATCAGAGCATTAGCAGCTTTGCTTTGTTACTCAATATAAACATACATTCATACTGTGTGGACAAGATGCACCCCCCACAATTATACAATCAGTTAAATGTGATAAAGACAAATCTGGAGTTCACACTATGTAAAAAATATGTTACAAATTTATCCATTTGTAACTCTGAGAGTGTACAAAGAGAGTGTGCCCAAATGGATACGTAAGGGTCCATTTCGTTTCATTTGTAGACTCTCTGAGTTAATTTAACACTCATGATTTTTACATTGTGTTTTCTGTTGGATGGATTTCTTCACAGAACCTTCGGTGAAGCAGTAAAGTGAAGCACCAGTTTTGCAGAGAACCGTTTTTCATTCAGACTCACTCCATCAAAGTGAATCAATGTCAGCCTACTCCATCGCTCTTTTGCGCTGAACATTTCTCTGCACTTATTGGTATATGACAGAATAGCTGGGAGGCCTCCTGAATGAAAACAGAGCATGCACACGGTTATGTGGCGAGGTAAAGCAGCCCGTGACCTCACCAAGGCTCGCTTCCACTGACCTTGCCTGCGTCGTGACATTTGAAGGCTGACTTCAGTTGAACCTCCGTAAAAGCCTAGCGGAGTGCATTCATTGTTCACGGAGATGACCCTGGGAACGATTAGTGATGGCGAACCAGGGGGGTGGGCTCTGAATGAGTGGATGTGACTGCTGTTACTGCTGCTGCGGTCCAGCCTTATATGTCCAGGAAAAGGTGAGCACTGTTAGCAGCCATGGCAACTGTGCGCAGAGCCACTGGTGTGGAAACAATGGGCCAACAACATGGCCTCTCACTGAACCGCTCTTACCACAATAACAAGGTTCTGGCTCACCTTCGACATGGTGTTAAGTGTTTCACTTTCAAATGCGCTGTTTAGCATATTAAAGCTACGTTTGTGCACTACAAGCTTAAAAAAACGATTTATTTCTGCCTGTGTGCATGATGTCCTTTACTAAATGCATTTTGATTTCACATTCTATCCGTAGAATGAATTTCATGTCTTTGTGTATAACGGTTCTGGCAGAGAATATCGTCTCTGTTTGGCAGAAACCTTGTATCTCCATATTCAAACTTTTTATGCTTTTTTCGTAAATTGCTGCCCTACTTCGCCATACAACAGTGTCGCACAAAAGTAGTGAAAATAGCTGATCTACAAGCTCACAACACGCCACATTGCGACACGTTATGAGCTTGTATATCTGCTATTTTTGATATTTTAGAACAACTTTTAAAGTGAAAGTGGTTTGTTGTGTGTGTGACTTTTACAAATATTGAACCAATGAAAGTATTAACAATAGCTTGTGACTAAATAATGACTACATGGGATCCATTGGAACTCAGGTTATTTTTTTTCCATTTAGTTCCTTTTGGACATACAAGGTTTCTGCCTGACAGCGACAATATAACACTGCGAGAGAGTGGCTCTTTGGCGTGCAGCCAGTGCATGTTCCGTTCCACTGCTCTTGATACTCTAATCAGCATGTTGACTGTGGTAGTAGGCAGTCAGCTACGCAGGCCAGGGGCCTCTGAAGTATGAGAGTGGCATGGCACTGGAGAGAGAGGCTGTGCGGACGGGAGATTGCAGTCACCTGATTTACACGACATGACACTCGAGGCAGGATTTATCTGGGAGCCGCTGTTGTGAGCATGCTGTCTGTGCTCACAGCCCTGCTGTAGGATGAGCCATATTGAATATTTATGTGAAAGGAACACACTGGGCTTGCCACTTTTGTAACCTGCTTGTGCGTGCGTGTGTGTGTGTGTGTGTGTGTGTGTGTGTGTGTGTGTGTGTGTGTGTGTGTGTGTGTGTGTGTGTGTGTGTGTGTGTGTGTGTGTGTGTGTGTGTGTGTGTGTGTGTGTCAACTGCCATCTTGTACTTGTGTTCTCCCTCAGGGATAGACAATTAAGGTACAGTCAGTGTTGTGGACATTTTACAGATCTTCACATTTAGGTTAACCCTTTAAGACCTGAGGCCGATTCTACAAATGTCTTCTAAATCCTAGGCTATATCAGTGGTGCTCAAACTTTTTCATGTCAAGGACCCCCAAAATTATATGTATTTGGCCGCAGACCCCCATCTCAAAATATTTTGTTCCAGGGACCCCCTAGAGCCTAGAAGCAAAGGTTTTGGTTAAAAATGTTCGCATTTAAAAAAAAATATATATATATTCAAAGTTTACACACATTTTCGAGATTTTTCAAAAATAGCAGATCTACAAGCTCATAGCGCGGCACGAAGTGACGCGCTATGAGCTTGTATATCTGCTATTTTTGAATAGCCAAAGTATAAAATAATATATCTAAAATCTAAAATGACACAGATGCGTTCCAGGTCTTGATGGCTTAAGATAATGTTAGGGTAAAGGACTCAACGAGTTTGCAAACGTACCTGCCACTAGATTAAATATAAGATCACCCATCAAATGTCTACAATTCCATATCACATTTTTGCATCCCCCCTCCCCCTTTGGGTGTGGATATTTATTGGTTTTATCCAAATTTACAGTCCACCATTCTGCCTTGCCTTCGGTGAATCGTTTAAGGATGCAGTGCTTGTTTATTATGGATGAGGTTTTATCATCTTCTTCAATGAAAAGTCAACACCAGCACACAGTGAGAAATTCCTTCCGGAATTCTCCGTCCTGCGTGTGAGGATTTCTGGTGAACATCGCTTGTGGCACTATCTATGTCTTGCCTTTTCTTTATTTCAGAAATGTGATGTAGAATTAGCATGATCATTACAACCTTCTATCTATTGTACTGTATGTTGGCAGAATGTAAATAGAACGTAAATAATCTCAAAATGTATCTCTATTTTATATCTTGTAGCTTTTTTTCCATATTTCGGTGTGTGTGTGTGTGTGTGTGCGTATGTGTGTGTGTCTATCCAGGTTAGGATTCTTTGTATCTGTGTGGATGAGGAAAAAATCCACATGGCCTAGTACTGTACGCACATAGCTTTGGTTTCACACGCTCAACCCCTGTCCCACCTACTGTATTGTAGATATTCTTGCCTGTGCTGTAATCTCATCCATTAAATCCCTCATGATTTGTTATACAGTTAAAATATGAGACAGTGCTATTCATTGTGCCCATGCTTCCTTTCATTCATCATGTGTAATGTGTTTGGGCAGAAACCTTGTAACTCCATATTTCAACTTTGTATGCTTTTTTCGTGAATTGGTGCCCTACATACAAGCTACCTACACGTTCATCATGTGTTTATGTGTTTATGTGTCCTGAAGTATGGTGTGGTAGCATAAACATAGCAGCGGTGCCCTGCAGGGTGGGGTTATAGGGTGTATTACATGGAACCGGCTACTGTGTGAGACTGAGAGAGCTGTGGCCTTGGGTTCCACCGTTACAGTAGTTCTGTGATCCCATAATAAGTCTGCTTGGGAGTCATATTTGTATTTAAGTCAGGTGACAGACAGTAGGCCATCCAAGTGCCTTTCTCTGTTGGCATGAGATAAACCTAGGCGGCTGGGTGATATGACTTCAAATCAATATCACGATTATTTCAAACTTCGATTACAATTTGGGCAAAACGATTGAGGATTGGGAAAATTGCTGATCTACAAGCTCACGATGGGCTGCGATGTGTCGTGTTGTGAGCTTGTAGATCGGCTATTTTCACTACTGTGTACGCCACCATTGTACAACAAAGTACAAAATAAATACAGAGTTAAGTGGTTAATCAGACTTATAGACTTACAGACGATTTAGTTGATTATAAAAAGATCTATTAGAATTATTTTGTGTTGATTCGTTAATATAATAATATAAAAACATTTGCCTCTGGATTATTTGATTGTAAATCGGTTATTGGTTGTAATAAATGTCAATTTTGATATATTTTTGTTTAATTGAACTATTTCAGTTACTACTTCTACATTACTAGTAGTGCTAGCAGGCTCGGTTGAAGAGGCAGGTCGACAGAGAGGATAGACATCTGCCACATTAATTGAGTCTGTCCATTTCGTCTCCAGGATGCAGAAGAGCTTAGAGTAGCACTGTACTCAATTTGAATTATTTTCACAGAATGCTCTTATTCTGTCCCTGCATTGTATTTAGCAATGTGGTTTTACAGTATAGCATAAATGTTTGTTTGTGTTACTGCTGGGAAATGAAATATCTCCTTTCCACTAGTCAGACTGCTGCTGGTCCACATGTAATTCAGAACAGATTTCTGTCATTCAATATACTGTGTAATCTGTGTGTGGCAAGTGTGTGGCTTATGTCGGCTAATTGCAAGCTTGTGATTGACTAGTACCAGGATATGGCTTTGATTAGTAGGACCTGTCCCATGACCCTGGACAGGAACATTGTAATTGGCTAGTTAGTAGTAGTGTAGATCCAATAAACCGGACAGACAAACTGGTATTGATACATCGGTATATTGATATGACCATGAAAACTAGAGGGGTCCATGTGCTTAGTGGAGAGCATACTGTATCTCCCGCCAGGAAGTGTGGGGTGTCTATGACATCAGTCATCTACGACAAATGCCTCCATATCTTATCTTATTTCAACCCGATAGGGCTGTCTTTGGCTTCCATTATAAAATGAAAGTAAAATATTTAACAAAATACAAAATGCTTGGAGGTACTTCACTGACCTACTGGCAGCATGCATAAGGAATAAGGCACCAGTCGGTCTTGCGGTTTTGCGAGATTATCCCTGACAAACAAACAAACAAATGGAAGATAACATTCTCCCCTTTGCCTTCGGACTACCGCAGATAAGACTTTAGACCTTAAGACTTTGGGAAATTCTTTCCACAGCACTGTACGACAGTATCAGACAACAGTTCATACAACTGCCAACAATTACAGAAATCAGTAACAACAACATAAAATAACGGACAGGACAGCCGTACACACTCAGGCCTGTTCAGCAAGGCCTGCTGTTTTAAGGCGGATATGACAGGCTTTTCCCAAAGCAAGCCCTTCTGCACCTCAATGCTCTGTACCAGCACCCGGAACATGGCATTAGCCTAGTACCATAGGAGAGATAACAGGCAAACTTTGATCAAAATAACAATTATTTAATTAAGTAATGCAGATGTTTTTTTTTTACTTAAATTTTTATCCCACGATTTTGTAACCCCTATTTTTTCACCCAGTGCCAATGCCTAAGCGTGTAATCCTGGGCACTACCTTCCCTAGTAATGCAGATGTTTAACAATAATTTAACTCTTCCGTAAGGGTCCATTTGGTTTCATTTTACGCTCTCAAGAGTTAAAGATCTATAAGGGTCCATTTGGTTACCAACTCTCCATCATTTAGCTGGGGACCACCTGGAACCCCCTCAAGGACCACTGGTGGTCCCCGGAGCACTGGTTGAGAACCACTGGCCTATAGGGTAAGTTGAGATTGCAGTGTGTGCACTGGCTTTATTGTTTAGTTTGTGAATGAGGTTGGGTGTGGGGGAGACCAATTATCCAGGCAGCAGTGTTGTTTATGAATGTGAGTTATGCCCGGTTAGTAACTGATAACATGTTATTGAAGCAGATGGAACAATACAGGTCCACGGAAACAATCAGTTATCAGATATCAGCCAATATTGTGCAATGTGCATCCCTAATAAAAATGGATTTGTCTCCTCTCTGATGCATATGCATTGGACAGTGGTCTTGACATTGTCCTTGAGTGTTTTGCTTCCGCTTTGGTAGACCCACTTCATCACTCTGACACTGACTCATACGTCACACATGCTCATATACTGTGGTATACATTCTGGCCTTCCATAGATCCCATCTGAGTAGGGATGTTAACAATTAATCTATAATCGATTAATTACCGTTAAGAATTCACTCGATTAATACATTTTTATTTATTTTTAATTTTTTGGGCTAGTGAAAGTTACAGGTACTAGACCATACCCGTCGGGGATATGAGCACCCAAAGTGGGTCATGGTCCGCTTGTTTCACGGATGGTCCGCTTGTTTCACAGATGTGGCAACACCGGCGCTTGTTTCACGCACATGATTTGGCAACCCGGGAGCCAGCGAACACAAAAGCGCTAATAAACAGCTGACATTAAGGGAAAGCGAAAAACGGGCTTAGGTGTTCCGCGCACATGGTAATGGTCCTGTGTGCAAAGGCAGATCAATTGCTCCAGCCACTGAGGAGAACCGGGCAGAAGAGATTTTGGGGACGCACGCACAGACAGACAGACAGACGCACAGAGCTTTGTAGAATTATAGGATGATGGTGTGTGTGATATCAAATGTGAGCTTACCATAATCACAGTAATCCTTAATCATATTCCATCATATTCAAGGGCTTTTGGAGATAAATGAGAGAGACTTCATAGAGCCCTGCAGAGGGAAGGTGTGTGTCTGTGTCCAGCTGATACTCATTAACGCTCGTTAATGTTATATACATCAAGGCAATTATGTTTCTGCACTCATGGATTCACTCATGGATTCTTGTTCGGTTTCGGAAAAGAATTTTCCTTTTGGTCCTAAAAAACGCTGCTTATCAATTATCGATTAATCGATCGATACAGTTATCAACTATCAATTAATTAATTAATTGATAATTTGCATCCCTACATCTGAGTGTTATGATGTATACAATAGATGCAGACAGTGACCTTGACCTTGATTTCACAGTATGTTATGATGTTATACAGTTGAGAGGTAGGCTTAGGTGGGAGTATGACCTTTGGCTATATGTCATGTGGGTTGAACTGAATGGGTTTATATAGCTTACGACAACAGTTCTGAGCTCCACACAGTAAACAGTGCAATGTTAAGGCCTATGGTATGTAAATGGAATTTCTGAATGTGATTTGGATGTTTATCGATGCTACTTTAGCTGCTTATCTTCCATGAAGAGTATGTCAATATTAACATGCATTATATTTAGATTTCAAACGGAGGACATGGTGGATTTGATGACAATGAGTTGCTGAGTTTGCTTCTTTATATCCACCATAAAACAAAAACTAAAAAACAATGTCTATAACATTGACAACTGTACTGTATTTCCCTGCGCAGTAAAATCGAGAATTGTTCATTTAACGCTGTGGATTTTATTGTATGTAAGGAGATGGATAATGGAAGTTTGAGTATAAACCCAGGCTTTTATTGCTTTCGGAAATTCAACACAGTGAAAACTCAAAAGACAGCACCGCTGGGGGTGATCTTAACTGGTCCAGTGACCAGCTAATAGGCCAGAAACAATTCACACACACTCAAATAAACCTGCATTCACAGGCGTCTCTCCATTTGTCAGCTAACCTAGAGAATGATCCAAATGTAACCAAGATTCCATTTGGTTACATTTGTACACTCAGAGTTAAATGAACACTGAGGACTTTACTGCACCTCTCTAAAGACATTAGTAAATTACTCAAACATTCTCACTCACACACAGCTACTCAAACATATTACTGCAAGATCGTGTGAAAGTCAGACTTAGCACAATCTGTGCTCAGCTGATTTGATTTAATGACAAAGTGGTGAGTTGGACTATTTTCTGTTTTCTCCCCTGTGGATTCTAAGGACTAAACCTGATTTGATACAGTATGTATGCATTAACGTCACATTTACATGGGGAATTTCAGTTTAGGCTGGTAGGTTCATGATAGATCTTGAAGATTGCAATTCTATGTTTCTGTAAATTGTCTGACCAAATTCAGATCAGCGGTTCTGGAGCTCTGCTGTCTGTGAAGTGTGTCAATGCAATGATCCTCTTTCTTGCACTGCCTCACAAGTACGTTACGTTTATACAGAGTTAGCGGTATGGTTAACGGTGTGCAGGTGGATCTTATTGTCATGATGGAACATCCGCACAACCAGCCCCAAAACTATTCTGTGCAGATGTCACAGAATAGAACGAGCCTATTTCTGGCATCAAATTAAACTCACAATTGAATGCATTTAAGCTTCAAACCATGCTAAGGTGTTTCCTCGCAAAACAGTTTTAGAGGGTGTGTTGAACACTGAGAATAATTGCTTTATGTCATTTTTGGGATGAACGCCTTGATATGCATTGACACAGTAAATTAAGCTATTCCAAGTAAAGGCAGTTAATTATCTCCCAAAGTAGATTATAAGATGCAAATAATAAGGGAATATGTGTCGTGAAATGTGGTGTCTTTAGACTGCTCTACTAGGATCCATAATGATGTTTACAATTTGCAGGCGGTTCAGCATTTGACTCCAATGTTTCATATCTCCACACCACAATGTCACCCACAGGCCTCTTTGCCAAACCAGATGTACAATGCTGGGGTATACTGTATACCAGAGGGACAGAGAAAATGTGTGTGAGATTCTGTAAAATCAAGCTTTGTGGGGCTTGATTTTTTGGCAGAGAATGCTTGTGGTGAGTCGTTGGTCCTTTGTTGTAGCGGGCAGGTCGGCATGCGTCAGAGTTACTGAAAGAGACTGAGGGAACATCTGTCTGTCTTTATCCCCGCTCTCTTCACACCACTCCCACTGTGCTACAAAATCCACAACGTTAAATCTGGGATGTTGATTTTTCACTCTTGAGAGAAAAGATGGACCCTTATGGACCCTTAAATCAACACTCCGGTTGTCACAGCCCATGTCCAATCCCACCAAGGGTGTGCTTGACTGACTGACTGACTGACTGACTGACTGAATGATAGCTCCAATCGGAACCTCTCCCTCCACTGTATAGCTCCGCGATGAGGTTCCACTGCGTCGGGTGACGGCAGATGACGACACCGGCGAATACTGGCTAATATTGTTGATTCTTACCTTTTTCCGCACATCTTATCTAAAAATTAAAGGTATTCCCCCCTGCTCTCAGATGTTTACAATTTTAGCGGTCAAGAAAATCTAATCGACGGGTTGAAACAAGGGTTTAAATCGCTTTTTTACTCAGCCTGTGGCATGTTTTCCCAATGCAATCTTACGGGAGCAGTATTGCGCATGCGGACGGGGGTTGACTGGCCACAGCCTGACTATATAACGATTTAAACGTTTGTCTCAACCCGTCAGTTAGATTTTATTGACTGCTAAAATGTTAAACATCTGAGAGCAGAGGGGAATTCCTTTACTTCTTGGATACGATGTGCGGAAAAAGGTAAGAATCAACAATGGTGGCCAATTTTTGCCGGTGTTGTCATCTGCCGGCACGCGGCACGTGGCACCCTTCGCTGTGGGACCTCATCTTGGAGCTATACAGCGGAGGGAGAGGTTCCAAATGGGGCTAAATGAATGAATGAAGGACTGATTGTTTGGCTGACTGGCTGGCTGGCTGGCTGGCTGGCTGGCTGGCTTTTAGACATACTGCAGCTGCTGGGTGGAGCGAAGTGTTCCTCTAGTCTAGTAGCTAGATTCTGCCTCCTTCTATTTGCAAACTTACCCATCATGTTCCCCAAATGAGACGAGGGGATGGTCTATATCGAAGGATACTGCACGCTCTGAGAGCACTTAATTTATTGACTCCAGGAATGTGTACACATCATGGCGTGCTGTATCTGTGTCATTTTAAATACTTTATAATTAGTTGGACAACCTAAACCATTAAGCTCCTATGAAAGTAATGTAATTGGGGCGAGTAAATCCCTGAGCCGCTTACATAATCGACTAATCACAGACAACTTGCTTTCTGATCCTCCTAGCACCAGTTATTGTACAAATCGTTCATGCTCTGTTATCTTTGAGAATGAAGGTTTTTAAGAATTAATGAAATTTCTTGCAGTGGAAAGCCATTCTTCGTAGGTTTTAGTGAGTTCCTAGACTGAATTCTCTTTATAAAAAAATCTTCTATCGAGAGAAGGTTCTGTTTATCACCTCTATGGATCCTTGTGAAGCAGTGCTGGAGGACGTTCTACTTTGTTGGGTATTTTTAGTGTAAGAGGAGCCATGCTCTCCCTTCCCCGTGACAAGGGCAAGATTCATAATTTCTGTCAGTGTCTGTGCCCTCAAATTGCATTACAGGAAAGCCTATAGCCCAAGAGCACAGCCTATAGCCAGAGGGACGGGGCCACAGTCTATTGTTAACCATAGATGATAGATACTTGTTGTAATCAGAGCTTGGTTTGTTATTTTGAGGGGGGCTTTGCTGCTTTTCAACGCCTTTTTTTTTTCCTGAAACAACATGCACTGTACTAACACTGGTAATGAAGATCTTGCTGTGCAAGCAATTCATAATGTCACATGACAGCTCTTTGATAGAATTCTTCGTGACAGCAAAGGCTAGGTCCAATTCTGTGCTCTTCAGGAGGAGTGGTTCATTTTTTTATAAGAGGTTTGGAGGAAATGATAGTGGAAAGCTTTGATTGATGTCTAATTATGTTCAGAGGCCCTTGACTCAGTAAGTGGTCTGGGAAAGGAAATGAGTACAAGGACATCTTGATGAAAAAGGAAAAAAAAAGAAGAAGCTATTGTAGAGCTTCCTTCAGGTGTAAAAAGTGGTCATTTGTTCTTTTGTTAGTACACATTGAACCACTTTAGCCCATTTATATTTTGTCATACGATGAATAGTAAAATTAACAATCTACAAGCTCACAATTCGTTGCATGGTGTTGTGAGCTTGTAGAATGCCTATTTTCGGCTATTGTTGTATTGCATTTTTCCATTTTTAGTTTTTCACCGTCATTTTAGAAATTCTTCTGTAAAATATTCATATGAACCCCTTTTGTTATGGTATTGTCGCCGCCAGGCCGAAGGCGTGGCAGAGACTATGTTTTGCACCCGGTCCGTCCGTCCGTCCGTGTGTCCGTCCGTCAGTCCGTCTGTGTGTCCGTCTGTCTGTGAACAGCTAATCTCTGGCACTGTTAGCCCGATGGCAGCTAAACTGTGCATGCACACTCCCTGGGTGCCAGAGCAGAACCTCTGCCCCAAATTTTTCAGATCTGTCTTTTATAATGCCACCAGGAGGCCAACTTTTGTAAAACATTTTTTTTTATATTACTCTTTCAGATTTTGCCCGAAAATCACGCAAATAATTACACAGTATCTCTATAGTCATGTGAACAAGACTGATCTGTCCGATCTTTCAGATTCCATCTTGATTGGCTAAGATTGGCTTCCAAAGTTTGCAGGAGTGGTTCGTTTTGAACAAAATGCCTCAAATCATGAACACAGTGTGCGATTTCCATGTAATTTTGCACACACATTCCCACTAGGCAGAGGAAGAAATGCCACTTTTTTTGCAAATCAGCCTCATGGTGGCGCCATAACAGGCCGATTCGTTTTTTTACCTATAACTCACGATCTGTGTAAAACTTTTTATGCGCATTCCCTAGAGGCCTTGACCTGCATTTTTCACATCTGCCTTTTATAGCGCCACTAGGAGGCCAACTTAAGTTAAACACATTTTTGGATATTACTCCTTCACATTTTATCCAAATTTCACGCAAATCGGTACACATGATCTCTGTAGTCATGTGATCAAGATGGATCTGTTTGATTTTTCACAATGCTTTTAACATTGCCCTATTATAGTGCCACCAGGAGGCAGTCTTTTTTAAACGTTTTTTTTTATATTACTCCTTCAAATTTTGTCCAAACATCACGCAAATCCGTACACATTATCTCTATAGTCAAGTGATTAAGACAGATTTGTTGGACATATTCCATCCTGACTGGCGAATTCCAAACATTGCTGGCCCACAATAACCTACCTGACCTGGCGGAGACCTGTGCTCTTTTTGTAGTTTTATTGTATTGTTGTTTTATTTTTTTATTTTTTTTACAGTGGATGGATTTTTTCTCCCCGTGATCCTTTTCAGCAAACACACATGCATGCAATTACTGTACCTGTACAGTATACCGTAGATGTGTGACTTTGACTTTTGTCGTTTAGTAGTGAAGTAATTTTGTGCTACGTCTGTGAGAGCGGAAGATGTTAAGTCACTCTGAATAAACCTGCTCTGGCCATCAATCATATGTCAGCTTACAAACATTTCACTTCTTGCCGCTCGTGTTCTATAATCATATTCTACTGATGTCATTAGTGTGTTGAAGCTCGAAGCTGGCAGAATGATGATTATAGCTGTGGGCTATTGAATAGATGGATAATAATTTGCTGCATGTTGGTTGGATAAATCAAGTACTCAACGCCTTTAAAGCAAAGGTGTATTTATTGCTTCACTCCTCGCATTCTACTCTTAAAGCTGCAATCCATAGCTTTTTGTGAGTAAAAGGTTATTTTAGCAAATCTGCATGGTACATTATGTTAATACAATATAACTAACACAAATGCGGTGGTTGGCACTTTTCCGGGATTCGAAACTGGATAGGACATAAAAGTTATGGATTGCAGCTTTAACACATCGACCGCCAGAGGTTAATCTCATAATGTACTCACCAGTGCCAAGGTGTTTTTGTTGTTTTTTTGTTTTTTTCATGTCGCCATAGATCTTGTTAAAATCCTTAAGATTGAGCTCTACACGGTCTGTTTACATCCGCGAGATCTCCCTGTATCTCCCAGTGAAGATCGCGTGTCAAACGGGGCATCCATGTTGTAGTTAGAGCGGATTACGTTAAACAGTGAAATGCGAGGAGAAAAAACTACAGGAAGAGAATTGAGTTTCAGTTTCGTCTGTAGAATGGGAGCGGGCGTGATCGTCAAAACCGGATCCCAAATAATTCTATTTCCGGTCATCAAACCGGAAACGGAAGTGGATCAAAAAAATTCCGAAAGTGAACCCGGAAGTGAATAGCGCGAAAAGACCGTGGACCGTAGGGCTACGGTCTCGGCGCTTAACAGTTGGATTTAACGGACCGTAGGACTACGTTCTTGGCGGTTAATGTGTTAAGTGCACTCATGTATTGAATTCCAATTAGGATTAGGATATAATATTTTCAAACTGATAATTTAAAAGTTAAATTGAAAAACTGCACTTAAGGACCACACCCGTTCCTAGTGCAATTAACACACCTGACCTTGATATTGTGTTGCTTCTATGAAGCACTTTGTGCCGTGCTATGAGCTTGTATATCTGCTATTTTTGAATAGCCAAAGTATAAGATAATGGTTAAAGTGGTTAAAATCTAAAATGACAGATGCTTTCTCGGTCTAAATGGGTTAAGGAGAATGTACACAAGATGCATACGATGCGGAACAGCTGCGGTACGGAAGCCACGTCCCATATAAGAGCAGTAGACAGTAGACACAAGCGGACCTGGCAAAAATAGACCAGATGCGCATTTTGTCCGGATCCGCTTGTGTCTAATACACTTGTATGTGGATGCGGGCACATGCGCGGCTTCCATTCCGGAGCCGCTCCGCATCGTAATGCATCCGGTGTCGATTCCGATTGGAAAACGTGCGCCTGCTATGCATGTTCCTCTGTGCTTTGCCTCCAGAGACATGCTCTGGCCTTGCATTTAGCTGACCCTGCTTCAATCAGATGGGGATAAAGGCTGCCGTTGTGCTGAGCATGTCAGTGCAGAGCTAAGGAGGTGAGTCGAGAGACAGAGCTCATTAGCATATCCCCGACACACCACCTCTTTCATCCTGCCGTTCTAAGCCATCTCCAGAACTGCTGATGATGGAACTATTTCCACCCCCTCCACTCGATACCATTGACATGCCACATGCTTAGTTAAATAACAACGTAGTAGTAGCTTGCAAGCCCAGGAATACTATGCTATAGCAAATGACCATTCAAGTGCACTTAGGAGGTTAAGTGTGAGCTCAGCCTGTGTGAGTTTCTGCCTTTTGACCACTAGTACTAGTACCAATTTGATACGAGCTTTGTGGTTGTGTGCATGTGTGCTAAAGTCTGCTCTCCTATAAAAAAATACTAGATAGCGTTATGAAATGCTGTTATTTCTTATTCTTATTCCTGTTCCCTCATGGTTTCAGTTAAATGCCTTGACCTTGAGATTCATTTCTCTGATGTGTGGGGGGTTGAGTGTGAGACTGCAGGGGTTGTAATCATAGAATTATATTATCACAGCGTTATTTCATTTCCGTCCAAGCCTTGCATGTGGGGATTGGGATATTGCCCCCTACAGCTACAAGAAAGGTGTTGGCACTTGGCACTACATTGTAAGTGATAATTATTTCACTTGTGAAATATCATCTTTGTTAGTTCACCATGTTCTCGCAGACCTTGTTGTGAGGGAAAAATATTCCTTGTACCGATAGAGTGGGAAAATATTCCTCTAGTCATAACGACATAGCACACAAGTTGAAATGCTGTGATACGCTGCAGTATATACTGACTTGTATGCTGTAAACCACAAGCGACAGTATTGTGCAATGTGGTAAACTTGTCATGGTTTCTAAAGCTGTGCTGACAGCCTTTTGAAACAGCTGTATAAGGGCTTGTTTACCCCTCCCAGCTGGAAACTGTGGCCTCGGCTCTCTTTGCATAGACCCCTTGAAATTCCTTTTTGACAAGGACAGTCGGTGCTCTGCACTGCGTGTTCAGCCTCTACCGCGTCCACACGGCGGGACAAATCACTGTAGGCAGCCACAAGTGGTGGTTTCTCGGGTGCCGTTTGAAAAACACTAAAGCAAATCAACTAAACCTGTTCATCGCTGCAACTCAAGAATGCATCGTTACGCTGGAAGCGGTCAGGTGATTCTTCCAGTCAGACTGATCGACCCCATTAGATTGATGCATTGCAGCCTGTATATGGCCGGCCGACACAAAAAAAGCCTCAGTGTTAATTTAACCGTTTGTAACTCACAGAGTGCACAAATGGACTCACAAGGGTCCATTTGGTTACATTTGTACACTCTCAGAGTTAAATGAACACTCAGGATTTTACAGTGCGGCTGTCACCCCCCTAGCTGCGGTGTGACAAACTGGTCCAGTAATCACAGTGGTTGCTGCTGCTCTCCGGCTCTCTGTGTTGCCTGCCACTGGTATTAGAACCCATCATTAGAGCCACATCCCCTCCAGATGGCTCCTGCCTCTTCTGTTCTCTATTGAATTGTCCTGTGTTTAGGCTGTCCTCTGAGCTGCTCTTATGCCATTTTCACATCTTAATGTTTTTTTACGGTAGTAAACAAAACCTAATTCAATACAGGCCGGCCTTTCTGTATGGACCAGGATGGTGGTTAAAAGGAGCACTTGTTCACTGCATGGTCCGCTGTGAGGTAGATAGGGTAATGCACACGATAGAAGCGTCTCGGTGGAATTGAATGTGACCGAGCGAGCTGTTGTTGTTGTTGTTAGCTGCAGCTCATCTCTCCGGTCTCAGAGATGGATCTGTCTGTGCTTGAAAGCCGAGCTAATGAGGAACTGGCGTGCACTGGAGTGTTTGCCAATGAAGCCCGGTGAAAAATGGCCTCTCACACCGCTGTAAGCTCAGGGATTATGATTATCCTCCGGGGCTTCATCGTGTGGCTTCTTCAGTACTTACTTTGTGGAGTGACTGATGCTGTGCTCTCAAAAGACACTAAAGTGATTTTTTTTGTTTGTTTGTTATAGGTTGTTAGAATAAGGAGGACTTTCTGGGGAAGGAAATGGCTCCTTCGTCAGCCCTCAGCCATTATAGTGGCTAAGCTGCAAGTGTCACAACATACCCTCTGGAAGCTCCAGCAAAAGTGTGCAGTAAAATCCTCTGTGTTCATTTACAGTTTAATGAACTACGGTAAATGAACACTGAGGATTGAGTACATCCATTTTCGGCTCACAATAATGTGATTGTGTGTGTGCATGTGCATAGGTGCATTTTGCATCGTGGTGTGTGTGTGTGTGTGTGTGTGTGTGTGTGTGTGTGTGTGTGTGTGTGTGTGTGTGTGTGTGTGTGTGTGTGTGTGGGGGTGTGTGTGTGTGTGTGTGTGTGTGTGCATGCGTGTGGTCTGCCTTGCTGTCAACTTGCAGAGTCTCAAGCTGCTCATCTACGAGTGTCTGTGTCACAGCTGGATGGCAAAGGCTCAGTGGGGCTCCTGTATGGAGGAGGGCCCACGCAGCGCCCTGCGTCTTTGTGCCTGTCTCTGCCACTTTGTATGGAGAGAAACCCAGGCAAGCAGGCACTCGGTGGGGGGGCCACAGGAGAGGATTGGCCATGGCCGTGAAAGAGCCTCAGCCACTGGGTAGTTCATTCACAACTCCTCCTCGTCATAGAACATTCACTCCTCCCAACTTTCTCTGCTATGCGGGGTTTGGATATGCACGAAAGGGAAGCTATTGTCTATTCTCTGTGGTAAATGTTCAGGCAGTGAATTCAGTATTAGAATCAACTTAATTGTCACATCACACAATTACAGGTGTAAAAGAGTGGGTGGAATCTTTTTTGTGAATTGAGAACAAAGGAACAAAGAAATTGACAGTATCCAGCTGCACATGGTCAGGTGTAGGCCTAGATCTCTGAGCTTTGTGTGGACTCTGGCAGGAACTCTAGAGTTGAATGCTGAGCTGTTGTCCACAAATAGCATTCGCAGTTTCGCACGCATCTGTTGTATCTGTTGCCCTCATCCAGGTGAGAGAGGAGGGCGGTGTGAAGAGCCACAGCAATTGCATGTTCAGTGGATCTGTTTAGCAAATATGCAAATTAGGCCATCTAATTTGCATATTAGTCCCTCACCAATCTCTCAAAGCATTTACTGACAACTCCAGACATGCTTCTTGGAGTCCTTGGGGACAAACACAATGGTGGACATTTTGAGGCCTGTGGGGACCACAACCTGACAGAGGGAGAGGTTGATAATATCTGAAAACACTCTGAAGCCAGCTGATTCGCCCAAGCTTTACAGGACGACTTAACCCATTTTTCAACCTATCTTCATATAATTGGTCCTCATTAATGCTCATGATAATGTGGTACAATTTTTGTCTACTCACTGTCTCAGAGTAGGGCTGTGGACAGTTCAGAAACCCGCCTACCAGTGACATCATCGATTGCGAATCCAAGCTAATAGAAATGGCAGGCTTTCTATTCCTGCAAAGTTATAATGGAAGCCGTTAAAGGTAGGGTAAGTGATTTGCTTTGGTTAAAATAAGTGTTAAATAGCTCTATATTGTGATAGTAATCATTGCTATAGAGTGTTTGTTCAGTAAAAGGAGTCTCCTTGTCTCTCCAGCTCTTTATAAAACAGAAAATGCATTTTCGTTTCAGTTTCATTTCAGATTTTATCCAACCAGGACAGAGAATACATCAGGATACAGATTAAACAAGTGAAATTGGAAGTGATGACACTAAGAAATGAGCAGACAAAATTGGAACTGGAACACTATTCTACTTTGACACCTACCGAAAAATGTATTTTCTGTTTATTAAAGAGCTGGAGAGACAGGGAGACTCCTGTTACTGAACAAACACTCTATACTATAGAGTCTATCCAATCCAATCCACTTTATTTATAAAGCACATTTTAAAACTTGTTCAGGGTTAACAAAGTGCTGTACAGAGAAAACCAAATACACTGGGAAAGTTAAAAAACACAGAGACAAAACATAAACAAACGAAGCAAAATAAACAGAAACAACAGAAAGAAACACATCACTGAAAATATGACGCAGACGTGTCAACAGACAGTGAGACAAAACATAGAGACAAAACGTAGACCACCGAAACACTCAAACAGGGTCAAACGCCGAAGCATAAAGGTGGGACTTAAGGCGAGATTTAAAAGTATCGATGGTGGGGGCCAGTTTAATATGGGAGGGGAGCGCATTCCATAGAATGGGGGCTGCTACCGAGAAGGCTCGGTCACCTCTGGTTTTCAGATTTGAATTTGGGACCTCAAGTTTCAACTGGCCCGCAGACCGTAGTGACCTTGGTGGGTTATACACCTCTAGGAGTTCAGATAAATACTGAGGTGCCAGGCCATTCAGTGATTTAAAAACAAACAATAAAATCTTAAAATCAATTCTGAAGCGAACTGGGAGCCAGTGAAGTGAAGCCAGAATTGGTGTAATGTGGTCACGCTTGCGGGTCCCCGTTAGGAGACGTGCCGCAGCGTTTTGGACTAGCTGTAAACGTGCAATGGAGCCTTTGTTTAAGCCAACATAAAGTGCATTACAGTAGTCCAAGCGTGTGGTGATAAAAGCATGAATGGCACGCTCAAAATCATTAAAAGAAAGTACAGACTTGATTTGGGCGAGCAGCCTTAGATGATAAAAGCTGGACCTTACCACAGCATTTATCTGTTTGTCAAGTTTGAGCACATTATCAAATTTGACACCAAGATTTGAGACAACGGATTTCTATAGTCTATAGCAATGATTACTATCACAATATAGTATCTTAACCTTTTAACAAAAAACTTTTTGTTTTAACCCAAAAATATCACTTACCCTACCTTTAATACAAAAACAACTAAAGTTAAATCTGGTTTGAAAAAAATAAACTTAACAATGATGTCACTGGTAGGCGGGTTTCCGAACTGCCCACAGCCCTCCCATTCGACACAGGCAGAGTAGATTCTTTTTTTACCATATTATGAGCATTAGTTGTCAGGGTGCGAGTTCAGAGGACCCAAATGCAGTACGACACAAGGCAGGAATCAGAGTTGTGGAGGTTTAATAATAAACTCAAACTTCCCATAAAATGGGGGTGTCCAAACAAAGACTCAAACAGATGGCTTAGTTTCAGCCTACTACACACTAACACTAAACAGCTCAAATACAGAAAGGCTTGTAGCCAACACAACATAACTCACTTGACAATAAACGACGACCTGACAAGGAACTGAACAAACAGGGGAATATATATAGACACAGGGTTAACTGGACACAGGTGAACACAAGCTACAATCAACACAGGGATTGGCTGGGGCAAAACAGGACACAGGTGGAGAACAATCACAAATACATACTGGTGAGACAAGACAGGAAGCGATAACAAGGCAGACAGGAAACAATACTACAAAGTAAAGGTGCAGAACATCAGGGCAGAAGGCAACAACAGAATGACAGATACAATTATACAAATGGAACACGCAGTATGCAGAACATACAAAATGCACTTTAGGCCTAACCGGCCGAAAGTGTCCATGACCAAATAAGGACATCTTCAAGGTATAAATAATAACGTCGGCCTAACCGGCCCAAAGTGTCCATGACCATATAAGGGCATTCAAGGCCTAAATAATAAAGTCAAGTCCACGGCCCGAGGCGCGGACCGTGACAGTACCCCCCCTCCAAGGGGCGGATTCCAGACGCCCCACATGACTACCAAACCAGGGTGGGTGGTGGGGGCCAGGAGGAGGGAGCCAGAGGCAGGGAAGTTGGGGCAGCAAAAAGGGCAAAGAACAAAAACAGAACTGACTGGGTCAGGGCAAAAATACTGGGCCAGCAGAACTGTACAGGACTGGGTTAGGGAAGGGCAAAAAACACTGACTGGTAAGGGGCAGGGCAACAAAGAACGGGCAAAAAGGGGGACAAGCAGGAAAAGACAGAGCAAAATACAGACATTCAAAAGGACAAATACAAAGACAGACATTCAAAAGGACAAATACAAAGACAAGCACATTCAAACCAGACAAAGAGACACAGGAAACAGACATCACACAGACTAGCCGACGAGCAGACAGCTAGTCGTAATGCTGAAAACCGGACAGAGAACGAGAAAGCACTGACAGACAGACAGCAGAACACACAATAATACAACCGGAATCACATAGAAAGACAGGAGGGCAGACACACAGACATACATACAGACAAGCAGACAGGTAAAAGGTGAGACAGACCGAGAGACATACAGATTAACTGACAGCCATGCAGGCGGACCAACATGAGGTTAGACACAGCAGGCGGGTAAAAGGGTCGAAAGGGAAACTGGTGGACGGGGGACTAGATAGACGGACGAGCAGAGTAGCAGACATACTAGCAGACACACATACGGGGAGACAAGCAGATAAACAAATAGGGAGAGCAGCTATCTGGGTGACGGAAGGAAAAACAGAGTTGGCCTGGGGAACTGGGCTACAGACAGGGCTGGGAATGGGCCTAACAGGGTTGGGAATGGGGCTAACAACAGGATTGGGAATGGGGCTAACAACAGGGCTAGGAACCAACCTGGGGTCGGGGACAGAGACCGGCCTCAGCGGTGCAGAGCAGGGGCCGGGCAACAGAAGAGCAGGCCCGGGATCCAACCGCTGGAGTGCAGGCCCAAGACCCGCTGACTGGGGTGCGGGCCCTGAGTCCAACGGCTGGAGTGCTGGTTTGGTTTCGGCAGTGACAAACAGTGGCAATACAGAAAGTTCATCAGCAGTGACAGCCGAGAAAACTGACATGGTTCCAGGCGGGGGCTTGACCCAGACAGCTGACGAGGGGACAGGTGGGACATCGGCGGTGTCAGCCGATGCAGGTTTGGATAGGGTGTCGGCGGGGACAGCCGACGCAGATTGGGGCAGGGTGTCGGTGGGGACAGCCGACCAGAGTCCAGACAGATTGTCGGCAGGATTGGCCGACCCGATTTCAGACAGAACGTCGGCGTGGCTCGCCGGCGCAGGGGAGGACAGAACGTCAGCGTGGCTTGCCGGCGCAGGGGAAAACAGAACGTCAGCGTGGCTCGCTGATGCAGGGGAGGACAGAACGTCAGCGTGGCTCGCCGACGCAGGGGAAGACAGAACGTCGGCGTGGCTCGCCGGCGCAGGGGAAGACAGAACGTCGGCGTGGCTCGCCGGCGCAGGGGAAAACAGAACGTCGGCGTGGCTCGCCGGCGCAGGGGAAGACAGAACATCGCTCGGCACCAGCAGTACCTCAGCGTTGCTGGGCAGCAGCAGCGGAGACTCGCCGTCACCGTTGCTGGGCAGCTGAGCAGGTTCACCGTCGCAGGGTAGAGATGCACGCTGGTCGCCGGGCGGTGATGCACGCTGGTCGCCGGGCGGTGGTGCACTCTGGTCGCCGGGCGGTGGTGCACGCTGGTCGCCGGGCTGCAGTAGAGGCTCACCGCCTCCGTCGCTGGGCCGCAGTGGTGACTCGCCGCCTCCGTCGCTGGGCCGCAGTGGAGACTTGCCACCTCCGTCGCTGGGCCGCAGTGGAGGCACGTCGCCTCCGTCGCTGGGCCGCAGTGGAGGCACGTCGCCTCCGTCGCTGGGCCGCAGTGGAGGCACGTCGCCTCCGTCGCTGGGCCGCAGTGGAGGCTCGCCATCTCCGTCGCTTGGCCGCAGTGGAGGCTCGCCGCTTCCGTCGCTGGGCCGCAGTGGAGAGCGTTGGCGTGAGCGGTGACGATGCCGCCCCCTAGCCCGGTTCCCCCTGATGAAGGCCAAGCGAGACCCAACCCAAGGATTCGGGGCCGACACAGTCTCGCTGTAGGGCGGCTCAGGGAACACGGGGTCAACAGAGGCGGGTCCGGAGCACACAGGCAGGAGGCCTACATACCCAAGCCTGATTGACTGGGGTGCAGGCTGGCATGTAGATGGTTAGCATCAGGCAGGCAGGCTGGTTGAGGAGCGGGTAGGGAAGTAGGCTGGAGGCTAGCAGCTCGTAGTTTAACAGGTGCACTGGACAGAGCAGCCCACAACCCCTTAATTGTCCCCTCAAGTTCATCAGCTAGGCTCGGACGTGAATAAGCCACTCGGAGGGCCCCTTTCAACGCCTCAATTCTTTGTTCAAGGCTGGCGGAGGGCTGCACTCTGAGCTCCAAACCTGACTGGATGTATCGCAACACCTTCTTTAATTCCGCTTCCGCGACGTCGTCCGCTGGATCCATAACTGGTCAGGTCGTACTGTCAGGGTGCGAGTTCAGAGGACCCAAATGCAGTACGACACAAGGCAGGAATCAGAGTTGTGGAGGTTTAATAATAAACTCAAACTTCCCATAAAATGGGGGTGTCCAAACAAAGACTCAAACAGATGGCTTAGTTTCAGCCTACTACACACTAACACTAAACAGCTCAAATACAGAAAGGCTTGTAGCCAACACAACATAACTCACTTGACAATAAACGACGACCTGACAAGGAACTGAACAAACAGGGGAATATATATAGACACAGGGTTAACTGGACACAGGTGAACACAAGCTACAATCAACACAGGGATTGGCTGGGGCAAAACAGGACACAGGTGGAGAGCAATCACAAATACATACTGGTGAGACAAGACAGGAAGCGATAACAAGGCAGACAGGAAACAATACTACAAAGTAAAGGTGCAGAACATCAGGGCAGAAGGCAACAACAGAATGACAGATGCAATTATACAAATGGAACACGCAGTATGCAGAACATACAAAATGCACTTTAGGCCTAACCGGCCGAAAGTGTCCATGACCAAATAAGGACATCTTCAAGGTATAAATAATAACGTCGGCCTAACCGGCCCAAAGTGTCCATGACCATATAAGGGCATTCAAGGCCTAAATAATAAAGTCAAGTCCACGGCCCGAGGCGCGGACCGTGACATTAGTGAGGACCAATTATATGAAGATACGCTGAAAATGGGTGAAGTCCTTTATGGACGTGGCCTGGGATGCCACCAGGGCCAGCGGCTTCACAGGTCTTCACCAGTTTGAAGGCTCTCTACGCACGTCATCCTCCAAGATGGTTAATGTGCTGGTGGCCTCCGCAGGTGGTGCAGACTCTGGCTGGTTGGTGCTGTTCGACACTGTGGCGTGCACAAGACATTTGGCATCGATTGGTCCAGTGGTTTGCGAGATTCGCTCCGGACAAACACACACACACACACACACACACACACACACACACACACACACACACACACACACACACACACACACACACACACACACACACACACACACAGGCAGACACTCACACTCTCATAAATGGTTAGCTCCTACAGAGCCACGCTGTAAAAGAAGCACTACATTAATTTTAGAGTTGATCCAAAGAGTACTGCACTGTGAATTCATTTATTATGGGCTCCTGTCACATCAAATAGGGTACCAACTGTTTTGAACAATCTCTCTTCCATTCCTTTTTGTATAGCTAAGGACAAAAAGCTTCCTGTTTCTCATTTTCCCATTTTCTTTTGTCCTGTCAGGTGTTACGGCACCTGAAAAGATTCACCCTAATTTTGCTACAACAGCCTCTGATTTCTCTCAATAAGGAAATGAATGCAGAGAAGGGAAAGAGTAATGCCGCTGTAGAATGCCATTTTCATTGTGTTATTGCGTCTCGACTCCTATTGTTCTCACCGATTGAGGAGAAAATTGTTTCTGCTGAAAGGTTACTGCTTACATTAGTTCAGCTAATGCTAAACACTGTTTCTTTCCCATTTGTATAACCTTTTGATGTCGGGGGGGGTGTGGGGGGGGGGGGGGGGGGGGTGTGGGAGGAATACATTGCCACTGATATGGTGATACAGTACAGATTCTGTGTCTTCGGTAGAAATTGTTGTATGAGATAGTTGCTATAATCAATTTATTATTTATATTTGTTGTTCTTTGTTGTTTAGTAGAGATGCTTCTCAACCTTTGCGTGCATCATCTGCATGTATTTCAATGTGTAGGTGTGCTGTGCACTACGTGTATATACTCTACTGCATTGGTTCTCAAAGTGGGGTCCGGGGACCCTGGGGGGGTCCTGGCCTGGGGTGGTCCTTGGGGGGATACCAGGGGATCCCCAGCAAAATGTGTTAATATAGCTTCACAATCATTTTAACCACTTTACCCATATTTTATTCTTTGGCTATTCAAAAATAGCAGATCTACAAGCTCGTATCGCGGCACTCGGAGCTTGTACTGTAGATCTGCTATTTTTGAAAAATATTGAAAATGTGTGCAAATCTTTGATTATATATTTTTAAAGCAAACATTTCTAACTCAAATCTTTGCTTCTGGGGGTCCCTGGAACAAAATACTTTGAGATGGGGGTCCGCGGCCAAATACATATCAATTTGACATGAAAAAGTTTGAGAACCACTGCTCTACTGTACACACACTTGATTCTATACTGTATTATGATTTTGAAAGGAACTTAATTCTCTATCCATTCCGTCCCATTGTGTTTACCACAGGTGTGTACTGTAGGTCGGTGAGGTCAGTATACCACCCGCCAAGATGGTGGCCTTGTCGCTCAAGATCTGCGTGCGCCAGTGCAACGTGGTGAAGACCATGCAGTTTGAACCGTCCACACCCGTGTATGACGCCTGTAGGATCATCAGAGAGAGGGTTCCAGAGGCCCAGACAGGACAAGGTATATCAGATGGCTCCAGCACATGCAAGTTTCATCACATGATCGAAGTCTGTGGGCTTTAGGGGTTGCAACAGTTAATCGAACAAATTGATTATACGGCCGATCTACAAGCTCACAACGTGTAGATCGGCTATTTTTGCACGACTCCATTTTACGACAAAGTATGAAATACAGCTTAAGTGGTTAATCGGACTAATCAATTTAGTTTATTATATAAATTATATATACTAGACCATACCCGTCGGGGGATATGTGCGCGTCATGGTCTGCTTGTTTCACGGATTTGGCATCACCGGCGCTTGTTTGACGCACATGATTTGGCAACCCGGGAGCCAGCGAACACAAAAACGCTAATAAACAGTGGACATTAGGGGAAATTGAAAGACGGGCTTCGGTGTTCCGTGCACATGGTAATGGTCAATGGCTGTGTGCAAATGCAGATCAATTGCTCCAGCCACTGAGGAGAACCGGGCAGAACAGATTTTGGGCACAGACAGACAGAGTTACAGACGCACAGAGCTTTGTAGAATTATAGGAGGATATATATATAAAAATACCAATATATATATATATATATATATATATATATAATTTTGTTATCCTTTTTTTTGGTAAGAGAAAAAGCACTTTCTTTTACTAATAATCTGTGGCTGAGGCACAGATTATTAGATGAATCGAAAAGTAATCGATAAAATAATCGCTTAGAAAATATAGTTGCAGCTCTATTGGGCTTCTTCATCGTTACATCATCTTACATGCTCTCTCTCTCTCTCTCTCTGTGTCACTTTGTGTTTAGCCTCTGATTATGGCCTCTTCCTGTCCGACGAAGATCCCAGAAAAGGAATCTGGCTGGAGTCTGGAAGGACGTTGGATTACTATATGCTGAGAAATGGGGTAAGTTTTAGTTATTTGGGCCAGAGCCCCTTTGGCCTCGTCGTTGCTCATGTTAGCTCATCATTTATGGAGCTTTTGACGGGGGATCTGGAAATATTTGTCCCAGATTCCTGGATAATTCTGCCTCCCTGCTCCTTGTATGTCAAGGACGATCATAGATGATTGCCTGCTTAACCAATTAAACCCTATATATTTCATAGATCGGTGTGTGTGTGTCCCCCCCCCCCCCGGGGCCTATACTTGGCCCCCTCCTATTTTCCCTCTACACCAAAACTCTTTGGCGTGTGTGTGACTAATCTCTTTGGTGTAGATATTTGGTATTTTTCAGATCTTCACCAAATCTGTTCGGTGTAGAGCTCACAACACAACGCATTGTGAGCTTGTAGATCTGCAATTTTTGCTGAATATTCACCTATTGTGGCCGAATGTTCGCTTATTATTATATGCCCAGAATAGGTAGGCTAGGGTTCATGTGGCTAAATAAAATTAAATAAAGGGATATCTGTGTAACTGTTTTCCTTGTCGTGCCTCTCAGGACATCTTGGAGTACAAGAAGAAGCAGAGGCCGCAGAAGATCAAAATGCTGGACGGTGCGGTTAAAACCATTATGGTGGACGACTCCAAAACGGTCGGAGAGCTGCTCGTAACTATATGCAGCAGAATAGGTTAGTGACACTTTCCCCGATACAGCCCACTCCAATCTTGTCATCCCATCGGCCTGGCTTGAATTATTCATCCTCCGTCTTATTTTTAGTCCAGGGCATATGCACCATAAACCACAGATGAGGGGGAAAAGACTCCCTCATGTCTCTCCGCATGTATTCCTATAAGCTCAGCTCACGAAAGCATTTTTTATTAAGTATTCAAGAGCATTTGCTGCACGCATCATAAAGTTGTAGTTTCTCTTTTTGTTTAAAGTGATATATGCAGCTTGCCCCTGCTAAATGATGGAGTGTTGTAGTGAAGGCCCACACTGTACCGTTACTGAGGTATTCCTTGAACGATATATTTAAATTTCTCTAGGCCGCAACCAAGTTCAATTGGGTGAGGAGAAGAGGGACATGTGTCTGGCAGATCGCTTTATTGGCCGGTGTTTGTATAGAGCGGGCCTTTCTGCTTGGTTTCTTCTCCTTCTCAGAGCTCCAATTTTAGTTTGCATCGCTGGATAACAGCGTTGCCCCTGTTAGTACCATGGGAAGATGGAGACAAAGGAGATAAAGAACAAGAGAAGCAGAAAAGGGGAGAGAATTGGTTTTCTCTCGCGCGTCGGCCCTGAGCGGCACTTCCTCCTGAGAGTTCTCCTTCATTTACTCTTTCAGGCATCACCAACTACGAGGAGTACTCCGTCATCCAGGAGACAACGGACGACAAGAAGGAGGATGGGATGGGCACGCTCAAGAAGGACAGGACTCTGCTGCGCGACGAGAGAAAGATGGAAAAGCTCAAAGCCAAACTCCACACAGATGATGAGTGTGAGTTTGGGGGAGGGTGGGGTGGGGTGGGGGATTCCTAAAGACGCCCCGCAGTGTGGTCGATATCTAGAGCCCGCTGTGCCCTTGATGTTTTTTTTCATTAATTAATCGGACCCAACAGCATCATCTGAACGCAGGCTTAATCACTTAAGTCAAATTTATTGCTCGGCCATATCAAAGTTTAATGAAATTAATACTGTTATCTTTTCCCCAGGGGACATCAATTACAATTTGAAACGTGTGAATATATAAATCACCCTCTCAACTGTGTAGGGATGGTATCTCTCTTCTCAGCAAAAAGCAGTTAAATGACAGGCCCCTGTGTGTACCGTCAAGAAGTTCACGTGGCTGTGATTAATCTGGCGGATTGTCTAAGTATATCCATCAGACAGTATGTCTGTGCCTATCTGTCATCATCATTCATTTTGCCCTCAGTATCTTCCTCTGATAAAGGCCTATGTGGCAACATATCCACTTCTGATATGATAGATAAAATGTAGTACTTTAATGAATGAAGTGGAAAAGGAAAATCACTTTTGAGGCATCACAATTCTTATTTTTCATGTATCTTTCAACAACATGAGACAAAAGGATTCAGCAAAATCCTCATGGTCCATTTCTATTTAGGTCATATCGGCCAGTCTTTGACTTGACTTAGCCCTTAGCTCCTCTAGCAAAGGTGACTTTAATTTGAAGTCAGTGTGGGTTTATGTTATTGTGTGTGGGGTAACGTGTATATCTGTTGTTTTGACAGTGAACTGGCTGGACCACAGCAGGACGTTCAGGGAGCAAGGCGTGGAGGAGAGTGAGACCCTGCTGCTCAGGCGCAAGTTCTTCTACTCTGACCAGAATGTGGATTCACGGGACCCTGTGCAGCTAAACCTACTCTATGTTCAGGTAAACTTATTTAAATACACACACACACACACACACACACACACACACACACACACACACACACACACACACACACACACACACACATACACACACACACACACACACACACACACACACACCCACACACACACACACACACACACACACACACACACACACACACACACACACACACACACACACACACACACACACACACAGACAGACACACACACACACACACACACACACACACACACACACACACACACACACACACACACACACACACACACACACACACACACACACACACACACACACACACACACACACACACACACACACACACACAAAATGCTATCTTCCTCCACTTTGAGGGCCTCTGCTCTTCTGTTGCACACGACTGTGTCATCTGTGTTGAGGGCCAAGCCCTTCGTTTTCTTTGCGTTAGGTAGATAGGGAGCAATGCAGTACTTTGGCAAGGATTTTGAAGTGTCTGTCTCATCATCAGGTGAGTTGACCTTCGCTCGAGTGTGCTTATATAGGACCTGCTGATATCCTTGCAATAGCTTCTTAGGAATGTCATATGCGCTCAGAATGCAAATAAGTTTGCCTTTTTTTTAATCAAAAATATAATAAAGGGTGTGATTGCTGGGAGGTTTCTATTCTGCACTGTTTTGCAGATTTTGCAGATCCTTCTCAGTGCCAAGACCTGCCCGGCGGTCATCCGCTTCTCTAAAAATCTGTTCTGCTAAGGACTCAGCAGGGGGTCTAGCACAGAAAAATGGTTGTGAATAATCCTGTTAAAGATTTTGGCATGAACTGAGCTAGACGCCTCTGTAGTTGTCTGTGCACGTTAGGTCACCATATGATGTTGAAACGGTTCCATTGGCTGGTAGTTCTCTGGCATCATAATATTGGTCGATGAAGTCCAGTCAAATGGAACATATTTCAGCACCTCTGGAACCTGAAGAGTGGCTTTTGCCTTCAAATTCTATTATATTTTAGTATATCTTTGCCTTCACATTCTCTGCCTGTGTAAATGGGCAGGCCTGTGAGCACATCGCCAATTCCTTCATCTTCATCAGGGCTAGGACAGTTGGAGGTTGCTGAAGAGATACTATGCTTCAACTCGCTGTTTGTCACTTTTCCCCTTGTTTGAGTCAGCTTTGCCGATCCTCTGCCAGAAAACTAATTTATCAGATGCCAGCTCTTGGTGTGCTGTGGACTTCCATGAGCCATCTCCACTTCCCTGACATTCTGAGTGAGATGTTATTCCTGTCTACAGCATTGCAGTTGTTGAAAAGCGCTGTCTTCAGCCTGCTGGTGGAACTGCAGTAAGCTGTGGTCATCTCTTCTCGTGCCATACCCACATGAGGATCAGAGGACCTAAATCTCTTCTTCACCTTGGGGATCTTCTTGAATTCATTCATTCAACCTCTATTTAAAATTCCTACAAGAGATCATTGAAGGAGACCCTCATTTACAATGATGCCGAGATTACACATATACATAACATAAGAACAACAAAGAAAGACAATATGTTGACAACAATCAATTAAAATAGCTGGTATTTAGTTTAATGAATCAGACCATGGCCACCTCCTCATTTTCCCGGACGAAGTGTTGATATCGGTCAGTTGCTGTCTCCCCCTGACTGCCGCAGCTGGAAACTGTTATGCATCTCCACTGCATATATATCGCTCTTGTAGTTCCAGGTTGTCCTCAAGCTGTTTACAGTTGTACTTCACCCTCTTGATGGTGTCCTTCCTCTAGGCTCTCACACTGATTCTGACTCTTGTTGCAGCAACACAATGGGCTGACGCTAAACCAATCGTAGCAAAAGTACTTGTGTGTTGAGAACGCTGTAACTCCACTTCTTGCAAAGTAGAATGAAATCAATCTGACACTCTGTGTTGTGGGGTGAAAGCCATGTCAAGTTCTTACTTCTCCCCTTCTAAAACAATGTGTTGGATGTGAGCAAAGGGTAATGTTCTGTAAACTCCAGTAGACCGTGTTACTTAACACAGTTAAGTTATTTTTACTGGTGTCAAACGGTATAATACTACACAGTGCACCTTTAAAATACTCTAAAAAGAACTGGATGAAGGCTCGCATTCAAGAAAAGATAGAGGTTCTTGCCATCAGAAAGCTTCACAATGCCTCTTATTTTAGCCTGGTATCTCTGGCATGTTCCAGGGTGTTTAGGTCTCGGCCCTCTGAATCAGTCAGGGTTTGCCCCAGATTAGATAGCATAATCTGGAATTACAGGAAGGGAAAAAGCGGAGGGTTTAATACAGATCAAGAGCTGGGCCCAGTATGGTGATGTTGTAAGAGCAGTCTACCTCATCATAGGTGTCTGTTTCAATTACTATAACTAACAGTTGAGATAGATCTCTACACTCACATTTTTTAATTAGAGTCAGTAACCTTGATTCTACCATGTTGTACTGTTCCTTGCTCTCTTGGCCAAATTGTTAAACATGGCTGGTTCAGGCTAGGTCAGTCTTGTATCCCTTAGTGAAGCATCGCTGTAGTTCAGGCAGGCACAGAAGTCAGACCAGTCCCACGCTCATTCACCCTTCCAATCACATATGCTCACAATCCTAATGGTTCAATCTAGTATTTTTAAGCAGACCAACGCTCACTCTTTTATGCTACACGCTCAGCATAGCTTGCCGCTAGCACTATACTGCAGCTTGTCAGTGATCAAACTCCCTCCTCCTCCCAAGCCTCCTCCTGTAGTAGCATTTTGGTCTTCCTATGTCAGCACGTTATTCAATGTCGGTTATAATATGTATTGTATCATGTTCTTATCATCTGTGTATCTTTCATTTCTGCAGAATGAAGGATTCATATATCTTTTGTCATGTCCTTGTAATAACTGTGGGGGGGGTTTGTGATCTCAGAGTCTGTGTCATGTTTGCACTGATTGTTCTGTAACATCATGGGAGCAGAGCCACACAGGCAAATACAACGCAATATCATAGCAATAAACGGGTTAATCTTGATGAAAGTTTTACTTGAACCCGAAGAGCATAACTAAAGCCTGTCATGTCGAAACACAGCATTAAACTGTGGGATTTATCTGTGTTTCCCACAGGCTGAGAACTTTACTTGTGGCTAATTAGGATGCGACCGCACCTCCGGGTTTTGGGATCTGAAGTTCAGCTGCTTTGTGTGACAGATCTACCACGAAAACTGTTCACAAATTATACTATACTTCAGCAGGACAATCTGTGGGTGGGCATGCCCCAGTGTGTGTTTGTTTTTGTCATTGCTAGTGTTTTTGTGGTTTGTGTGTGTGTGTGTGTGGGGGGGGGGGTTTCTTGCCTGTACTGGTTCTACCACTGCTGTAAACCCACGAGGAGCTGGCGGCTCCGTGGGGGGCCCTTGGGTGAGGTGGGCGCAGCTGAGCCTTCGCTCCACCAGGCAGTCTCTGCTCACCGCACGCCTCACTGCCTCCACATTAGTTCCTCCAGCCTTGAGGTGGAGAGGAGAGCTCCCGGATGACACCGATGCTAACAGAAGAACGTGTAGAATATATGCATACCCGTCGACAGATGCTCACACGCAATCATAGTCATATGCATATAAACCCTGTCAAAGAAAATTAAAGAGTGAGAGAGATAGAGAGAGAGAGAGAGAGAGAGAGGGAGAAAGAGAGAGAGAGAGAGAGAGAGAGAGGGAGAGAGAGAGAGAGAGAGAGAGAGAGAGTGCAGAACTAACGCTTTCAAGCACATGCTGACAAAAGTGCACACACAAGCACACATAATTCATGGTGCGAATGCATACACATATTATGCAAATTTTTAAAAAGCAAATCCTCAACCCATGTTGCAAAGAAATAGCTGTGAGATAGAGAAACACACACACACGCTCAGTCAGAGAGACACACCAATGTCTAAAACACGCACAGTCATTCGTATTTTGACTACCTTCATCTTTCTAAGCTCTGCTGCCTTGGGAGTCGCTGACTATATATCTATAACCAGACATCCACCCATAGATGACTCTCTCTGCCTCCCACTGGTACTTGCACCCCCCTCCTCCCTCTGTCTGTTCCTGTTTTAATCTCTCTCTTTCTCCGTTGCCCTCATTTTTCCTCTCTTCCAGCTCGCCCAACCCCTCCCTTCTCACACACGATTCTATGACACAATCGCACAAGTCCCCGCCCTCTTACACTGGCAGATATTAGAGAGTGTGTCGCATATCGTGACCTCCTCATGGAAAAAACACAGCCTCATATTTCCTTTCACAATAATGCGGGCCACCCATTGTCTCTCCCTTGCCCTTCACTATCCATCGCCTCCCCCGCCTCCCCCCAAACCAGAGCGGCACATAGGCAGATCACATAGCCTCCTCACAAGGCTGCGGCTGCAATTTGTCACTGTGGTAAAAAGGGGTCAGGCTGAGCAAGAAGAGAGAGGCCTTTCTTGCTGTTGGCCTCCATGGAACATACATTCACCCCCTGACTTCTGCACGGATCATCTCCAGGACATGAACACTATTTCTTTGTTCTTTTCTTTTCTTTTCTTTTCTTTTCTTTTCTTTTCTTTTCTTTCCTTTCCTTTCCTTTCCTTTCCTTTCCTTTCCTTTCCTTTCCATTCCATTCCATTCCATTCCATTCCATTCCTTTTCTTTTCTTTTCTTTTCTTTTCTTTTCTTTTCTTTTCTTTTCTTTTCTTTTCTTTTCTTTTCTTTTCTTTTTTCTAAATTCAGTTATCTTTTCTCTCTCTCTCACTCTAGCTCTCACTGTAGCTCTCTATCTCTCTCTCTCTCTCACACACACACACACACACACACACACACACACACACACACACAGTATTTCAATGGCCCCATTCTCGTCTTGAACATCCTTCACCGTCACCATTCACCCGTGACCGTCACCAACTCAGTTAGTAGTAGGTTCATTCTCACTGAGTTGATTAGAATATTGCTGTCGCCATTCTTTTGGGGGCGTTTGAGCTCAAATGTTTATTAATGATGTGAAGCTCCCATGATCTCAACCATGCCCCCCACACCCACACCCACACACACAAACACACACGCACATACACACGCACATACACATGCACGTACAATACACATACAGTACTGTGCATGTCCACACACACTGACACTCACTGCCTACGTGCTTCTATTACACACGCTTCTATTACATAGACACTCCCCTTGTGTCATATACTGTATCTAGAACGGAAGGACAGGATAATCCTCCATAGCAACAGCATTACTGGGTGTGGGTCCATTGCTTCAATCACTTTTCCTGCTTATAAACCGAATGTGCTACTCAAAAATGTTAAGTTAATTTTTATTTTATACACTCAGAGTTACAGTAAATCAACTCTGAGGATTTTACTGTGTATGAAACCGAATCTTATGTAGTTCAAAGTAAGAACATATGAAGGATTTGCATTTCAAAATGTCTGATCTTATCTTAGCACTAGCGACTCCTACAGGCTGGGATGGTGCCTATTAGCGGGGAGTGTTGAATGGCAGGAGTAGGATGGAGGCACTACGTCGTCCTGGTGGGGGCTCTTCATTGACAGATGTCAATGAAATGTGTGGGGAGTGTTATTTGGCATAACAACTCAACTGTCGGGGCTCCCAAGGGCCACGGTTGTACACTGTACAACTTTTTTGTACGCTTTTTTAATTTATTAATAATTAATTCACTTTTGTCTCCGCCAGGCCGGGTTGCCTAGTCAGGCCCGCAAACTGGTCATAGCCACTTGGAATGGGATCTGAAAAATCAAAGTTCAACATCTTGATCACATGACCCCAGAGATAAGTAGTAAAAAGTGTATTTTGAAGAAAACACACTATGGCAGAAAATGCAACAGTTGCATCATGATCCAAGAATCCATGGAAAATTGATTTTCATTGTACGACCTACGGTTTAAGTTATTGGCCAAAATGTGAAGTTGGCGGTTGTAGCACGACCATGAGGAGATTTGAAAAATTTGGGATGGAATTTGAGATTCCTTGGCTTAGTGGGAATGTGCACGCAAGGTTTCCCAGCAATTGGGCGCTGCATTCATGAGGCCACCCCCACAAACTTTGAAGCCAATCGTAGTCAATCGGAATAGAAAACTTAATTTTTTGATTGTATGACCTAAGGTTCAAGAGTTATAAGGCAAAACGTGAATTGGCCTGTTATAGCACCACCATGAGGCCGATTTGAAAAATGTAGGGTGGCATTTCCTTGCCCTTGTGGGAAATGGTGGGAATGTGTGTGTAAAGTTTCACAGCAATCGGACGCTGCGTTCATGATTTGAGGCATTTTGTTCAAAACGGGCCAATCTTTGGAAGCCAATCTTAGCCAATTAGGATGGAATATGAAAAATCGGACAGATCCGTCTTGATCACATGACTATAGAGATAATGTGTACAGATTTGCGTGATGTTTGGACAAAATCTGTGGGAGTAACATCCACAAATGTACACAAGGACGGACGGACAGGGCGAAAACATAGTTTCGGCCACGCCTTCTACTCTTTCAACTTATTTTTTGTAGAGGAGCTGTGACATTTTATAAGCAGTCATCAAGCATTGTGTTAAGAATTACTGTGCACATTGTGCAGACCATTTGCAGGTATTTCTTAACGTTGATTAGTGAGCCTGTTGATAGAAGACAACTTGCATTAGTTTCTCAGCTGTGTCCCTCTGTAAGCATTTATTTGATGAGCATGGTGGACTGGTTGACCTTAGTGTGTCTTAGCCCCTAGGCCATACATATCACAGCCTCTGTGTGGCTCATATCCATGTACTGTACACAGACCCATTTGAATGGCCTGGAATCAGTTATTGTGTCACTACAGTAGCTTTGCCCACAACAGTGAGCATCTCTGATCTCTGTCGGGACAATCTGGAAGGATGTTACTCTGTGATGGACAGTTCAGGTTCCTGAGACTAGATGCTGGGCATATAAACACATGTCCATAACATAAGTATAGTCCTCCTGTATGCCCTATGCTCCGCTGATTTTTTTTAAATGATCACTAACTGCGTTTCCATAAAGTTGAAAAAAGAAAATCGCCCGTTTCCATCCACTGATAAAAGGCGATTCTTGGGAGATAGTTCATGAAATAAGCAGTAGGTGGCGCTATTTTGCCAGTCAAGTGAAACGCATATTATTGGACAGTATGTATTACTTTTTGACGTTCTTTTAGGCTATACAAAAATATTGTTATAAATAGGCCTTACATATTAAAGAGGTTATTTCAACCGGCGATCTCTCACGTGCGCGCGTGTATGCGCGAGCATTTGCACATTTGTGTGACGTTGCCATATTATAACTCTATGGACGTAGCGCTCCACTAGTAAAAAGAATCCACAATAGGCTCCACCACTGCTTATAATGCTACTTAATGCGGGGATAACGTGGACACCCCACGGCGCTTGTTACCATTGGTCCTGACCTTGACTGAAAACAAACCCTGCATAAATGATGATCTATATTTGGACCACCCGATCAAAGTTGGACTTGGATACAGTCATTAACTGCTACATATGACAGAAACCATCACAGAATAAGAGCGAGGCGTTAATTAATTGCGTCGGCACTCACCACCTTAGACAGTAGTCTACCAATTCTTGCCAACCTGAGCAGCATTCACGTTATTAGCCTATAATGTGGGTAGCCACAATGTGCGCAACGATAGCCATAGCGCTTTTGCCTTGCCCACAGTTAGTTTACTTTAATGGCTTGGTCCTTGTCTCCTTGAATGAAAATAAACTATAACCATAAAGAAATATGAAGATTATTTTTTTCCATTCAGGGATTTATGCGCAAAATCCAAAATGCACAAAAAAGCGGCTTGATGGAAACCCAGTTAGTGTTGAATTAATTTCCCCTACAATGCCTTGTTGCTATCAGTAACATGGTATTTCCGCTATGCTGTATGTTAATTGCACTTGGAGATCATTCCACTGATCAATATAGAAAGCCCCTGCTTAAGTATTAGGACATCAGAACGAGCTGAGCTGGGCCTGTGCACAGAAACACTAAAAGCTCTCATGGAGGCTTTCTCACTGTCAGCTAGATTCTCAGCAAAGGTAGCCATTAATCTTGCAGCAGGACTGCTGCTCGTGTGTGCGTGCGTATGTGTGTGCACGCGCATGCGTGCGTGTATGTGTGTATACGTGCGCGCACATGCATTTGATGTGCGTGTACTGGTACGTGTTTGCATGTGCAAGAGATAGAAAGAGAGAGAAAAAGAGGCCAGTGTGTGTATAAATATACATTAATATAGTGTATAAATGCACTGAAATTAAATGGATCTCTCTGTATCACGATGCAGTCCCATGTCATAGTTCAAAGGAAACCAGTCTGTCATTAGAGTTATGGATTACAGATATTACCAGATATGTGAAACTGGCAACGTTTCTTTGCCATCCTTTATCCTCTGCAAGAGCACTCAATGTGTTGTGATGACAAACCACCGAGGCCGTTACATTTAAAAGGTTAGAAATTGCTTTTATTGCTGCATACAAACCTCATTTAACTCTCTCTCTTGCTGTGAGTGAATTAATCTAAAGTTTTCTGTTTGCCCTGCGCCTGTCCCTCTACAAATACATTTTATTCACTTAGCAGGCACTCTCTCTGAAGTGACATTCAAAGCACAAAATGAAGTGCTCATTATGGAGCTCTGTACCGTGAATCCAGGGTAATTCCAATTCCTCTCTCTCCCTCTCTCTCATTTTAGGCCAGGGACGACATACTGAACGGCTCCCACCCGGTCTCCTTTGATAAAGCCTGCGAGTTCGCCGGCATCCAGGCTCAGATCCAGTTTGGACCCCATGTGGAACACAAACACAAGGCTGGATTCCTGGAGTAAGCTCCCCCGTATCAGAGGCGATGCATTAACACGAAACACACCACACAATGTATTGTGCTTTCACACGTTCTGTGCACAGCCATCCATATACAGTCATTATCTGCTTGTAGTTCGTTTCGGGGGCCCATTCCTTGAGGGATTTCCTCAAGTGAAGTGTTCAGGGGTGATGTCAGCTGTTAGTACTGTGCTGTCTGAAACAGTATGTAGGCACCGGAGCAAGAATGACCTCATATGTGGAAATATGTTAACAGAAAAGGAAATGCATAAGTGTAACCTTGTAAAAGAAAATGTGATTTATCTCTGTGTAGCCTGAAGGAGTTCCTGCCCAAAGAGTACGTCAAGCAGAGAGCGTCGGAAAAGAAAATATTCCAAGTATGTACATTGTGCTTGGTGTAATGTTGCACTTTAAAATCATTGCGCTATATGGCCTGGAGATGGAAATGTGTAATGCATAATGCAGTGGTTATCAAACACAAAAGGACCCCCAAATTGGTGTATATTTGGCTGTAGACCCCCATCTGAAAATATTTTGGGCCAGGGATCCCCATGCAAGAAGTCGGTAGCTGATGCATACAGGGTTAAAGTGGTTAAACAGATTTTGATGCTACTGTATATTAACAAGTTTTGCTGAACCAATTTGAGAACCACTGGCATAATGCATATATAACACATATGAATAGATTGTTATAAACTTTGCGTTCTGTCCAGGATCATAAGAACTGTGGGGAGATGACGGAGATTGAGTCCAAAGTGAAGTACGTGAAACTTGCCAGATCCCTGCCGACCTATGGAGTGTCCTTCTTTCTGGTGAAGGTAAGGGTCCACCACCAATTAGGCCTGTCACAATTATTATATACTGTAATTGCCTGATCGCAATTATTTGAGATAATTGCAATTATGGCAAACCGCGCAGCTCATCCATTGACTTGCATTGAATATCACCGATTTTCCCACATAAGATATTCAATCATTTTTGGAGCCAAACCAAAGCTTCAAAATGCCTTCTAAATCTTGTCAACAAGGCCTGAATTATGCACTGTGCATGACATTACTATTTCAACAAACAAAATACTGTCAGATATTTATCCCACCAAAGAAATAGAGAAAACCCGCACCTTGCTATATCAATCAATCACATCATTAACGACAGGAGTGTTCGTATACTGCAGGGTAAGTAAGACCACAAATAGTAGCAGTTAATACATTGACAATCAAATGAATAAACTCTCTACTGACTGTCTCCAAAACAAACACACATCTTCTATCAAAAATTTAAGCAGCTTCAACTGCACATGTGTTTCTAAATATTCTCATAAATCTAATAGTGATTCAGGATACACCATTGCAAAGGAACCATGTCAACACATCAGCACTGATTACCGATATTTTAACATTTGTTTGTTTTATATGATTTGCATAGTATTGTATTGCCATCACCTGGGTGGGTGAGTCTTGTAATTTTCCTGACGTTAAACTGTGTGTGACACAGCCACAAGGTTTCCACCCAACAGCAATGACTAATTGCATAATACAAAGTGGTGTTTGTTTTATTTTATCAAACTGTGTTAAACAACAAATGTTACTGTTAATTACAGTATTTTGTTAACCTGACACTCAGCCTGAATTTTCATTTCGTTTCACTCCATTATTCAGTCTGAAAGCCCTCTCAATGCAGCCGATTTCTGAGATGGGGGCGTGGCCAAAGTGGGACTCCACTATGAACCAACGCGATTGGTTCATACTGGATTATCCCGATCCCGATTCGTCGTACAGATTTTCAACCGAGAAACACCCGCCTTCGACAGCGTCACCAGACCCTGAATGCGAGGCAAACGATTCAGGGGGTGGAGCCAGGCTAGTATTTTGTACTTTGGCGGCAGTTGTTGGTCATTGAGGTTTACACATGAACAACACTTTCATTTTATTTTCTGAAAGCCCAAAGCAATCCACCTACATAGTGACTCCTGAATCGGCAGGAGCATACCTATGATGTATTACGTGAAACTAGCAATGGTTATTTTTCACCTATAGTTACATTTATTGGATGTTGTTGTGAAATGGAAAAGAATGGTTATTAGATTAGTCTGTTTCTCTGTTGGCAAAATAACTTGAACGAATGGTCACATTTTCATGAAACTTGATGGGAATGGTCAGTAGGCTGCCCCGAAGAGGGTCAGGGGTCAACAAAGTCAAAGGAGGAGGTCACAGTCAACGTCAATGTAACATTTTCGGCATTTTGATTAGAGATGTTCTTTGTTTTTTTTCCATTTCCTTTGGTCTGAATATGCTTTATTTTATATACAGTCAATCAATGTAGAGAGACAGGAAACGAAGGGGCAAAGAGAGACATGCAAGGGTCAACTGCGAACCCCGGTATGGGCTGTGCACTGGCTAAGCCATCAGATGCCACAGAGATGGTTAAGTTTGGCATGGGTTTGATGTGGTTAAAGTCACGGTAAGGGTCTGAAAGGGTGGTTAGCAACTGAGAATGCATGACCTTAAATTCCTGGATTCGGACACTGTTGCGGTCAATAAAGGCAAAAAAAATCCCCACAAAAATCTGCAAATAATAATAATTACTTGTAAATGTGAATCTAGTGACTGTTCTAATTATATCAAACGCACACAGAATGCTCCAGCTCTAACGAGCAGGTAAACTGTCATCAAAAATGTTATACACGCTTTATAATATAATTATAATGTATTTTGCATGATTTTCTGTACAGCACTTTGTAAACCTTGGTTGTGAAATGTGCTATACAAATAAAGTGGATTGGATTGGATTGGATAATAAACAGATAAACGGTCATCAAAAGATGTTACACGCTTTATAATAACAAATGAGTTATTCCTTAACTATTGCAAAACCCTGGGTTTGCCATGTAGCAGGCTGAGCATGGCTGTGAAACGCGTGACAATGGCAGTTTGATGCTAGTTGGGTGAACAAAGCAGTGGGAACATGAGCCTTAACATGATGAGGAGCAGCAGCCAGCTGTACAAAAGCTCTGGCAGAAGTCCATTTTGGTCACAGTCCTGTAGGAAGAGTGCCGGTGTTGTCTTATCTCACTCTTAATGGACTATAAATGGAAAGTAGTTGACTCGCAAGGTCAACATTCACTTTGTGGAGTGTGTGTGTGTGTGTGTGACATGTGCGTGACTGTGGTCTACTGTACATGTGTGAGCGTTTGTCCGTGTTTGATGAAGAAAGGTAGTGATGGGAACCTTAAGACGGTGTTAAATAATTCACTCCAGCACTCTCTCTTGCTGTTTTTCTGTCTGTCTGTCCGGCAAAAGCACAGAGCTAGCCCTCCATTTCTGTCTGTCACTCACAACCACCACAGGTTCCTAGAACAAGCCATCTCCTGCTGTAAACTTCATCGATATGAAAGTAAATAATCCTGTGTGCACGCATGCATGTGAGCGTAAGAGAGAGAGAGAGCACGAGAGAGAGAGATGCTGGTTTCAGGCCAGTAAAAAGGCTTCCGACATTGATCCAACCTTCTGTTGTAAATTCCTGAACCAGCAGATGTTCTCAAACCTTAAGCTAAGGTTATAAGTGTAAGATATGATCTTACTAGCCACCTACCTCAGACCCTTTCTTCCTGCCGTGAATACAATTTGCATGGCAATGACGCTCGAACAATGTAACCAGAGACAATGGAAGATGTGAATAAACCTCTATACATAGCTACTGCAATTCGAGGGATAACGTTATCTGTCCTTGTTTTAAAAAAGTACCACGGTCTTATAAAGCTGCTCTACTTGATGGCCTTTGTTCCCATTTCAGAGCACAGTGCTTTGACCCTGGGTTGACAACAATAAGCCGAAGATGTGGGAAAAGGCATATTCGCCGCCCCCGCCTCCCCTTAACCACTAATTTACGTGGCATAGCGCTGCGCCGCTGTAGGAAGGCCAAGTCGTGTGGGCTCAACCACTGAAGTGAGCTGTAATGGATTTTTCAGTGGGCCGAGTGGAGGGCATTTCGGAGCCAGGCAGGCAGAGCTGAGCTGGTGGGAAGCATCACCACGCTGCGTCTGCCGACAGTGACTAAAGCCTGGGGGAGAGACCCCGCTCGCTAGATCAGCAGTTAATCCATTCAATCCGGGAACGCATCTGTGTAATTTTTTTAGATTTCTTTGGGCTATTCAAAAATAGATATACAAGCTCATAGCGCGGCACCGAGTGCCATGCTATGAGCTTGTATATCTGCTATATATATTTTTAAAGCGAACATTTGTAACTCAAATCTTTGCTTCTGGGGGGGGTCCCTGGAACAACATATTTTCACTTGGGGGTCCGCGGCCAAATACATATCATTTTGGGAGGCCCTTGAGTTTGAGCACCACTAATATATAGCAATATAGGTTTTTAAAAAAAAACTGTTAGGATTTAGAAGACATTTGTAGAATCCCCAGAAGCAATAAGATTTGAGTTACAAATGTTCGCTTTAAAAAATATATATATTCAAAGGTTTGCACAAATTTTCACGGATTTTTCAAAAATATCTCAATAGCTCATAGCTTGTATATCTGCAATATTTTGAATAGCCAAAGAAATCAAAAAATGACACAGACGCTTTCCCCGGTCTTAATGGGTTAAACAAAGCTGAACTCTACAGGGTCGTTTCCACATCCACCCCTCTCTTCCTTCTCTTATACCCGGGGGCTTCAAACCACAGGATGGAGCACGCATTTTGTATTATGCCAGCAGCACAGGCATATAGATTCTTGTCTTTTGTTCCGTACCTTGAGTGAATCATCCGTGTAGGTGTATAAATGCTGTCTGATGTGATTTCTCTCCGAACAGGAAAAGATGAAGAGCAAGAATAAGCTGGTCCCGCGGCTGCTGGGGATAACCAAAGAGTCGGTGATGCGGGTGGAGGAGAAGACGAAGGACGTGGTGCAGGAGTGGCCGCTGACCACGGTCAAAAGATGGGCGGCCTCCCCCAAGAGCTTCACGCTGGTACTGAGTTACTCTCTTCAACACGTACAGACTACCAGTGGTGTAAAGTGACTTAAGTACATTTACTCAAGTACTGAACTTAAGTACAGTTTTGAGGTATTTCTTTTACTTTAGTGGAGTATTTCCAATTTTCAGTGCTTTTACTTCTACTCCACTACATCTCAGAGGCAAATATTGTACTTTTACTCCACTGCAATTATTTGAAAACTTTAGTGGCTAGTTACTTTGTAGATTTTTGAATACTGAACTATACTTGTAAGTTGTAACAGTATATTTCTACATTGCAGTATTGATGAAAATGTACTTTTTCCACCACTGCAGACTACAGAGTCAAGACTTTATACACGCACGGCCTCCACTTCATTTGTATTTACCACACACTTTGATACAGCTCCACATCTAAACACCTCATCTCACCCTCATTACATTTTCCTATACAAACAACATTCAAAAAACTGTTGCGGCCTCATTTCACCACAGTCTATGGTATCTTGTCAGTCTGCTATTTCGTCAGATTTTTAAACTAGATATCGTGGGAAGAATGCAGATGTTTTATTCATCTGAGCACTCTCCTGTTTTGTATTGCCGCTGTTGTCAACAGCCCCTGTCTGTCACTCCATGCATTGTCTTATAAACACAGACAAGAAAAGGAACACTTTTTATGCTCAAAGTACATTTGCCAACTTTGATTTGCATGAATTATTACAACCTTGCCTCGGTAGACAGCTTTAAAGTGATTCTGAGAATGAGTGCAGTACATCTTATTTTCTAATCAGTTCTTTGAAGAAGTTGGATCTACAGCGGAAGCCTTTCAGTTTTTCTCTATTCATTAGTTGTACCGGCGACAGTTTATTCAAAGCTTCGCCTTCGGTAAGTCATTTTTTGTCTGTCGTTAAAAGTACTGAACGGCTCCCTGGTACAGTAGTGGCTGAGAATGTTAAAAGTGATGAACTTGTGTCTGTGCCCAGCCAGCATTGCCTCAAACCTGCTGTAAAACAGTGAGACATTAAGGACGCCAGGCTCGACCTGAACCCCTGCTTGTGTCTTCATCATTATGAACAGGACTTTGGCGAGTACCAGGAGAGCTACTACTCCGTTCAGACCACAGAGGGAGAACAGATCTCTCAGCTCATAGCCGGCTACATCGACATCATTCTGAAAAAGGTACGTTTATAACGAATAAAATTAATATCTTGCTTACTTACATGCAGTATATATACTGTATACCCTTTACAGTATACAGTATGATTGGAGAACCAGTCAGATTCAAAAAGGAGTGCTCGTTTTCTTCGAGTTAACCCCCCCACCGTCAAAAAAAGACGGGGGGGGGGGGGTGACGTCTCGGAGGTACCGAGACTAGGGGGGGGCGATGATTTACGATTAATAACTCGGACGGCGCTGAGCCGGCTGAAGGTGACTTCGCAACGCTTGGCACAGCGACTCGCTCACCTGAGCTCGCTCTTGTTTTCTAATCATACTGTGACATATATATATATATATATATATATATATATATATATATATATATATTAGGCATGTAACGATTCACTCAACTCACAATACGATTTTTATTTGTATTTATTATTTCTCTTACAATTCTTTTTTACAATACTATGTTTTCTCTTATCCTTTTTTCAATACAGTAGCAAATGACTGAAAACTATTTTTTATCAATTCTCTTACAAAGATCCTGTATTATCTTTTTTGCCTTTTTTTGCATCGCAATTTAGTTTTTATTAAATCAATTTAAATTGTCACCAGTTTGAATCGATTTGAATCGATTTACGATAAATTGTTACATGCCTAATATATATATATATATATATATATATATATATATATATATATATATATATATATATATATATATATATACTGTATACACACTAAATTGTTTTGTGTTCCTCTTCTTTTGGCTGCAGAAGCAGAGTAAGGACCGCTTTGGCCTGGAGGGAGACGAGGAATCCACCATGCTGGAGGAATCATGCTCCCCTAAGAAGTGAGCAGGGTTCTTATACTAACTACTGCAGGGTCTTTGCACTGCTAAGCATGGTAGTATGCTGACCAGCCACATTCAGCCAGCACGGCGTACTTATTCCTCATGTGAATTTAAACCTGCACCGTTTAATTGAGTATATAATTACATTTCTGCATGCCTAGCACACTACCTACCCCCCCGAGAGGAGGATTTGTGTTAATTGCTAAACACACAAACAGTATTTAGAATTAGAAAACCATGCAACATGTTTTCTCTGAAAGCTGTATTCCAGTAGGCAGTGGTGGAAAAAGTACTCAAATGTTTTACTTAAGTAAAAGTATCAATACTGCAATGTAGAAGTACTCTGTTATGAGTAAAAGTCCGAAATTAAAAAATGACTTGAGTAAAAGTACAAAAGTATTGGTATCAAAATATACTTAAAGTACCAAGAGTAAAAGTACAAAAATGTTTGAAAATAGCAGATCTACAAGCTCACAACACGTCGCGATGCGACGCGTTGTGAGCTTGTAGATCGGCTATTTTCAAATAGCCTAGGTATAAAATAGGGATACAGTGGTTAATGTATGTTTTATAATGTAATAATTTATATCTGCAAAGTAACTAGTAACTAACGTTTTCAAATGATTGTAGTGGAGTAAAAGTACAATATTTGCCTCTGAGATGTAGTGGAGTAGAAGTAAGTATTGGACATTGGAAATACTCCAGTAAAGTACAAATACCTCAGAATTGTACTTAAGTACAGTACTTAAGTAAATGTACTTGGTTACTTTACACCACTGCCAGTAGGTACATGTGGACCAGTACTTTCCCCATGCAAGTTTGGTTCCTAAACCCCAAACTGGCTCGGAGTAAAGCTACAACGCCATCATCTTGTTTCACAAATAAGGAAGGCATGATTGCTTCCATGTTCTGTCATAATTTTTCATCCCTCAGCTGGCTACTGTCTCTCCCAATTCCGCTTTGTAGCTTAGATTCCGAAGGCTCAACGATACAGATGGATCTGTGTTATTCTGTCACATGGAGCTTGGGAGAATATTGTTGTCATTGGAAGTCTCCCGACGCTGACTGGGCATCATATTCCGTGCCGCTGATGGGCCAATTGACTCAGTGTTGTGGTTCTCAGCACAAAAAATATAATTGCTGTCTCTCTAAACAAGCCATAATTAACCAATAGTGTGGAGTCTCTGGCATCTGTCGAGCGGGCGGGAAAGCAACATGTTTTTCTGTGTGATATTCTATTTGACCATGCAGAGGAAATAATTATTATGATGATCGTTATTTCCATCATCTATAATCCATAATGACGAATGCATTAACTTCTCGTTTCTCAACTAATCCCTGGATTTGCTAATTATACCAAAAAAACTGAACATAGACCCTCTACCACAAATAAAAAACATTTTCCCATGATGCTGTCCCCCACACACACACACTCTCGACCCTTCAGATGTATTTATACTTAGATAGGTACCGGTGTCGCATGCAACAAAGTACGTCAAGCCCTTTAAACCTGCAGCATACTCCTTACAGAAACGAAGTCCGGCAAGGAACAACATGACGTCATTGTGGAGAAAATGCAGTGCCTTGCCAAAGTTCATTTTGGCAGTTCTTGCACCTACGAGACTTTCTAACTGGCCAAGTATCACCACAGAGACACCAATGTGAACATTGTGTGTGATTGGTCAGAAACTCAACGTGCTCGTGATTTATATTGTTCAATTTCCGCAATCTGCTGGCAATGAATGTACCATGGACAGTTTTGAAGAACGGATGGTTGAGGAGGTTATGAGGTACACAAACCTCTATAATCCATCCCTGATGGACTGCAAACATGACCAGATGGCAATTCATTAATGGAGGGAGATGGCACACACTTTGTCCAGTGTGTCAGAGAGTGATGTAAACAACAGCGTAGATCCAGGTGTCAAAATCACCATTCCATCACTTTATAAAGTGAGGGGTTTAACGTTCGGTACTAAAAGCGGAGCCGCAACAAGAATAAAACAATTTCATCCTCCGAGGCAAGGCTGAAAAAGTTTGATTTCGTTTTAAGCCAGCTTTACCTGTTACAAGGGTACTGCTGCCAGCTGGCAATTTGCTCTGATGTATTGTATATGTGCCTGGCTTAGAGGACTGTGGGAAAATACATTCCTGCTGTACTGTTCTGAAGCTGAGCTGCTCTAAAATGTAAAAAAAGGGAAATAAAATAATAAAATACACTCTTGCATGCACTTATTCCTGTTTCTGTTGCACTCTGTCCATGCTTAGATCCACAATCCTGCAGCAGCAGTTCAACCGGGTGGGCCGCGTGGAGCACGGCTCGGTGGCACTGCCCGGCATCATCCGCTCTGGGTCCATCGGTGGACCTGACTCCTTCAACATGGGCACCATGCCCTCTGCCCAGCAGCAAATCACAACGGGGCAGATGCACAGAGGACACATGCCTCCACTGGTGAGGATGCCCACTGGCATAGGTTTCAATGTCAAGCAATATAAATAGGGCCACGTGTGAGAGCCGGGAAGAGTTCTGGAGGCCATTACTGAAAGTCTGCATACTGCAGTTTAAGGGCATCACTTGGATTTTCTTAGTCAGACACGTGCACGGCATCATAGATGAATGGAAATCATCATGGAAGCATGCAAAGCATTTGATCACATGATTGCATTTTGCAGTTGCATGAACTGTACTGTATGTATGTCTCTGTACAGTAGTTTGCATGTGTGGGCAAGAGATTGTGGCAAGGTGTGTAGTATGCTGTATGAATACAGAGTGCATACAGTAATATGGGTTGTGTTTCTCAGAGCTTGGCCCAGCAAGTCCTGATGGGAACCATCAACAGCAGCATGCAGGCTGTGCAGCAGGCCCAGTCTGACTTAGGACATGTGGATAGCCTGCCACCACTGGGCCACGACTTGGTGAGTTCACCCAATAGTTCTCCTTTAAGGCTACCGTACGCTGTCCTCAGTGTTAATCGAACCGTGAGAGTGTATAAATACAGGTCCATTTGGACTGAATTACAAATGGTTATTTGACACATGGTTTTACTGTGTGCATGCAATGCACCATGATACAACACTGTCGTTCTACTACATTTTTACTTTCTAGCCTTCCATATAAATTACTTCTGTTTGCTCAAGCTAAACTTTAAGCTTTTTGGCATGTTTAGAAACAGCTGATTCAAGTCAGGATCCAAAAGGAGCTTAGCTTTCTCTCTGTGTCTCGTTATCTCACTATTCCTCTCTCAGTGTTTAGCTAAGCAGAGACCATGCAAATGATAAAGCATTTATATTCTACTAAAGTCTATGTTGTTGTTGTTTTTTTAATCTTCATATAATTAACTGTATAAATATGGCAGTGCACTTTAATGCTTGAGATGAGCGGAGAGCGCTTAAAAAGTAGTGGGAGTTGAGTAGTCCAAGTCCTTTAATCCTCGACGAAAAAGTTTATATGAGTTGAAAATCTCCCACTGTGATGAAAGCCAACAGCTCTGCTTTTCTCCTCCCCCACCTGAAGGCGTCCAGGGTTTGGGTTCAGAACAAAGTGGATGAATCCAAACATGAAATCCACTCACAAGTTGATGCCATCACCGCTGGCACGGCATCTGTAGTCAATCTCACTGCAGGTAAGTGCCCTGGCCGTAGAATACGAATGTGAAATGGATGGTGCTATCATTTTCAATGTTCCATTTCCATCCCAGCACCAGAATTGTTATTTGTAAAGCCTTTGCTGGACGAAGCTTGAAAGGAGTTGACCCTTCTTTTTCATTTTAAAAAGCCATGCTCACCCTAAAATACGAGCAGCTCCGGGGTTCAAATCATTAAACACATTTTCCAAGATGATGTCAATCTCCCACTTAGGAGCATAGCCCTGAGTTCCCCTTTAACCCATTAAGACCGGGAAGGCATCTGTGTGTCATTTTTAGATTTCTTTGGGCTATTCAAAAATAGCAGATATACAAGCTCATAGCGCGGCACCGTGTGCCGCGCTATGAGCTTGTAGCTATTTTTGAAAAATCTTGAACATTAAGTGCAAATATTTGAATGTATATTTTTTGAAACAACAAATCTTTGCTTCTGGGGGTCCTTGGAACAACATATTTTACAAATGTTCGCTTAAAAAATATATTCAAAGATTTACATTTTCACGATTAAAAAAACATCTAAAAGCTCATAGCTCGGTGCCGCGCTATGAGCTTGTAGATCTTCTATTTTTGAATATCCAAAGTCCAAAGACATCTAAAATGACAGAGATGCGTTCCCGGATTGAATGGGTTAATTATGGAGTATTTCCCCCATTTACTCTGATGAATATTTCCATTGATGAATGAAGTCCCGAACACGTTGTCCCGAAGCTCAACTACACTGGCAGCATCTCCCCCTGCTCCCCTTGCTGCATGGCACCGTGCCAGCCCAGTTCCTGCCAGCGTTTGCTGGGTTTTAATCTTACCCAGCCATCTGTTGGATGGCACTTAGAACTCCCTCAAACCATCCAATAGAAAAACTTTTTCCGTCTCCACGCTCACTTTGCTCCTTCCACGTGCTTATCTGTGCAGAACCATGTCAAATGGGCTCTAATTGTGACACCGACACTGATGTGTGTGTTATATGACACGCAGGCTGGCCCCGTGGATTAGCCTAAATCAGTGCGGCAGTGGCAGAAGCGAATTGAGATGCAGTGTGATAGCGATCCGTCCTCCCACAGGTGAGCCCACGGAAACAGACTACACGGCCGTGGGATGTGCCATCACCACCATCTCGTCAAACCTCACGGAAATGTCCAAGGGCGTGAAGCTCCTGGCGGCGCTCATGGACGACGAGGTGGGCAGCGGGCACAAGCTGATGGGCGCTGCCAGAACGCTGGCGGGGGCCGTGTCAGAACTGCTCCGATCGGTAGAGCCTGCAGCTGCGGAGGTGAGGTTGACACTGGCGTGGTTTCCATTCTCCCTTCCATCCCGATAGTCACAAAGTCCTCGCATAACCTTGAACTGCATATCCTTGTTTTGTCTTTTTTTAGGAATGCCCTAATGAATATGCGTCGCAGTAGCAGTTACTGCTATGATTTTATGAACAGCAGTCCCTGAGTCACCTATCATGCTTTTACTTATTTTCTGTCGATGTTACAATGTTTGATGTTCTTATTAAATGTGGCCAAAGGTTCAAATAATGAGGTAAATGATGGATGGTACAGTAATCCCTATGTGAGCAAAAGGCTCAACATTCAGACTGGACTGAATTCTAGGTTACCAAGGGTTTACCTCAAAACCAGCTTCATTAACTCATGGTCTTATGGTCATCTGCTCTGCCCACATTGGCTCTACATGGTTCTCATCCATCCAAAAATGAAAGCTGGCTTTTAGGCAGGGGTCTATAAGGAACAGGAGCAAATGCAGCTTGTTTCAGACGGAGGCTGAAATGAGGGGCTGAATAAAGAGCATTTCTTTTTTTTTCTTCTTTTTTTTACTGTGAACCAAGCAAAGCTACTGTAGTGGAGTCCTGGGATGAAATATAATAGCTGGAAGTGAGCGTAATAAGCCTCTTTTAAAGACGGATGAAGGACAGCCACTCATGATAGTGTATACTGTACAGTAATCATCCTAGACTGTTGGAGAGATCGTAGGGGCTTCCCTACAATCTCTTCAGCAGCCTGTGAAGCCATGTTGTTGAATGAGACCGTGGTGATGTCATCCAGCCCAGGCAGACGGTGCTGACGGCGGCAGGAAGCATCGGCCAGGCCAGTGGGGACCTGCTCCGTCACATGGGGGAAGGCGAGACTGACGAGAGGTTCCAGGTTAGACACCACCCACGCACGGTTCCTATGACATCCACCTCCAAACAGGAAGATACAACCTTTTACCGCCTTTTACAATCACTACACACACACACACACACACACACACACACACACACACACACACACACACACACACACACACACACACACACACACACACACACACACACACACACACTTATGTAATCAGTCCAGGCTTTATTATCAAAACAATGTGTGTGGACTGTGGAGTCCATAATGCAGTTTCAGGGGGGAAAAACTTCAAACAATTGAATTGGCCAGCTAGAAACAATGCCTCTCACCCAACAGAATGACAGGTTTATGTATAGCAACAAATTGCTCTGCCTAAATTGTTTTTTAATCTAATCTAACATGCAGTATAGTAATTAATTACTAAAATGTAAAAAATTCAACAGACGCATACAGTACCAGTCTTCTAAATGTAGCTAATGTAGCTTAAATGCCTCCATTATTGTTCTCTCTGATTTAGGATTTGCTTTCTAAAAGGCATTGTGTGTAATACAGTACATCCTTGTCCTACTGTATGTGTGACCTTGAGATGCCAACGCTCTGCCGCAGACAAATCAATACGGCATGAAAACCTAGTATGAGCACATACATAACCCCAACATCTATTGATATCTATCTCACACTTATAGAATCATCTTTATGTTATTGTTAATGTAAATTGGTTTTGCATGCCGTTGCTGTTGGGCAGAAACCCTGTAAATCCATATTTCAATGTTGTTGTTTTTTTGTCCTACTTTGTTCTACAAGAGCGTCATGCAAAAAGCAGCAAAAATAGCCGATCTACAAGCCGAGTGATCAAATGAACATTTTAAAAGCGCCGACTTTTTACAGGCCACACTTTGTTCCCTTCCGGCACATCAGTGCACAGCTGTTCAGTGTTTCAATGGAGGGATCTCAATGAATGTGTTTCAGGACATCCTAATGAATCTGGCCAAAGCGGTGGCCAACGCAGCTGCCATGTTGGTCCTGAAGGCCAAGAACGTGGCCCAGGTGGCCGAGGACACGGTGCTTCAGAACCGCGTGATCGCAGCTGCCACTCAGTGTGCCCTGTCCACCTCACAGCTGGTGGCCTGCACCAAGGTACGCGTCCTAACCCTGTTCCACTCTGCAGCCGTGTTGTAGATCATGGGCATAGGCTGAGGCACTGAATGACGTAGCTAGATGACAATAGGATTCTACTGGTGCAGGAGCTGCTGCAGATTTGTCATTTGTCATGCTTTCTCTCCAGGTAGAGGGGTCTTTTTGTTTCAACACAATTCTCTAAATGTGTTTCCATTGAAAGCCTAGTTCAGACCAACTGTTTTAAGCACAATTTATACCTTGTCGTACAATGTCGTTGTGCCCCCAAAATAGCCGACCTACAAGCTCACAACACGTCGCATCCCTGACGCGTTGTCAGCCGCGTTGTCAGCTTGTTGGTGTTCTATTTTCGGTGTGCGACACCGTCGTAGGACGGTGTCTACTTTTAAGCAATAGAACCTTGCAGTGAAAGATTGCAGTGGTCTGACTTACCCCTAAAATACCCAAATAATTGAAAATGAATGTTGTTATTAATCAGAGTAGTATTTTATTTAGCATTTTGAAACTGAAAGAACTGAAAGTGCCTCATTAGAAACAGGAATGTGAGGCGGTCTGCCTCCTGTCTCACAGCAGTCGAGAGAAAACATCTGCGAGCCGTTCATCATGGGTTGACCAGGTTGCGCGACCCGTCTTTTTTTGTGTGTGGCCTTGCTAGGTGGTGAGCCCCACCATCAGCTCCCCAGTGTGCCAGGAGCAGCTCGTGGAGGCGGGGAAGCTGGTGGACCGCTCTGTGGAGACCTGCGTCAGGGCCTGTCGCCTGGCCACCGACGACAACGACTTGCTGAAGCAGGTCGGCGCAGCGGCCGGCGTGGTGAGCCAGGCCCTCACCGACCTGCTGCAGCACGTCCGCCATTATGCCAGCTGCGGAGAGCCTATCGGACGTTACGACCAGGCCACGGACACCATCATGAACGTCACCGAGAACATCTTCTGCTCCATGGGTGATGCTGGTGAGTTTGGGGTTTTTCGAAAAACATCTCACGGCATCTGTGAAACTAATGAACACATCCGGCTACAGAGGTCGTTGTTGCATTGATTGACACCGCGAGTGCTTTCGATTAAGGCCTCATGATTGCGGGTTTGTTTTGGTGTTCCATCAATGTGAGTTACAGCCCTGTTAGCTCGCTATTATCCCAGGACTGCAGAGGCAAAAGGAGTAATAGCTCAAGTCTTTCGGGGGTTTCCAGCCTCTGTTTCGCCATACTGAATCCCCCCCCCCCAGGCTGTCGATGTACTCCTGATGTATTTTGACTGAGAGGGACTCGAGAGTGTGTCAGGTTATGGTTTACATTAAGTGACCTTAAAAATTCCCTTTTCGGAAGATTTTTCAAAGCTTGGGGTATTTGTTATGGTTCGGGACATGAGGCTAAAGAATTTCCCAAGAGCCAGACAGTCCTCAAGGGGTTTGTAGAAAACATGTCATCCAAAACCACTAGAGAGCTCCTAGTCTGGTCTCAATCAGCCCCACGGAGGCTTTGAAACTTAAAAGGAAACACATGACCTGGGCATTTTTTTGGGGAGGCCAAAATACATTTCTTACTTAAATCATCAAAGAATGAACGCAACATTTTTTTAAACACAGTCCATTCCAAGGATTGTTGTGAGTATTACAGTGCATTCCACCCAAGGCAGTGGGATGGGGGACTGTGAAGCAAGACGAGATCTCTTTAATAAATTGCTGTGGCTCAGATTTATTTTTGAACTGGGTAGGTGTTGTAGGGAAATACATCTTTTTATAGACCAACCGTGTGGGAAGACACATTACCTGCCACGTGTTCCATGTATTTCTGAAAGAATTTTTTTTTAAAAACATCCTCTGTGTTAATTTGTCTATCTGTAACTCAGAGAGTGTACAAATGTAACCAGATGGACCCATCCGGGTCCATCTGGTTACATTTGTACGCTCTCTGAGTTAAATTGACACTGAGGATTTGGGGGTGTACATGGGGGAGATGATGAGTCATACCCTAGTGGGAGCTGTAAGGATGCTTGGAGATGTATTCAGGGCTCTGTGTGCAGAGGTATCTGTCTAGCAGCACTAGCAAAGCAATGTCCCAGTGATGCACATAGGTCAGTGGTTCTCAAAGTGTGGTCTGGGACCCCCCAGGCGGTCCCCCGCAAAATGAGGAACAGTTGAAACACTTTAACACTATTTTATACTATACTTAACACACTTTCCCTAATGGGGGCCCCTGGTTTCAGATAGGGTTAGTGGCCAATATCTTTGGGGGTCCTTGACATGAAAATGTTTGAGAACCACTGGAGTATGTTAATAGTGAAGGAACGGCATTGGCGCCTCAGATAAGAGAAACTGTATTGACCATAATTGGCCATTTTGCTCTTATGTCATACTCAAGCGGTGGGAAACCCCATCCCTCCTGAGAATGACGTAAGAGCAAAATGGCCACTGTGTGACTGCGGTCAATTCCAGTTGTAGCAGTGTTTTGTCTCGCTGCTGTTCACCCAGTAGGGGGTATTAATGGGTCTAAATAGACCGCCGAAGTCTGACGTCATTTACACATCCTTTGTTTGTCTACCTGGTTCGCAGTTTTCCACCCCCGTTCTGAATCCCATAGACGTATTTAATATCGCGTCAAATAAGAACTGTGTTCCAAAAATAAACAAATGACCACGGCGGGTTGACTCTTATGGATATGAAGCATCAACTGACGGTGAGAAAACGCTAATGTTACTTCCGCCAAATTAGTTACATTTTCGCCAGAAACAGACTGTATCAAATATAAGTGACTGACTATCATAAACTATACAGAACCTCCTCCCTGACAATAACGCCGACACGCGGTGTTTATTTTTGGACCACAATTCTTATATGAGACGATTCTAAGATGACCCAATGTTATTCTCCATAGAGAAATTACTTCCGCAAACCTGGGGATGAACGAGTGACGTCAGGACTTCGGTGCTCTATAGGTCTAAACTCTGCTCGTTGCGTGTGTGTGTGTGTGTGTGTGTGTGTGTGTGTGTGTGTGTGTGTGTGTGTGTGTGTGTGTGTGTGTGTGTGTGTGTGTGTGTGTGTGTGTGTGTGTGTGTGTGTGTGTGTGTGTGTGTGTGTGTGTGTTTGTGTGTGTGTCACTGTGTGTGTGACACTGTGTGTGTGTGTGCGTGTGCGTGTGCGTGTGTGCGTGGTGAACAGGGGAGATGGTACGTCAGGCCAGGGTACTGGCCCAGGCCACCTCTGACTTGGTCAACGCTATGAGATCAGATGCTGAGGCTGAGGTGGATGTTGACGGCTCTAAGAAGCTGTTGGCCGCAGCCAAACTGCTGGCCGATGCCACAGCCAGGATGGTGGAGGCTGCTAAGGTACATATATTTCTGATGTGTGCAAATTATGAAATCAGTCCTACGTGTATCCTGTCAGTAGCCTTGAGGTGTCTGTTATAAACCCCCCTGCAGTATTTGTTGTGTATTTCAGCTGGACATTTCGTTTCCAATTCCAATCTTTAGTGCTATATGTTGATTCCTGAGGAACCATAGAGTATTTTTTGTCAAATCAGTGCATTTTGAGTGTGGTTTTCAAAAGGTTTAGCTCCTCCTAAAACAGTATTTGGCTAAAAGTGACATACCGTTATCCCTGATGACACGCCTACTTTAAACTACAAAGTAGTGGATTTGTTAATAGCATGTAAAACAACCTACAGTATAGTGCTAGTGCATGTTTATTTGTAAGCTAACAACAATCAATGTACAGTATGAAGCTGATCAGAGACAGGCCATGAGTCATATAGATTGGGATATATGCACACTGCAATAACAAGCTCCTTCTCCAATTTGGAACCGACAGATTCTCCTTCAGAGGCCGGTTGGGTATTGATGGGTTCTATGTGAACCTGATTGTCTGTTCCTCTATTCACTTCAGACAAAATTGTACAATTCGTTCTATTCACATCATGGCCTGAAGAAACATTTCCCAATTTGTCTTTCCATTGACTTAACATTGATCCATGCCACAAGAACATTTTTGAAGTGCTGAAAAATTAACCCCAACTGATGGAAACCCGATTGCGGCATTAATGTACACAGTAGTCAATGGGGGTGTTCCATATTCGAGATAATGTGGCATAGAATCAGTGATTTTTTAATAAGCCTCTGGCACTGTCGACAAGTATAATTGACTAGGATATGATCAATGTGAAATATCAGGCAAGTGAAACGCTGCTTATGGCTTGTTAGATGCCTTTGATCTGTGACACATTAATCAGCACATCGCTGCCACTATCATGAGGAAATGGGAATCTGGCTCTGACGGTTTCCTTGGCAACTGTCATAGGGCAGACACACCTAAACGCATCTTTGCATTTATCGTACAATGTGAATCATCAACACTGTGTTCAAACTGAGAGAGCCTGAGGCTTCCTTCCACCGCTGAACTAGACCTGTGTGTGTGTGTGTGTGTGTGTGTGTGTGTGTGTGTGTGTGTGTGTGTGTGTGTGTGTGTGTGTGTGTGTGTGTGTGTGTGTGTGTGTGTGTGTGTGCGCGTGCGACTATTTTCTATATGAGACACGATGTGCAACCAAGTGTAGACCAGATCATTCATAACATTTAGAGCAGTATTTCCGGGTAGAATGTCTATGGATATCTACACAATATAAAATAAAGTCTCCAGAACATTAGCTACAGTATGTCTAGTACAAAATAATATACTTCTAATAATATCATAAGTGTCCTGTTCTCCCAGATATAATGTTAATGCATAATACTGTTCTAATGCGACGCTGCCGGCATTATCTACCCGGAATCTACCCGGTAATACTTGTTTGTTTGTGGTGATGTCATGATGACTTGGTCTATAAATCAGGCTTTGTGCATGTCTTCAGGGAGCAGCAGCCTACCCAGACAATGAGGACCAGCAGCAGAGGCTGAGGGAGGCAGCGGAGGGTCTGCGTGTGGCTACCAACGCTGCTGCCCAGAACGCTATCAAGAAGAAACTGGTTAACAGGCTGGAGGTGGGCTGCAAATTGGCGGTGCAACAGTTAACCCATTAAGACCTGAGGCCGATTCCACAAATGCCTTCTGAATTAGTAGTTCTCAAACTTTCGAGATTTTTCAAAAATGTTCAAAAATAGCAGATGTACAAGCTCGCAGAGCGGCACGAAGTGACGCACTGGGATCTGGAGATAGGCATAGCAATGTTTTGTTTTCTCTAGATCATTAGAAAGCCAGCTAAATAAACGTCAGACAAGTGTAAGCATTTGATTATTTTGGCAATAAAAATATGATTTATTTAGGATTATTTTGGCAATAGGATTATTTTGGCAATAAAAATATGATTTATTTTTCACAAAGTGGCAAAAGAAAAAGTCAATTAGACCTAATGGAGTATTGAGTTGTTTTTCTGTTAACTTTAAGCCCGGAACAGCGACTGTAAGCCTAGGTTGAAATGATTGCTTGAACGATTAAATTTACAATGCCTGGACAGTAATAGACAAATGTATTAATATTTGTTTTCATGAGCTTTATTGAAACGGCAAATGGATGATCATCTGCAATTATACAGTACACTAGTTTTTCACAGCTCATTAACATAGACAGGCATTGTACGGTCAATTCTAAAGCTGTAGCTATAATTATTTGCTGTATTTGAGATGGGAGCATATTTACTCCAAATGTAAATCCTTTATTAAACAACAAAAAAAAAGAAAAAGAAAAGTTGTACTGTTAACTGTCTGAACAAACCACATTTGGACCCAAAGGAGAGACAGAGTTGAATGAAGTTTCATACCAGCTCCAGAACCAACCCTGTCCTAACTAGTGATGGGGCCATATTAGCTCCAAATATAAACCTATGTAAAAAATACAAAAAAGTATTATGAGACAAGTTACCCAACATTCCTCAATGTGTTCTGTCTGAAATAACCACATTTGGGCCCAAAAGAGTGGCATACGTCTTCCTACAAGCACCAGAACCAAGCCTGTCATAGCTGGCATTACTTGTTTTTATATTGGCTCAGACACGGCCACACAGCAGCCACTGTGCTATTAAGCCTACCTACTGTATGACAGCCTTGGTACTGGAGCTGGTAGAAAACCCAAAGCCTCTCCTTTGGGTCCAAATATGATTATTTCAGACAGTTATGTCAGGTAACAGTTGTCTTATAAATACCAGTACAACTTTTTGTTAATTATAGTTTGGAGCAAACATTGGTCCATCACAATACAAACTTTCAAAGTCCCATTTGGTACAAAAAAGCATTACTAATTTTGTCACTTTGTTCAGAAAACATTTTTTTTTACATATAGATAACCACTGCTTTTACATAATATAACATTTGTTATTAATCAAAAAATATATATATTGAATCCTCCGACCGGAAGTCACATACTTACGCTCGTAAGCATGGAGGTGCTAAGTTGGCATACTGGCAGTGTGCACAAACATTTGTTGCTGATCAGTCCAGTGTTTTGCAAGATCAGCCCCAGACAGCCAGACACTTCGATAAATTTGAAATCTCTGGTGAAAGATAATTCAGCATTCATTTGTCCAAATTAGGCACGGTTAGCATATTCTTTCATGTTATTTGTCTTTGCTGTAGCAGAAGGCCACGGAACCCATTAGTGAATGAGCTAATTTAAGTGTAAAGGTCTGCATTAGCCCCTGGTATCAGTCTGACCCTAATGACTAGCCCTCCACATCTCTGTTCCACAACTCCTCGTATTCAATCTGCAGAGCACGTAGACTGCACATAACCCAAAGCCAAGACCTGGCTCGCTATCAGACGTATGTGCAGACGTTCATCTCCATCTGCTCTGTTGAGCCTAATGGTTATAGCCACGGTGCTAATGGCTTCCACCCATTGAGGATACACAGGAGATACCGGGGAATGAATCTGCAAGTGGAATAGAGAATTGCACGTGATGACGACGCTTATTGCAGACAACCGTGTGTCCTTTAAGAACCCCTAAATCTCTTCTTGTGGCGCAGAGGTTTCCTGTCGGGCCTTTATGTGGGTCTAGACGCCGCTCTTTTGTTTTGGAACACGCAGAATAAGTACTCTGTGTGTAGTTCCGCAAGAGATAGGAATGCCCTCTCCGTCACTCATCTCACTTCCAAGTGCGCTCTGCAGTCTTGTTTATTTTCCTCAGGACAAAGATATCATTGTTGTTCAGGCTCCCCCTCCCCTTGATGATTCCTCTACTCACCAAACAAGGAATGTCATCTCCTACTATTTTCTATCTTGCCAGACACTTCAAAGCTCTCTTGAATGAATATCAAATGAGGAGTTCTTTTTTATTTTCTTCTCCTTTAAACACTTTAACCCTTTCATCCCTATTTTGGGTATGATCTAGATTGGCTATTTTCGCTATAGACAGTGTCACACTTTTAGGCAACGAGGAATGATCCAATTCATGTCCTTCTTCTTAAAGCTGCAATCTGGCACTTTCTTTAACGAATCAAATGTTATTTTAACCAATCTGTATGGTAAATGTTAATACAATATAACTAGCACATCTGCAGTGGTTGGAGGTGGTCTCCCTACTCTTCCATTGCTAATTTTAGACCCTGGTGTCGGGTAGAACACCTACTGGTTGATATGTAATCATGCCTGAAGCTCATATGCACAATGTCTCCCCTGAACAAGCGGGATTGCCTCTTGCATGAGTAGTAGAAATGTTATCTCTGTCTCAGACTCGGGTTCGAATCCGTGGTAAGACGGATTGTAGCTTTAACAAACAACTGTCCGTCTGTGAACACTCTTAGCTTGATTAGAAGGGCTCTGTCTGAGTGCAGAACACATTTCAGCCATAACATTGAAGTAGAACAAGAGCCAATGCCATCCTTGTCTCTGCTATCACTCCCTGTCCTAATTTAGACCTAATGATTTCTATGGCACTCTTCTCAATAGATCGCTGCTAAGCAGGCAGCGGCTGCTGCAACTCAGACCATCGCAGCTGCTCAGAACGCTGCTGCCTCCAACAAAAACACTGCCTCCCACCAACAGCTAGTGCACAGCTGCAAGGTATGAAATCAGAATTGTGTGCCAATGTATTGTAATTGCTTGTTTTTGTCTGTGTATCTGTGTGCCTGTCAACATAATAATAAAATTAATGATAATGATAAACTTGATTTCTATAGCACCTGTGTTTTGCATTAAAAAAGAAAACAGATAACATTCTTAAGTAAAGCACATAATAAATCAGTAAGACAGGTAATTGGAAAACAATATGCCTTGAAATGGTGAGAAATAGTGCTATAGAAAGGCTAGGTTAAAAAGATTTGTTTCAACATAGACTACGCTCTCTAATCTTTTTAGGTAAGGTGTTCCATAATTTGGGAGCATAATTGAAGAAAGCTGCATCGTTTGGTTCAACATATACAATTCTGTATCATCAGCAAAGCTATGGAAGTCAACATTATGTTCTCTAATACTAGTAATCTAATGCTAATCTAATACTAAGTGGAAGCAAATATAGTGACGCAATATGCCTTAGGCTGCTCCCTTGTGCTGCACCAAAGGTTATGTCATATTTCTCTGACACTAATGATACATGCTGACCAACCCAGCTCTTGTGGCAATTTATGAGGATTTAATGTATGAATTGGATTGAATGCTTCACTTAAATGTAGAAGAACCTAAACAGATACCGTATTAGCATTAGTGCTAAATCTCAGATCACTCTTAGTGAGAGCATTTTCTGTGCAAAGATTAGCTCTGAAAAAAATTAGTTAAAAAATGTCTCTTGTTTGTGAAAGTTTACTTTTCTTACTTTCCGTTTCTTGCTTAGAAAGGGGAGGTTTGATTTGGCTTTGTAATTGCTTAGAACTCCACAGTCTAAATGGCTTCTTCAGTAGAGGTTTTATAACGTGATCAAAAGAACAGAAAGCTTATGCAGCGAACTCGTTTTCTGCAGCAGCATCTAAGAACTGCTTTTGGACCATGCACTCTTTTGCATCTGAAGCTATGTGAACAGTAATGATCAGAGACAGTAATATGAAACACTAAAACATCATCAATGGTTAACGCTTTTGACACTACCAAATCAATGATATTGCCCTGCTGAAGGGTGGCTTCAGTTACAGTATATGTTGAATATAATTCTAGCTCTTCAAGTAGATTCATGAATTCCATAGTCTTAGAGTCAGCATTGTTGTTAATGTGAATGTTAAATCATTCAAAGTCCTATTTGGTGATAATGAGAGCAGAGTCTGTACATTCAATAAAAAACTGGTTCAGCTTTAAGCACACAGGCATGCTATTCAAAGGATGAGAACTTTCCTATGTCTGCCTTTGAATTTGTACAGCTAAATATTTCTGAGTCGATAGTGGAAATTCCACATTTCACTGACTGCCTAAAATCCAGCTTATAATTAACTATAAGATCATTCCCGAAAAGGTTTGTTTGCTAGAGATCTAACATTGAACAGAGCTAGGTTTATTAACCTCTGTGTATAAAACAGTGCCTGACAGGGAATAGATATTTAGATAAGATTTGCAGTGTGATTTGCAGTGTGAGTTGAAGGCACCGTGTTTAGACTTTCGCTAACCACAACAAGAATGGAAAGGGTTAAAGGCACTGAAATAGGATCTCTTGGTGGTGATAAGGAGCCATCAGAATTTCGTCCAAGCTACTGCAGCAAGGACCCAGAAAATATCTGTTGTTGTGTTTTTAGCAGTGCTATCAGTAATCATGGTGCCACTAGCCTGAGGCTACGAGCTCAATCCATGGTCTTGAAGGGCGGACCCAAACACAGCCGCCCGGATTTGTGCGTGGCATCCTATTGCTTCACCAATCTATGTCCCCGCCTCCCCTCCCCTCCCCCCCTCGGCCTGTGCACGGAGCACGCTGACGTCACCAAATTTAGAGCGACGCCCCTCTGCACTCTGATTGGTTAGGAGATAACAAGGTCCAAGACCATCGTTCCTGCATGGCTCCCCCAGGCTTTTTTTCTTTTGTAACAAAAAAAAAAGCCTGGGTTTCCGAGGCTATGGTGCCACAGACTGGGGTGAGTTTCTGGGGAGTTACAGAGGAGGGACATGGGTGCAAATTTGAGGAAGGTGTTTAGGCCGTTTTGGGCATTGTGGCGATTCTGGCTTGGGTAGCACAGAGGGGTAGGTTGAGCAGCTTGGTGTGTAAGTTTGATGCCAGTTATTGCCAATTTATCTCAATGAATTTCTCCCCACACATTTCTGCGTTGCCACTGCTGTTGTACCCTACTGGCTCACCTGCCAGTGAAGAGCCATACTGTAGCTCCTCTGTCCTACTCCTTCTTTTCAACACCCCACTGACAGGTGCCGCCCTAGCCCGTAGGAGTACTTGTAGCGAGCGACATACAGTACTGTATATCATCCTCCCCACCCGGCTTCCCTCCCCTGAACATGTATAGATGTTCGACCAAACCGCTGCTTTGGCGTAGCCACAGTGCGTCATCATGGTCATTTATGGGTCTGACGCTGGTTTAGGTTACTGGGTCCTTTTAATAATCTTTCCACGTATATTACATAGCATAGTCGCCCACAATTGAATGTCAGGTGTTACCTCATGTTGCTTTTCCTGTGGTGAGGGGTCATCATGTTTGGTCTAGTGTCTGCATGGCCCTGGGGCTCCAGTTCTTTATCTCTGCTCACAATAGTTTTTTGCTTCCTTTTTGTTTTGCTTTTAACTATTCAACGGACACAGATGGCAAGACAGAAAAGGTGACAAGACACCTGCCACATTGCTACAAGACAGCGCACAAATCAATTATTGTACAATATTTATCACTTCCAAATAATTGTGGCATTTATTTGGTTTAATAGTTGTCCATGGCCTGAAATAAAAGATCCCACTTTGCCCAGGATTTGTAGTCAGAGAATGAAAGTAAGCTCTTCTATGATGTACATTTCACCCCCAGGTAAGTACCAGCGATGTGTGACTGCTTTCTTGCTTGCTGCTTGGAAATTCTTAATCAAGTATTTGTCCCCTCCAACCAACTCCTACCAAAATATAAAAAGAAACACATCCTGCCAATACTGTTGAGTTTTGGGGCAGGACCAAAAATATGAATGTTGTTTGCCAACCTTGTTCGGCTCACCATATTCTACATGTGTTTGTTCCTGTGCCAATAATTTGCGGTGGTCTCCATTTCGTGCGCACACAGATTCATTAACGGCTCAAAACTGTTCTGCAGTCGTAGTGTCGGTGTTGACTGTGGTCTCTGATTATTAACTGGTGTTGAGTGGGCAGATATCTTTGGTTGTTTCCTGCCAGGGGGCACTAGCATTACATTCAGTGGGCTCAGCTGGCTTCACTTGTGCTGCCTCACATCAACTATGTCTTGGGAAATGTATGGTAAAAATCTAAGGCTAGTTCCTTCTTTCTGAGCCTGCTGAGTTTCGCTGGGCTGCGGAAGCTTATAGATAGGAGACATCTGTAGTGTTTCGTGTTGTTCTAAACTCCATAGCTGAGTTTCAAGCACAGTTATCTTGTATAACATCTCATGGCAGAGACGGACGATTGAGGATTCAGATTATAGAGGAGCCATTTGTCCACAGGACGGTAGTTGTATAGATTCCGTCTGTCTGTGAATAAAATAACTTTAGAACATAAAGTAAGTGATAATGGTCTATGATCGGCTCAAAATATATATATATTTATATTTTGAAGCCGATCACTTAAAAAAATGATAGCGAAAATAGCAGATTTAAAACGCATCAATCTGGCAGATTAGCGACAAACTATTAAATACTGTAGGGCTTAAGTGGTTAATCAGACTATAATTTTTTTTTATAATGTTTTCGTGTTGATTCGTTGACATATTAAAAAATAAAACAAACTATAAAAAAAATCTATTACCGGTAAAAAAAAAAAAGTAATCGATACAATAATCGCTAAGAAAATGTGCGATAGTTGCAGCCCTAAACACAACACGCCGTGTTCGGCGGAGGGAGGGTTATCACTCCTACGGGCTGAGGAGGTGTCTGTCAGTGTTGAACGGGCCTCTTTACTGGCAGGTGTAACAGCAGTAGCAACACAGAAATGTCTGGGTAGAAATTAATTGGCATAACCACTAAGAAAAAAGAGGTACAAATAATAATGCATTTTCATTCAACTTGGTTGGAACGATCAAAATAAATCAAGATAAAACAAATGACATAATTGGTCATATAGAACAAGAAATCTTGGTGCGGTCAGGGTTTGCACCACCAGGTGTGTGTTTTAAAAGCAGAGTAGATGAATAAACATAGCACTAGAACCAGCATTAAGTATGATATACTGTACTACTGCATATATGGGTGTAGTAGACCTTATGATGTACGTATATACCTGAGTAAGAAAAGTCTGCAATCATATTATGATTGTAGACTTTCTGACGCAGGTAAATGTGATGATGTGGATCTTTTTTTAAATGACACAAGGCTCTATCTGTGTGCACGTGCAGGCAGTGGCAGATAGCATTCCCCAACTCGTCCAGGGCATGAGGAGCAGCCAGGCTCAACCCGAGGAGCTCGGTGCCCAGCTTGCCCTCATCATGGCCAGCCAGAGCTTCCTACAGGTGGCCACTCTCACTGGATTACAACCTTCACCTAACACCCTTTCTGTCACATGGCCAAAAGAAGATGTGTCCCTATAGTGCTTGTACAATTGCATAATGTTAGCAAACCTTTGAATTGCATGCCGGCAAGTGTGTGCTATGCTATGCATCTTTAACTGTCCTCTACCTCTGTTGGTACAGTACTGCTGCTGTAATGTTCCTGTTTCTGTCCCCCAGCCTGGCAGTAAGATGGTCACATCTGCTAAATCAGCAGTTCCTACAGTGGCTGACCAGGCTGCTGCTATGCAACTGGGCCAGTGTGCCAAGAACCTGGCTACCTGCCTGGCAGAACTCAGGACTGCCACCCAGAAGGTAAACTTATTATTTATTGGTGTAAGCTGTTTTTATTTCCTGGGTGAACTTGGAGACCTCCTGATCCCTGATCACACTGAGAACGATAGACACCAAGGGCAAAACATTGTGCATTGTCCCTTTTTTTAAATTCTGATTAGTAAAGGGGTTCCTCATCATGAGTAATGTGTTTGGTGCAGGCCCACGACGCCTGTGGTCCTCTGGAGATCGACTCAGCCCTCAAAACAGTCCAGACACTCAGATGTGAGCTTCAGGATGCCAAGATGTCTGTCATCGATGGCCAACTCAAGCCTCTTCCTGGGGAATCAGTCAGTACAATATTAATAGTTACAGTATAGTTCATTTGGTTGAAAAGTTGCAGACCTCAGTATGTTGAAATGATAGATGCTGTTCTTGTCCATATAGCTGGAGAAATGTGCTCAGGACCTTGGCAGTACTTCTAAGGCTGTGGGCTCCTCTATGGCCCAACTACTGACCTGCGCTGCACAAGGCAATGAACATTATACAGGTATGAAAACTGTAGTGTACTCAAAGAGCAGTTTCCATTAATTTAATGTATCCATTTGTACACTCTGAGAGTGTACAACTCAGAGTGTACAAATGTAGTGTATACAACCAAATGGATTTGGTTACATTTGTACACTCTGAGTTAACTATACTCAAAACTTTACTGTGTTCTTGAATGACTTATACAAGTATTGTTTGCAAGTCATTTTTTAGATAGAAAAATCTGCTTATTGTTAACAACAAGTTGGAAGTGGAGATGGCAGTCAGAGGAAATGCTGACAACCTGATTTAGCGGTGGTATTATTGTTACAGCCAAACGCAGAGCCCTGAGACTGGCCTGGCTGTTTTTACCGCCCTCAATTCCAGCTCAATTGATGCTCTCCAGGGAGGAGAGATGAAGACAGATTTGAATAGTGGGTTCTAACAATGAGGGCTCCCAGGCAGTGCTTCACGCTCGGGCCCAGGGTGCCACACACTACTCATTAATCTTATTTTCACTAGATTTAACTTTCCATCAGCAACCGGGTCCACTCATCTGGATAATGCAATTTAATGCAATTTGCTGCTTTTCCTCTTAGCTTTATGTATAGCTAATAAGTGAAAGCCAGCTCCCACATGGGAACACATGTGACTATATTAGCGCATTTGCATTAACAATGGAAGTGTTACAGATTGCCTTCATTATGGCATGGTTCACTAGTGTCCTGCTGATTTGCACATTACCAACACTATTCTAGTCAAGACTGAACTCATGCATACCATAATGTTTATATTAGTTAATCACAGGACTGCTGGTAAGAGCAGTTCATGAAATAAAATTTAGTTTATTCAGTTAGTACGTCATTGGCTAGAATAGAGCCAATAGAGATATTGTTCCACGATGTAAAACACAGGAGAATGTCGACGTCAGCCACTCTGAATGTCTGTCAGCCACCCTGCATTGTAGAGAAATCACTTGTGCTTGTTCAACTACATGCCTGCATATTGGTACGGTAGGTGTCGCTGCGAGAGAAACGGCACAGGCCTTGAGGACGTTGGCCCAGGCAGCCAGGGGCGTGGCAGCCAGCACCAAGGAGCCCCAGGCTGCAGCTGCAATGCTGGACTCAGCCCAGTGCGTCATGGACGGCTCTGCCATGCTCATCCATGAGGCTAATCAGGCTCTGGTTCACCCAGGGGATGCTGAGAGTCAGCAGAGACTGGCACAGGTAAGCCTAGTTACTGGTAATTTGGATAACTAAAAACAGTGGGTGCTTAGTTTTAACATCACAATGATCATGTCTGGCCCCTCTCTCTCCCCTACTGATTTGTAAGCATCTCTCCTCTCCATAACAATTATCCCCTCTTAGCAGTGCAATTTTCTCTCCTCCATCTCTCTTGCCTGGCAGTGCTGTCTCAAGAGAGCCACAGTAAAAAATGCTCATTTTCTGGCAGCCCTCTTGGAGATAAACATATTATTTGGCATGTGTCTGTGACAGCAGCATACATTTGTAACAAGGATTGTTGTGTGCCACTGTGGCCACAATTTACATTTGCACTGTTTTCACTCACTTGCTGTTGTGTTGTGGGACTGTCGTGCATTGTCAGAATGACTTATGGTAGCCCATTGAAGGAGCATTGTGCTGTGTTTCAGGTGGCCAAAGCGGTGTCCCACTCCCTGAATAATTGTGTGAACTGCCTGCCTGGCCAGAAGGATGTGGACATGGCTCTCAGGAGTATTGGAGAGGCTAGTAAGAAGCTGCTGGTTGACACGGTGAGATTTGCTGTTGCTTTGCACTGGGGAGTCCCTTTACATCTTTCATTATGGAGTGTTACAGGAGGATCCTTTATTATTCTTAACACAGAATTAGGCCATGTGTCCACCAGAGACCTTTAAAAATAACAGAGCTCTTTTTAGCACCAAGCGCCATCCTGTTGTCAAGTGGAGACGTTAGCCTTAGCATCAAGCATTCAGTTGCCCCATATATTTGCGAGATGAATAGTCTGTTGACACCACTCTGGTTTTGGTTTTGCCTCTGCTTCACTCCTATTGGTTGCTGAAGCTTTGATGAGCGCTGTGGTTGACAAAGTTTGAATTGTTTCAACTTGAGAACAGGTCAGCACTAAGCACTAAAATGGCAAGTTTATTTGTATAACATTTCAACAACAGGTCCTTTACACAAAACATTAAAATCCCTGTAAAGGAAATGATATTATGCGTTTCTAATCACATTATACATGTGAGAGTCATGGCTGAAAATTAAAAGATTTTGGGAACTATGTTTTACTGAATTGAAAAAATAAGACCACTTGAATATATTTTGAGTAATTTTTTGGGCAGGGTGGAAATCAGACCTGATGATGCACAATACCTACAGTCTTCAATACAAGTGATGTATATTTGCACTTTCCGATAACAACCTATCATTACACCTGGGAAAAACGAAATCCATATTATTAGGAGTCGGTGACAATGTAGTAGTCACAAGCAAAGATGAGGTTACCTTCTTTTTGGGTTGTATTTTGGACAAACCTTCTGGTAAAAAAAAGGGCATCAAAATGATCACGAAAGTCAATCAAAGAGCAATATTTCCTTGTTTATCAACAGGAGTGCTCTGAGGACTCTCGCCGGAGCCCTCATCCAGTGTCATTTTGACTATGCTTGCACCTCATGGTACACTAGCATCGCCAAGCCACCCACTGAAGACTGAAAACTGCAGACTTCCCAAAATAAGCTTGTGAGATTGCTTCTCAACTTGCACACCAGGTCTCACCTAACCCCAGACCACTTCATTGTGCTCAAGGTGTAAGAAAGAGTTTCCCAGCTCTCAATGGCTCTGGCTTTCAAGATACTCAAATGAACAGTTCCTGTCAAACTACTTCTCCAGACTAGGGGATGCTCATAGGTACTCCACCAGAGGGAGTTCCTCTGACCTCGTCCCCCCAAGTTCAAGTCGCTTAAGGGTAACAAATAACAGCCCTAAAAGTTTTAACTTCCCCATTAAGGTTTAAAGGCTGATCTAAAAAACATGGTTCCACAAACACAAATTGGACTTGGCTACGCTTGTTTATACAGCATTGCAACAACTGGCCCTTGAGCTACTTCATCATACTACAGTGTCGCAGGACAATAAAAGCCAATGTACAAGCTCACAAAACGCTTGCAGCTACTTTTGCTGTGTGACACCATCGTATGACAAAGCATAACACAAAACACAGCCACACAAAGCAAGTCAACATAGAGGAAAAAAGGCAGAGGGGGTAGTGAAAACAAACAGCCATTACAGTCAAGGTGTTACAAAAAAAAACTAGAACACATATATAAACACAAATGGGGTAGTGGTGGCCTAAAGGTTAGAGGAGCTCACTTGTTGCCGGAACGTTCCCCGGACCGACAGGAAAAACCTGGGAGGGAAAGTGAATGGCCACCACTCACCCCTTCCCCAACACCGCTGAAATGCCCTTGAGCAAGGCACTGAACCCCCAACTACTCCTGTGGAGCTACTCAGTGGCTAACAGTATAAACTGTGGTTGTACTGGCAGCTAGCAGGTTTTAATGTGTGCGTCTGTCTGTGTGTGTGTGTGTGTGTGTGTGTCTATGTCACTATGTGCAGGGTGCAGAAAATGAGCACGTGTGCCCAGTTACTACCCTGGGTAACTAAAGAATAAAAAACAAACACCAAATGAACACTATGACACAACACAACATAACACATAAAGACCCATAACATAATCTCCTAGCGCACTCCAATATTCAAATAACTAGGTAAACAACCTCAAAGTGCATCCTGGGGAATATGCAAATATAGTAAGCCTCGGTGGACACGCCCCCAGCATCCAAGGCAGAGAGAACAGACAGAATACTGCATGTATTTTCACTATTTCTGAAACCTAATTTTGTAATTGTAATTATTACATATCCTTACTGCTTTAAGAGCATTGAGACAAAGTGCAAAAGTAATACGTTAAAAAGGGACATTTGATTACAAAAAAGATATTAAAAGAGTTAATAGAATAGAAAATACCCATACATTAAAGCGACTTTGGGTACTAAGAAAAGCGCTAAATAAATTGTATGTATTATTAAATAATAATACATTAAAATAAAAGTAAGATTACAGTGCAGCACAATAAATGAAACAAAAGCCCCGATAAAAGGCAGTGGCATACAGAAAAGTCTTCAGCTTTGATTTAAAATGACTGAGAGTTGTGGCAGACCGGCAGTTTTTTGAGAGGTTGTTCCAGATTTCTGGTGCATAAAAACTGAATACTGCGTTTCCATATTCAGTTTTGACTCTTTGGGGACAGAAAGCAGACCTGTGGATGTTTCATAACGTAGTAAAAGATCAGACATGGATTTCAGTGCTATATAAACCAACAGTAGTACTTTGAAATAAATTATTTGGTAGACAGGAAGCCAGTGTAAAGATCTGAGAAGTGTAGTGATATGATCTACTTTATTGGTCTTGGTGAGGACTTGAGTACCAGCGTTATGAATCAGCTGCAGCTATCTGATCGATGTCTTTAGGGAGACCTGTAATGATACGTTTACACAGCAGTCAAGACTAAAGTGCCATTCACACTGAGCACTATAATTATAAAGATAACTATAACTATAACTAACGTTCACCATTGTATTTTGATTTATAGTTGGTGTGAACTCTGCCATCCACTTGACTTAGAACGATTTTTGAAACTATATTTTTATAGTTTTACTTATAGTTATAGTGCTCAGTGTGAATGGCAGCTTAAGAGTACTGAATATAAATGCATGTACACGTTTTTTCCAAATCCTGCTGAGACATAAGTCCTTTAATCCTTGATATTCTTAAATTGATAGGAGGCTGACATTGCAATCACAAATGTGACAAATGACACTATTTGTTGCAGAAACATGATTTTGTTTCAACCAATCTCCACCAAATTGGGTACACATGATCTTGGGAGTTATGTGACAATGAGTATCAAACAGCTTTATTATATCCGATACTGTTTGCTTGTAATTGGCTTCCAAATGTTAGTGGGAGGGGCTTTTTTTTTCCTGTTTGCAACGAAAAAGCAATATCATGAACGCAACATCCAATCAATCGCGAACTGGAATCGCATGTTGAGGGGCCTCTATAGAGTACACCTCCAAAGGCGCAAACGTGCTATAAATGCAATTATGCAAATAGTTGAACCATATGCCGTTGCAACGCTATTTCTCCCGCTCCGTCTTCGGGTCCTGATGGCTGCAACCATAGCTGAATGGGTAGAGTGCTCGCCTGGGAAGCAGAAGGTCCCAGGTTCAGGATGAAATAGGTCTAATTATTAATTTTAACCCATGACTTACACAACCCTGGGTAAGGCCACTCTGCCTGGTGGAGATATGCCCCTTTTTAGTCACCTTAATGAGGCTGTTGAAATTCAGGTCTTTGTCCATGATTACACCAACATTTTTGGATTTTTAATATTATAATACCGATTGAAGCTGAGCACATACTTTTAATCGTTCTTCCTTGGCTACAAAAACAATTACTTCAGTTTTTTCTTTGTTTAACTGAAGAAAATTCTGGCACATCCAGTCATTGATTTGTTCAATACACTTACTCATTGCTTGTATTGGACCATAGTCCGGTGATATGGTTATGTAAATGTGTGTGTGTCGTCTGCATAATTATGATAACGTATTTTGTGGTTTCCATAATCTGAGCCAAAAAAAAAAAAGGTAATGTCCCTGCTAGGGTTGTGCCAATAATGGAATTTTCATTATATGACGTATGATAATATCATAATAAATACTTTGACTTAACATGGGGTCATGACGTTAAGAATAATTGTTTTGGCATTTTCATTTACAAAGAATATGTAAATAAATAATTCTTGTTACTCCGATGACCAAATTATGTTTGAAAATGATGTTGGTATTTTTATATGCTTCCCTTAGATGTACATACGGTAGGTAACTGCATTGAAGAGAATATTCCAAATCAAATGTTGGTCACTGAAAATGCTGTAGTTATTATCCAGATAAAGTACAATATTATCTATATGGGAAAGAAAGGCAATCATTAGATACATTGTCGACACTGCCTATGTCACTGCCAGTCCAATATCAACGCACACTGAATTAACCTATGATCAAAACATTAGTCTGTGTGATGCTCTAAGTAAGTATTGCAGTACAGTATGGGTCTAGTTGTTGATCCAGTGTCTGTCTCCCTGTCTTTGAAGCTTCCCCCCTGCAGAAAGGCTTTCCAGGAGGCCCAGACAGATCTGAACCAGTCCGCAGCTGAGCTCAACCACTCAGCAGGAGAAGTGGTCCACTCCTCGCGAGGCACCAGCGGCCAGCTGGCCATGGCCTCTGGGAAGTTCAGCCAAGACTTTGATGAGTTTCTGGATGCCGGCATCGAGATGGCGGGCCACACTCAAGTAAGTTTCATCACACTCGCCAAATTCTTTTTTATCCATTGCCAGGCATGTTCATTTAATTTATATGGTGCCCGATTAAGCTCTACAGAGAGAGGGATGAAATCTAAAAGCTATGATTGACAAAATGATAGCTGATTAATCATTGGGTGGTTGGGAGAGTAAACATAGAACCCTGGGAACATACCAAGGATCGCTTATCTAGAATTTATGAGAATGTATCGTCAGCCTGTGATAGATGTCAACACGCTCCGACAGACTTCATGCAGATGTTTTGGCTTTGTCCATCCCTCCACAATTATTGGACAGACATTTTCATTTCTTTGTCAGAGATATTGGGGCAAACCATGTGGAACCATGTGCTATTGATGCATTGTTTGTTCAACAAAATGCTTCAAATCATGAACGCAGCATGCGATTTCCGTGAAAATTTACACGTACATTCCCACTAGGCTGAGGAAGAAATGCCACTTGAAAGTTTTCAAATCAGCCTCATAGTGGCGCTATAACAGGCCGTTTCGCGTTTTTACCTCTAACTACACCGATCTGAGTGAAACGTTGCACGCACACCCCCAAGAGGCCAAGGAAAAACCTTTGCCCTGCATTTTTCACATCTGCCTTTTAGAGCGCCACCAGGAGGCTGACTTTTGCTGTGGCTCAGGAGGTAGAGCAGGTCGTCCAATGATCCGTGGGTCGGCGGTTCGAATCCCGGCTCCTCCTGTCCACATGTCGAAGTGTCCTTGGGCAAGACACTGACCCCTACATTGCCTCCAATGATTCGGTTGGCGCTAGCTTGCCACCATTGGTGTGTGAATGTGGGAAAAGTGGGGTCGCTGGCGTCGACTGTTCGCCGCTCCACCTCCCAATGTCCCCCCCCCTGTATGAATGAATGAACCATTGTAAAGCGCTTTGAGCACTTGGAAAAGCGCTATAAAAAATGCAATTCATTATTTTGTAAAACATTTTTTTGCTATTACTCGTTCATATTCTGTCCAAAAATCACGCAAATTGGTACACAGTATCTCTATAGTCATGTGATCAACACGGATGTGTCCGATATTTCATATTCCATTCTAATTGGCTAACATTGGCTTCCAAAGTTTGCAGGATAGGTCCTTTTTGAACAAAATGCCTTAAATCAGGAATGCAGTGTGCGATTACCGTGAAATTTTGCACGCACATTCCCTCTAGGCCGAGGAAGAAATGCCACCCTTTTCACATTGGCCTGTTATAGCGCCACCAGCAGGTCTAATTTAGCAAAACACATTTTTGGAGAAAAATTCCTCAAATCGTGAATGCAGTGTCCGAATGCCGTGAAAGGCCTAAGAAGAAATGGCACCCCTTTCACATTGGCCAGGAGGCCACAATAACCTAACTGACCTGGCGGAGACCTGTGCTCCAAGGAGCACTTTTTGTAGTTTGTATCTTATTTCACTTTTGTCTTGTAAGGCCTGTACTTTGTGTTTTTCATTTGGGGCAATGCAATATGTTGTGGATATGTATGCAATGAATGCTTCTGTTAAAATCCAATAAACAAACGTAAAAAATAAATAAAATAAATAAAAAAAGAACCCAGGAAACATAGAACCCCGGTTACATAGGGATGACCTCGGTTTCCTGCATTTTTGTCACTTTGGCACCTGTGCTGTTTTGACTAATTTGCTAATTAGAGTGATTTTATGTAATTAATTTAGGCACGTGATTGTCCTCAAGAGCACTTGTGCATTCACATGTAATGAGATCTTTGACGATGTTCTTGTTCCGGTTATTTGGCTCATTAATTTGGAAAGATCGTCTGGGAGTGGAGTTGATCTACCATGACACACAGACCTTAATCAGGTTTATAGAGGCCTGCTGTGGGAGGAAGGAGGGGATAGGTGCGCCATGGTGGCGGGACACACATCAAAAGCACACACTCCCCACAATACCCCCACATCATTCCTAAACAACTGATGAATTGTTATATTTCCAATTACGTACATCTACAGACAATTTGACCATGTTTAACCATACTGCTAATTATCCAGCCTATCGTAGACAGCTGCATTATCTCTGTCCCTTTTGGCTGTGTGTGCAGAGCCAGGATGACCAGATCCAAGTCATTGGTAATCTGAAGAACATCTCTATGGCATCCAGTAAGCTGCTGCTGGCTGCCAAGTCTCTGTCTGTGGATCCTGGTGCAGCCAATGCCAAGAATCTGCTAGCTGTGGCTGCAAGGTGAGACAGCGTCGCAGATAGAAACCGTCACATAAGCCTCTTCAACAAACCGAAAGCCATTTGTGTTGAGCATGTCCTTATGTATGTGCTATATTGTGCTAGTAAACTGAAACTTATTTTTTTTCCCGTTCAGTTTTGAGTCTCTTGAGAGTCATTAAATATTCAATACTTAAATGTCATAAAACCTCTCTCTGCTGCCACTTCTATGCTGGAGGGAGAATCCCCCCCCCTCATCCCCTGGTGGAGAGAAGCCAGGCAGCCCGGTCCCGCAGGGCTTTGGGCCTGACTGAATTCTCTCTGTCTAATTAGGAAGATGGAAGCCTCGGCTGCAGCCTGCCTGTGCTCAGCAAGGCTGAACATAAACTCAACGCAGCCCCGGCACTCCTCTGCACTGTTAAGACTGTCACAGAGAGAGACGGAGAGAGAGGACGGCAATAGCCATAGTTTTGTGTAGCTGATATCTGTGTGTGCGTGTGCGTGTGCGTGTGCGTGTGCGTGTGCGTGTGCGTGTGCGTGTGCGTGTGCGTGTGCGTGGGTGGATGCGTGCGTGTTTGATAGGCACGTGTATGAGCAAAGGCAGGTTGTGTTTGCATGCAGAGAGAGATGTGAGAAAATAGCAATGTGATTGCCCCATGTGTTTCAGAGCGGTCACAGAGAGCATTAACCAGTTGATCACGCTGTGTACCCAGCAAGCAGCGGGACAGAAGGAGTGTGACAATGCCTTGAGGGAGCTAGAGGTAGCCGTCCCCACACACACACACACGCATGCACACACACACACACACACACACACACACACACACACACACACACACACACACACACACACACACACACACACACACACACACACACACACACACACACACACACACACACACACACACACACACACACACACATACACACAGCACTACTCCTCACCTCTTCAGGTCAGTCAATATCCCTGTTATCTGTAGTCTTTACAAACATGGATGTTCCCCTCCCTGAATTGATGTACTCACTGTTGCTATTCCTTCTCTGATTGATGTCGCCGTGGCATTCGAAAAGACATGCCCATTCATTTGTCCCCGTTGCCATTGGGGTTTCGTATCGACAATGTTTTCGCACACGGTGCAGTGCTCTCTGTCTCCATGGGAAATAATTAGCCAGTCATTTACTTCCGCTGAGCCCCAAGGCCCTTCAGCTCACGCCCCCATCTTCTTCCCATGGACTGACATTTATCACCGGCTCTCTGTTCTCTATCTCACCATCAGCAGAGAACACTGTCTGACTTTTTAATGGCCTTCGCTAACGCTGCCCTAATGACACTTGTGTTGCAGCAAGCATTTTTGACATTCAGTAGCCCTCTCTCACGCATGGCTGTCCAAATAAATGAAACTGAAGAAAGGAATCTGAAGAATACCATGAATCACAGCATAAAATTATGATTAAACCTGTAAATGAGAGGCATTTTACCATTTTAAGCCATTTAGACAGGGAAAGAATCTGTGTCATTTTTAGATTTATTTGGCTATTCAAAAATAGCAGATATACAAGCTCATAGCTCATCGCAAGCTATGAGCTTGTAGATCTGCTATTTTTTTTTTTTATCGTGAACATTTTTGAAAATCTTTGAAAATATATATTTTTTTAAAGCAAATTAAACTCAAATCTTTGATATATCTGCTATTGTTGAATAACCGAAGTATAAAATATGGATAAATTGGTTTCACAGATGCGTTTTGAATGGGTTAAATCTGAAATTAATAGTAATTTCATAATCCACTGTGGTGTGTCCATGGGGGTTTTAACGTTTCTACCTTCTCCCACCGCACCCAGGCTGTCAGAGGGCTCCTAGACAACCCCAACGAGCCTGTCAGCGAGCTGTCCTACTTCGACTGCATCGAGAGCGTCATGGAGAACTCAAAGGTACAGCAGGCTTTGGTCGCGTGTTGTCACTGTCAGGAATAGTTCATAATATACCTGTAATTAGCAGCAGAAGTTCTACTTCTTTCCCGTTTTCCTCACGTTTTCCCACTCGTCCTCAGGTCCTGGGAGAGTCGATGGCAGGGATTTCTCAGCACTGCAGGACAGGCGACGTACCGTCGTTCGGGGACAGTGTGGCCGTAGCCTCCAAAGCCCTGTGTGGGCTGACGGAGGCCGCAGGACAGGTGACTCACTATGACCTCCTCTCCTCTAGGGATGGGACGATAATCGTTATTATCGTTTATCGTGATAAAAAAATTGCAAATTCAGTACAATTTCCAAAAATGTTAACTATTTTTGGCGAACGTTCCCCCCAGAATTGGGATGCTGGGGGTTCAAGTGGTTAACAAAAGTACCATTTTAAGTTTTAAGCATATTTTGATTATCGCGATAATATCGCTAATGTCCTCCCTCTCTTCTCCTTATCAGCCTCATTACAGTACCTCTGCTCTTCTCCCATATCTGTTTATCCTTTTGTCTCAAGACTTGATGCATAACATACCTCTGTTCCCCAGCTTCTCCTCTTAAGGCAGGGAGGGAACTGGACTAACCCTTCCCTTCCTCTTGTCTTGTAGGCCTCATATCTGGTAGGTGTTTCTGATCCAAATAGCCAATCGGGTCATGAAGGGCTGGTTGACCCCATCCAGTTTGCACGGGCCAACCAGGCTATACAGATGGCTTGTCAGAACCTAGTGGACCCGGCCAGCAGTCCGTCACAGGTGAGATCAGTCCATCAGTGATGTTTGAACATTACATGGACATTTATACTGCAAAAAGACCCCTATAGGGGGCTATAATGTCTAGTGCTCTGTGACTTCTATCAAATGGCTTGTTAAGTTTGAATACCGTTAACGTCAGCCTAAAGGCATCAAGAGAAATTATTATATCTTGCCCAGCTGTTGTTCATGTCTTATTTATTATCCCAGCGCTTTATTTATTATTTTTCGATAACCGTATTGGCTCACAGAGGATTATCTCTTGTGTAGTATATTACGTTTTAACAGTTTGTCCACTACTTGTAACTCTTGTCTGTGTGCATTTGTTAGGTCCTGTCTTCAGCAACGATTGTAGCCAAGCATACCTCAGCCCTCTGTAATGCCTGCCGCCTGGCCTCCTCCAAAACCTCTAACCCTGTCGCTAGGAGACAGTTTGTCCAGTCAGCCAAAGAGGTGGCCAACACCACAGCCAACCTTGTCAAAACCATCAAGGTAAACCCCTATATGAATATACATCCATTTGCTTAACTACTAAAGGGATATACTTGGTCCACTCCTTTTTACCTCAACACCAAATCTCTTTGCCGAAAATAACCGACCTACAAGCTCACAATGCGTTACATTACAAGGCCCTGTGAGCTTGTAGATATGGTAATTTCGCCAAATTCTTTACAAACTTTGCTGAATGTTCGGCGCCTAGGGTTTATGTTAATTTCCGATGAATTGAGTACAAAGGACCCCAATGGAAACAAGCCTTACTGCTTTCTTGGGTTTAAAATCTGCCAGACCTTGTATTGAACTGTACTTCCCTGTTCTTGTCTTTGCAAACTGTTAATAAAGTATTCAATCAATCACATGTGGTTATAGTACATCGTAATAAAATATTCTGTGTCAATGACTTAAAGTGGTAACAGACATCCCTTGGCAACCTGCTTTCAGGCCTTAGATGGGGATTTCTCAGAGGAGAACAGAAACAGGTGCCGTGTAGCGACAAGCCCCCTCCTTCAAGCGGTGGAGAACCTGTCCACGTTTGCCAACAACCCTGAGTTTGCTAGCATTCCTGCACAGATAAGCAATGAGGTACGTACAGTACAGTGTGTGAGCATGTGCTGGGTTGTGTTTTGATGCATGGCCTCAAATTCAAATGTTCCTACGTTTTTGTATACACTGTCACATGCTTAGTGTTAATTTAACTCAGAGAGTGTAAAAATTTACCCATAAACATAACTGTACTGAGTATGTAGTATACAGTATAATTGATGGATACAATTAATGTTTTATTGAAAGCCTGGTGCACGTTACTAGATTTTTTTTTACTATATTAAATATTTGCTTGGTTCATTATTTTCTTTGTGAGAAATCTCAAAGCTGCTTCTCAAAGAGATTTCATGAATATATTTGGGATTGCTGCAGTCAGTCTCCTTGAAACAGTGGTTCAGATACCGTGCCAGCACCAGCAGTAGATTTACGGAAGCTGGGGGGGATTGGATTGATGTGCAATGTTCTACTCTTTTTCTTCTAAAGTCAAAAAAGGCTCATGGAGAAACCGGATGGATTTTTATTTTTACAATCTGAGCGGAACAGTCCTCATGTACTTCCAAAAGCTTTATGGCTATAATCTATCGGAGGGCAGTGTTTAACGGCGCTCTCTCTCAGTGCAGCTGCTCTAATCTTCAGCTTGTTAATCTAATTGTCGGGGGAAGGATTTGGCTCGGATCATAAAGGTGTTTCTCCCAGCATCTCTGTAAAGCTGCCTTTCGAACTGCACCTTTCCCAATAACAACACTGTTACACCTGTGTGGTTAGCATCTCTCGATTTTCTTGATTGACTGATTGATTGATTGATTGGCCATTGATTGATGTTTTTGTACAGAAATGCATATATTACATTGCATATTTGTACAGAAAAAGCATCTGTCAAAAGTATAAAATACTAAAAAGCTTGAGAGTTGTGGTCCTTTGAGTGTAATTGTGTGTGTAAAATGAGTACGATGTGTTGGTGGAGTATCAGAGACATACAGTTTTAATCAGTGGTGGTTTTGAATACAGGTGTGCCTTGACATTTTGATTTGCCCTTTGGTCTGCCTTGCGCACAAAGCATTTGAAAACTACAGCTTTATTGAGCCTTGACCCGAGCTGTTCATTTGCTGACATTGATCTGTACTTCTGCCCCCAACCAGGGCACAGCGGCCCAAGAGCCCATTGTGCGTTCAGCCTGGTCCATGCTGGACAGCTCCTCCCTCCTCCTGGAAACAGCACGCTTATTGGTCCTCAACCCTAAAGACCCGCCCACCTGGTCAATACTGGCCGGACATTCCCGGACCGTGTCCGACTCCATCAAGAGTCTCATCACGTCCATCAGGTAATCCGCTCTAGACCTGGCCACTGTGTAGAATTACTCAGAAGAAGTTTACGGGGGAAGTATATACAGCTTGGTTTCTTGAGCGTGGCGGTTTCGTTCTTTGCAAAGCTGTTCCGACTTAAGCGATAAATTGCCATGGTAATTTATGGCTGCTGAGATTCCCTCTGACTTTATAATAAAAAGCCAGTGAACACTGTAGAGCAGAGATAAAGAGGAGTGCATGTTCTGCCATGGAGGCGAGCAACTACGCAGCTGCTTAAATCACATTTCTTCTTTCGTCCCTCCTGCTGTGCATAACACAAGTATCTTCTCTGTTCATTATCACCCTCCAATTATTGTACGTGCATTCACACGGCAGCTTAGTCCTGCTGTAACCCTGCGTTCATTCTCCCTCTAAAGAACGGCTGACTCCAAATCTCACATGGACTATTATATTCCCTCGTCTTAGTCGTTATTCTTTGCCTTGTTGACAGGGACAAGGCACCGGGGCAGAGAGAATGTGACTACTCCATCGACAACATCAATAGGTGTATCCGGGACATCGAGCATGCCTCGCTAGCCGCTGTGGGCCAGACCTTGCCCTGCAGAGACGACATCTCGATGGAAGTGAGTTCAGAGACGCCGCCTGCAGAGAAAGCACTCCATCTTGACTGCTTTTTCTTTTAATGTTCCGAGTTGTACTATAATTCTCTTCTGACACATCCCGCCAGGCTCTCCAAGACCAGCTGACATCCTCGGTGCAGGAGATTGGTCACCTGATTGATCCCATCACCACGGCAGCGCGAGGTGAAGCCGCCCAGCTTGGCCACAAGGTACCAGTCCGCGTATATTCCTTCATCCCTCCAGTCTTTAGAGGCTTTACAAGAGAGCCCCTGTTTATGCTGCTGATGAGTGAGTTCTGCCTCAGACCGTTCTGGTAAAAACCCATTTCTTACCCCCAGGTAACCCAACTAGCCACTTACTTTGAGCCCCTCATTGTGGCGTCTGTGGGCCTGGCCTCTAAGCTCCATGACCACCAGCAGCAGATGACCATACTGGACCAGACAAAGACCCTGTCTGAGTCAGCCCTGCAGATGCTTTATGCTGCCAAGGAGGGAGGGGGAAACCCAAAGGTATACACAGAATTGACCAATTATGCTTTTTAGTAGCAATTGAATTCCAGAAGAATGCTTACTGTAGCATGACCATACAGCTGTCTCACACTGTGTCATTGAGTATTGTTTTGTGCATAGTGTCTGTCACTTCATTGCACCACTTTGCCTCAACTCAGTGATCTCACTGTCATCTCCGCACGTGTGGAACGGCATGTACTGTGGTTCTTATACCAGCTGTGTGTGTGTTGTGCATTTATTGCATTTGGAGATATGCTTCCGATTCTGACGGTTGGCTGAATCCTCAGGCTTGCCACACCCACGACGCCATCTCTGAGGCTTCCCAGCTGATGAAGGAGGCTGTGGATGACATCATGGTGACTTTGAACGAAGCAGCTAGCGAGGGGGGCATGGTTGGAGGAATGGTGGAGTCCATCGCTGAGTCCTTAGGCAGGGTGAGTTAGGGTGTGTGTGTGTGCACATTTGCATGCATGTGTGTGTACATGCATATGTATTGCCAAAGAAATGTGTGTGTGATGCAGTCATTTTGCACTCTAGCTCTAAAGCCTTGTTAAGAGTAGACCAAAGATTCACGACGAGCCGAGTTGAATCTTGAAAATCACAGTTTTGGGAATTCTGTTGCAAGTGGTCGCAACATTATTAAACTGGACGGTCCACATCAGAAGTGACAAGCTGAGACCGAGGAGATTTTTTAAGCACTTTATAAGCAATTAAGCAATTTATTTTCTATGGAATCCTGCGCAAGAGATTGTGGGATTGACAGCAGAGCAGACCCAGAGCAGGTGAGGAGAGGGTCAAATCGTTCAAAGTTCAAGTTAATTTCACTGGGTGGTGGGCAATCGCATTGTTGAATGTGACAGGAACCATGTGGCAACTATTTCTTCAGTTCAATGAGGAAATTGTATTGATTGATTGATTTTATTTAGTAAGACATGAGAATCACTGTACATGGAAGTACAAATTCACAATACAAGGTCTACTAAACTGGAAGACTCATTAAGCACTTGGCTTGTTTAAGATGAGAACCCCATGATGTATGCACATCTTATCTAGACCTGTTTAAGGCCAGGTGCTCGATAACAAGGCAAAGAACATTAAAATGTAAATCTGCACACTGGATTGTAGCTACTAAACAAATGTATTCAGAAGGCACGTTTGGACCGTTTAGGTCTTCATCAGGCAAATGGCCTGATGAAGACCTAAATGGTCGACCTAAACGGTCCAAAATGTGCCTTTTGAATACATTTGTTAGGGAGCTTCAACCATTGTGCGGATATTTAAACTTTTCTATAATCTATTTTGTGAGCAACACGCAACACCACTTGAGTTTGTCAGAAAGGAGACAAAGCTTATCATGGAGAAATGGAAGCTGAAGGTAATAATATAATAATACTCACAATTAATATTACCTTCAGCTCCCGTCGGGGAGCCATCTGTCAAAAAGTTCCATTCTTCCGTTTTGTATGACAACCTGTTTGTATTTTTAAACAAACCAGGAGCACTAACAATCTCTCTGAATTGATACAGAGAAAAACTAAAGAAACCATGGTGAAACATATTGGAGATCCCTGGTGGTGCTGTAAACATTTACAGCTTACATTTTAACGACATGCACCGAAACAGTTCCTGCTAACATGTAGGGATTTTCAGTTCTGGACGCTTATTACCCCCATCTTGACAGTCGTAAGACAAAGCATGCTGTCCCTTTAAGATTGATCCCAGGGTGAGTGTGCTGAAGTGCACGTCCTTCTAAGTGACATTCATTAGTCAAATAGATGACAAGTGTTAAGTCCTGTCAGCTGTCATTCAGCCTACTGGGTGACATGCCGATGTGCTGATGGTCCTGCAGATAATTGAAGGTGACGTGCACATCGTCCGATACTCATGCTGGGATCAGATATAACTCTCAGTTTCATTCTCCCCCTTTTCATACATTTTCGTTCATGTTGATGCTAAGGATAGCTTGTCAACCCACCCAAATCAAAATGGTGGCCAACTGCTTCCCATAAAACATGTTCACCGGAGTTATTAAAGCCTGGGTTGAAGACTGACGCTAGGGTTTTGACCTCCACAGTTGAATGAAGGAACTCCTCCCGAGCCGGCGGGCTCATTTGTGGACTACCAAACCACCATGGTGAAGTTCTCCAAGGCCATCGCCATTACCGCACAAGAGATGGTGAGTAGAACGGCTACACTGCACACCTTGATCTGTTTGTTCATCAAATTTTGTCAACATGGTTAATGAGCCCTGTGCTGATCGTGTACGCTCTGTGCTACCAGATGACAAAATCGGTGACCTGCCCGGAAGAGCTGGGTGGCCTTGCCTCGCAGGTGACAGTGGACTATGGACAGCTGGCTCACCAGGGACGTCTGGCAGCTGCCACCGCAGAACCAGAGGAGGTGAGAAAGCATGCTCTCAATGGCTTACGGGTGAAAACCAGTGAACCGGTTGTTAAAGTAAACTACAACATAATCACACTGCTAGCGCCATGCAGTGCCTCTGAAATTCCTGTCTGACAACATCAGCCAATAATATTTTTATTTTATTTTATCTCTTATTCTTTCAGAAAGTGCACTCTGATGTTTTCACACAGGCATCAGATATTTGGCAGTCTTTGAAAGAACGCATCTTCCTCAAGGCTGCTTTTTCGACAGCTCGAGATAAAAAAGGGATATACTATTCTCACCGCCTCCACCATCTATCGCACTCAGCACCCACATAGTCTGCGCTTAACCCATTAAGACCGGGAACGCATCTGTGTAATTTCATAGATTTCTTTGGCTATTCAAAAATAGCAGATATACAAGCTCACTCGGTCCCGCACTATGAGCTTGTATATCTGCAATTTTTGTTTTAATTGTGAAAATGTGTGCAAATCTTTGAATATATATGTTTTTTAAAGCGAACATCTTTTAACTTAATATTCTGGGGGATTCTACAAATGTCTTCTAAATCCTAACAGTATTTTTTTTTTTTTTATGTTGCTATAATATCAGTGGTTCTCAAACTTTTTTCATGTCAAGGACCACCCAAAATGTTGTTCCAGGGACCCCTCAGAGTCAGAACAGAAGCAAAGATTTGATTATAAAATGTTCTCTTTAAAAAACTGTATACATTAAAAGATTTGCAAAAATGTTCATTCAAAAAATTGCTGATCTACAAGCTCATAGCGCGGCACCGAGTGCCGCGCCATGAGCTTGTAGATCTGCAATTTTTGAATAGCCAAAGTATATAAATAATGGTCAAAGTGGTTACACAGATGCGTTCCCGGTCTGAATGGGTTAAAGGCTCGTCTGCGAATTGCAGAGGACGGCAGCATGTGTGAAAACATAGCCATAATAAGCGTACACGGCTCTTATCAATATCTTGTACATAACACACTGCTGGAAGCCCAGCTGGTTACCATAGCGACATTGTACCTCTACAAGGCTAAAAAGCTTATAGTGATGCTTATAATGAAGTGCCACCCACCCGTGAATCTCAGTCAGGAAATTAAAGGTGTAGTGCCACCATTGCTGGTGCTGGAAATCAGTTTTCCTTCCAACCCGGGGCTGATAATAAGAGGCTTGTTCGGCTCAGGACGTGATTGCCATTGTCTGGTGCATGGGCGCAGAGATAGGAGAATTACGTGCAGTTAACTCATTAAGACCGGGAACGCATCTGTGTAACCACTTAAACCATTATTTTATACTTTGGCTATTCAAAAATAGTAGATATACTGTACAACAAGCTCATAGCGCGGCACAGAGTGCTGTGGTACGAGCTTGTAGATCTGCTATTTTTGAAAAATCTTGAAAATGTGTGCAAATCTTTGAATATATATTTTATAAAGCGAACATTTTAACTCAAATCTTTGCTCCTGGGGGTCCCTGGAACAAAATATTTTGAGATGGGGGTCTTAGGCCAAATACATATCATTTTGTGTGGTCCTTAACATGAAAATGTTTGAGAACCACTGATGTTGCAACATCAACTGTTTTATAGAATCGGCCTCAGGTCTTAATGGGTTAACTGGTGACCGTCTGGCTGTGTCGTTCGTTGCAGGTGGCTTTCCAGATAAAGTTGCGGGTGCAGGAGCTGGGCCACGGCTGCATTTACCTGGTCCAGAAGGCTGGAGCGCTGCAGGTCAGCCCCACCGACAGCTTCTCCAAGAGGGAGCTCATTGAGTGTGTCCGCGCCGTTACAGAGAAGGTAAGCTGCTCGTAGCAGAAGAAACTGCCAGAGATTTCTCGGCAGCTTGCACACACACAGAAGCCCTTTCATGTTTTTTTTTATTCTACCAACTGCACCTGGCTGTCATATTAAGCATTCAGCATCAAACTTGTCTTCTCTGGTGTTTTTGAGGCAAAGTGAAAGCACAGCATCAAGTCAGCATCCGGAGGTATTTTGTGCTTTGCACTGCTTTTCAAATGAAGTGATGAAGGACACGTTGTAATACGTTTTTATCGCAGTCCCTCAATATTATGTCTCTGTGCAACTGCAAGTGTGGATTATTTTTTTTAAAGTGGTGCAGGTGACCACTTCTATGCCATCTAATTAACCACTTAATCACATAACAATTTCAAAATTATTTCAAAAATAGCCGATCTACAAGCTCTGCTGTTTTCGAGCCAGAGGATAAATGCCAATTTTGTGTTCAGTGTTTGTTTTTTTCTAAATTTTTCTTTTTTAGCTTATGCTTCAAGAGCAAATTTTCCTGATGACATGCGGGCAGTGGATATAGACCTGATGTCCCTGCTGTGACCCTGGTAATCACTGCTGCCACCGCTCACGCGTTAGATTCTCTCTGCTCGGCCGGCGCATGATTGGATTCAGGGCTCATATCAGACTTGAATAATTTGTGGCCTCATGCGTATGGATTTCTGAACCTTGCGCCTCACTGGAATGCACCTCTCCAGGGCTTTCTGTTTGTTTGTTGGGGTGGGATGGGCAGACGGGGGCGTGATTTTGCAGAGTCATACTCATTGGCCTAATGTGATTGCTTGTGCGGCAGAGGCAGAGTCTGGGCTAATGCCTGGTTTGCCCCGCCCTCTTCTGCCTGCTGCCAGTTCCCTGTCTCAAGACAAGCTTGCTCAGATCGCTCGGCATGATGTGAATATCCTCGTAGTCGAGTGGAAACCTTCTGTGTCCAAGACTGTTAATTGTCATGAAATGAAAATTTAAAACCTGCTCCAATCGATCTAATGGAGTTATGATATTTAGTCGCATGCGCTAATACTTTTCATTGGTTGGTGTCTCTATTTTGGGCATGTCAATATAGGAATGAAATGAATTTTTGGAAATGTTTTTAAAAAAATTTGAAAATAGCAGATCTACAAGCTCACAACTTGTTGTAAGTGCTTAAATCATTTGTCAAAATGTGTCAAACCCACAGAGACGTAAAGTGTGACCAATAGGATTTTGAAAATAATAATATATGGAGATACAAGGTTTCCATCCGACAATGACGATATAAAAGCTTTTATATTAGCGATGCTTGCCACTGACACGGTATTGAAAAAAGGAACAACTGTCATCGGCATCATGGAACATGCCAGATGGTGGCAGAACATTCCTGCCACCATCTTGCAGCTTTTGTTTGGGTTTGTACAAACAGTCAGTAGGTCTCAGCTGTCTGCATGTGGAACAGTAGTGGAAGAAGGAGTACTCAGATCTTTGACTTACTTTGTTAAGTAGGGATGGGAATTGATTTTATTCATACCAATGCCATTATTCTTTTTGCCCTTATTGATAAATTAATATTATATGGATATGGATCATGAGGCTAGGTTTTTGGATATCATAATATCATGATATTGTGTCTTTTCCTGATGTAATTGTATGAACTTATCTGACTGTTCTAGCTGTTCTATTATGTCATCAAAATCTAATCAGACAGAGATTTGGTGCAATTATAGTTAGATGGCCTAGCCCTAATTTGAACATGTCAAAATAAATTACTTTTCCTTTTCAGAGAAAAAATTTGTTCATCACTTTAATATTGAAGCTGGTAGAGCTCATTTTAATGATTTTATATCCTGCTGGGTATCTTAACCTACCAAAATATATAATAATTTATTAGGTGATTCATAATTTGAACTACAAATCTGAATCTGCAAAGTAACTAGTAACTAAATATGTAAAATAAATGTAGTGGAGTAATAAAAGTACAATATTTCCCTCTGAAATATAGTAGAAGTATAACGTAGCATGAAATGGAAATACTCAAATGATGTACAGGAACCTCTATACTTAAGTATAGTACTTGACATTCTACCAGTCATGTGGCACGCTGTGCTCTGCTCTTCTTCCAGGTGTCCTTGGTGCTGTCAGCACTTCAGGCGGGGAATAAAGGCACCCAGGCCTGCATCACAGCCGCCAGCGCTGTCTCTGGCATCATCGCCGACCTGGACACCACCATCATGTTTGCCTCTGCTGGAACACTCACCCGAGAGAATGAGGAGTCCTTTGCCGATCACAGGTGCAATGACCTTGCCACAACTACGAAACTGTTTCTCAACGTGGGGTCCTCGAAGGGGGTCCAAGGGGTCCCCCAGCTAAATGGTTGATTGTTAGGAACCAAATGGACCCATATGGGTCTGAAAACAGTTACCTTTAACTGGAAAGCAGTCCGACTACAAATGTAGTCCATATGCGCATACATACTGTATACAGTAGCAATGTGTTAGAATAATATGCCAATTCATTTTTGTTTTAGATTAAATTCAATACTTTTTACATTATGCTATTATTGATGAAATGATACATGACAAATAGTTCAGCACAAAAGATATTACCTAGCAGAGAGCTAGGTAAAATCTTTGTTAACTAGCCCTTACCCACACTCAATCCAGTCCAAAATCGACCACTTTTTGACCACAGTTTCAGTAATGTTTTTTTTTTGCATAGGCATGACCATCTTATTTGTCATCTGTTTCACATTAAAGCTGAACATTGACACCCCTTTCGCAGAGTAGAACGATTGAAAAATTGCAGTTATTAAATAACCCTGCCTTCTGCTTAGCAAAGCAATGCTGCCAGTTGCTCGAGTGTGACTTTGGAGCAGACTGTGACTGAACAGCTTCCCCATCCCTCAGGGAGAGCATCTTGAAAACAGCCAAGGCACTGGTGGAAGATACCAAGCTGCTGGTGGCTGGAGCCGCATCCAGCCAGGACAGGCTGGCCCAGGCCGCCCAGTCTTCAGCCAAGACCATCACCCAGCTCACTGAGGTGGTCAAACTGGGAGCAACAAGCATGGGCTCCGAGGATCCCGAGACACAGGTGAACACGCTAACAGTAGTTTATGAACACGTTTATTAAAAATGTCTCAGTGGAAATTTCCTGTCCGATCCGCCAATACCCGGAATTCACTGTGAAGGCTTGGTTCACCAGCGGTTCTTGAGGTCTTTGCCCCCTAGTGGCAAAGGCCTTCTAGTCCCTAGAAGGGAGAATGGTTGTAGTTTTGAATATCAGCGCGACTGCGTTACTGCGTGCACAGTCTATGTTGCTCTCTTGCTGCAGCATCGAGCGAATGAGCGTTGATGAACTGACCATATATTGATCTTTATCACTTAACCAGCCTTTATTTACTCTTGATAAGGTGAGTGATAAATGGACAGAGAGGGTGATAACTGATTCCAGTCGATAACAATTATCAGCCCTTGGGCTGATACGACAGTACCTGACCAATCAACGCAAGCAAAGTGGTGGTGGATATGGTTGATATGGTCCTAGTTTTAAACTGGTGGTTTTGACCACATGTATATTAGTACGGTACTGTACTTCTTGTTTTCAGAATTGTATGTCCATCATTTAGATTTCTTCATCATTCAACCCTGTGCCTGTGCACCCATGAAGCTTTTATCCCTTTGTTACCAATATAAATTATTATCATCTAGAATTAGCCCTCTACAATGGATGTCCTCTATCATTCCACAGACACTGGGGTTAGATTCTCTTTGTAATTGCAGTCTGCCTCCTCTCTCTCCCCTGTGTGTAAGCCTCTATCTCTGCCCTCCTCTCACAAGTATCATGGCTCTAGGTGGGAGTGATAAGCTCCACACTGTTAAATCCTGTCCCCGGGGGTGCTGCTGATAAACCTATACTCGGGCTATTGTGCCGTATTGATTCCAGCTCCATGTCCCCAGGTGGTTCTGATAAACGCGGTGCGGGACGTGGCCAAGGCTCTGGCCGAGCTCATCGGCGCCACCAAGTGCGCAGCGGGCAAGCCGCCCGACGATCCGTCCATGTACCAACTGAAGAGCGCTGCCAAGGTAAAGAACTAGACGGTCTCAAATTGAAAGGATTATAACGTGCATGTTTTGTTACTGTGTTTATCACCTGGGGGTTTATTTTCTCATTGAGGTACAGTATATGATGTGGGGATGTGTGGGTGGTACTTCTGTCTTTGTAGGACAGCTACATGTTTGGCATGGCATCGTTCATGCAATATCTCACAAAGCACAAAGCACGGGATTGTCAAAAAGCAATGATGTGACAGTCCTTATCTGGGTGGTTTTAGCGTTCTCTCTTTCTGTCAGCTCTGTACAGGAGCTGCACTAGTGTGTCACTAAAGAAGGATGCTCTGTGTGTGTGACTGTGTGTGCCTTTCATATACTGTGTTGTGCATACTGTACCTGTAGTAGACAATGCAGTGCGTGCAGTGTGCATGTGGTGATTTGACTCTGCTTTGTATCCTTAGAGTTGAGCTGATGCTGTTAACTAAAGCTCAGCCAAACATTCCCTCTCTGTCCTTGTCCGTGGTCGTGACAACCCCCCGTCTCCATGGACGAATTGTCACATGAAACAGCTGCTTAGCGCTAAAAGCAGACACAGCCAGAAGCCAGACTTTTTTAATGTTTTGATCTTTACTTCCCACTATAATGGTCTTGATCAAGGCCGTTAATCTGCCTGCATCAAAGTATTAAGTTGATTTCAGATGTACAGTATAGCTCACATCAACAACTTCTTACCAGATCTTGTCTCTCCGTTACCCTTCTTGCACCCCCTCTGCCAATTTTCATTCCCCCCCAGCTGTCTTTCTTGTACGTCTAACTGTACCACAGGGCTTCTGATGGTGTCTCATATAAATGGAATTAGGCCCACCCATGAGCCCGGCTCATGTTGACAGATTGTTGCTTTTCCTCCAACATATGGTGACCTCCAAGTGGGACCCCCTCTCTCAAACTCCTGGTGCTCAAATCCCCCCCCCCCCCTTGACGCAATGTAGCCTTTACAAAATGCAGCACAGCACATCTGATTGTGATATCATGATTGTCAGTGGAGACAGTTCTCTCTCCCGCGTACCGCTTCAACGCTATAGTAGTAGCAATTCAAGGCCAGCCTCTGGTAACGTCGAAACACATCCTTCATCCCTCTGTTCTCCCCGGAGCGCTCGCTGATCTGGTTAATTTGATTGAACACAGCAACGCATTAAATAACCACCTTCTACCAACGTAGTCATTATTCATTGTAATAGAATCTGGACGGGGTTGGAGGAAGGGAAACAAGGCCAACTGTCTGAGGCGAAAGAGCTCCCCCTTGTGGTACGACGGCGAGTGTCATTCATGTCCCCCTGTGTTTGACAGGTCATGGTCACCAACGTGACGTCTCTGCTGAAGACGGTGAAGGCGGTGGAGGACGAGGCCACTCGCGGGACGAGGGCGCTGGAGGCCACCATCGAGTGCATCAAACAGGAGTTGACGGTAAGCGTGGCCGACAGGCCCGTTGTCATCATCACTCACGCCGATCCTATTGGGTGTCCGGGAAGGAGGGACGCGGTCAAACCAGCGCCTTCGATGCTATGCAGTGCTGGAGATGGTCCTTTTTTTACTGTTATCCTGCTGCTCTTATCAGTACAGGGATTGGGGAAAAGAGCCCCTTTTCTTTGTGATTTAATGCTATTCCTTATCAGTGGATCCTCCCAGCACCACATAAGGCTTAATCCCAGGGCTACAGCCAAAGACAAATAAAACACAGCCCACTTAACTCACAATTACACTGCCATCAATATCGAAGGGGCCTGTCCTCCTCGCTTGTTTCCCCTTAAGTCTGCTGTGTGCAGTCCATGTGGGTCACCTCAGTTCTTCATCGAGGAAGCTATAATCTATATCAGAGTAGCTGTGTTTCAGTCCAGCCTGTACCAAAGCACCTGTATCAGTGTACCTGTATCTCAGTCTGGAGTCAAGTACCTTTTATCAGCAGTATGATTCTATATCAAGGCAGCTGTGACTCAGTCCAGTGTGTACCAAAGTACCTTCAACGTGATTGTATATCGTCACTGTTGGGGGGGGGGAACCTTATGTCCGAAAGACCGAAACTGTTTCTTTTCAAGAAATGGAAAGAAGAACCTGTGTTTCAATGGATCCAATGTAGTTATTATTTAGTCACAAGCTCTTGCTGATGCTTTTCATTGGTTCAATATAAAACCCACAGACAGACATTACACTTTCACTTTCACTTAAAAAAACCAACATAATAATAATTAATAGCAAAAATAGCAGATCTGAGCTTGTAGATCGCCTATTTTTGTAGTATGGCAAAGTAGAGCATTCATTTACAGGGGAAAGAGTTTAAATATGGAAATACAAGGTTTCTGCCTGGCAGCGACAATATTAAAGGGATAGTTCACCCAAAAAATTGCTTTTTTTACTCACCCTATGGAGACTTAAATTCATGGATATTTTTTTGTTTTTGTTGCATTCCTAAGCCAATAATTTGATTGGTTTAGGAATGCAATCAAATTATTGGATTAGGAATGTGACAAAAACAAAAAAATCTCCATGAATTCAAGTCTCCATAGGGCGAGTAATCGATAGAAAAAAAGTCATTTTGGGGGTAAACTATCCCTTTAAGGTTTTGTGTCTTAGTCACAATGTGTACCAAAGTACCATCATCAGCAGTGTGAATGATTCATCCCGTCTGCCAGGTGTTCCGGTCCAAGGACATCCCCGAGAAGTCCACCACGCCAGAGGAGTTCATCCGCATGACAAAGGGCATCACCACGGCAACGGCAAAGGCGGTGGCGGCAGGCAACTCGGCCCAGCAGGAGGACGTGATTGTCACCGCCAACCTGAGCCGCAAAGCCATCACGGATATGCTGACCACCTGCAAGGTGCTAAGCCACAGCTGCCCACAGCCTAGCGAGAGGCCACACACACACACACACGCACACACGCACACACACACACACACACACACACACACACACACACACACACACACACACACACACACACACACACACACACACACACACACACACACACACACACACACATTGTATTACTATACTTGTGAGGACATCATTTTTGGATGGCGATTTTATGAATGCCAGTAGAGTTTTTTTTGTTGCGCTAACTCAAAGCCGAAAATAGCCGATCTACACTTGCAGCGCGACGCGTTGTGAGTTTGTAGTTCTGCTATTTCCGGTGTGCAACACCGGTGCGGAACTATGTTTAAATCAGGCAAAACTTCAACCCTAACCTCTAAATGTCTAATCCTAACCCTATATATATAACCAATTTTTTTCTCTTTTTTAACCATAAAACAACCATGTTTCTTGTGAGGATCTGGAAAATGTTTCTCATGTCTTTTAAAAATGTCTTTTAACAAATTCTACTATAATAGGGGGGATATTTGGCCCTTACAAGTATAGTAATACAAGTACACACACACACACACACACACACACACACACACACACACGCACACGCACACGCACACGCACACACACACACACACACACACACACACACACACACACACACACACACACACACACACACACATGGCTATGCACCAGAAAACTCCAGCCTGCCTGGGCGGAGATAGGGCAGCAGGGTATTGCTTACTTGGCCCACTCCCGCTGGTACTGTACTATCAGCAGGACTCACTCACTAACTTCTCAAAGTCAAGCATTAGTCTGAGCATTAGTCAGGGTGTCCTCCTCTTGGCAGCACTCCCCGCAAAGCAGAGAGAAAGAGGAGTTTCACAGATTTTTTTCTCATCAGGTATCTAAACAATTTATCTAAACATAATTTCGAATATGTTTAGATAACTTTTTTCCCCCTCTTGTTTCTATTTTCTTATTTTTTTGCTATTCAGTTTAAGTGTTTTTCTCTGTGATTTCAAACAAAGTACAATTCTTCTCTTCTGTTTTCCACATATTCGAAATAAACGTGTTCGTGGGTGGAAAGTTCAAACGAGTGACGACTGGGGACGGATTTGACCATGTTGCAACATTTGACGTGAGGGGATGATGTCATTAATTATGATTCTGTCCCTATCAGATCCGGTACGCAACTCGAACGGCGGTGAGTTGGCTGAAGCTGACATCACAACGTTCGGCATGGCCGCTCGCTCACCCACGGCTTCCTCGCGGGTGCCCGCATGGCTCAAGTCCGCTTCAGACGGCACGCCTCCGTTGTTTTAAAGCCATTAAGACCGGGAACACATCTGTGTAATTTTAAGATTTCTTTGGCTATTCAAAAATTGCAGATATACAAGGTCATAGCGCTATGAGCTTGTGGATCTGCTATTTTTTTTTTAATCGTGAAAAATGTGTGCAAATCTTAAAATATATGTATTTTAAAGCGAGCATTTGTAAAATATTTTGTTCCAGGGACCTCCAGAAGCAACGATTTCAGTTCAAAATGTTCGCTTTAAAAAATATAATTCTCAAAGATTTGCAAACATTTTCACGATTTTTGAAAAATAGCAGATCTACAGCTATGAGCTTGTAGATCTGCTATTTTTCAAAAATAGCCAAAGTATAAAATAATGGTTATAGCTCAAATCTAAAATGACACAGATGTGTTCCCGGATGAACGGGTTAACTGGCTTTTAGCGGAGTCTTTGAGAACGGCACTTCCGCATTCCAGTGTAGGCGGGATTATCGGAACGTTGTAAAAGGGCGTGATGTGACGTCAAGTGTTGCAGTATGGTCAGATGTTGTCCCAAGCCCTCACTATAGTACTACTTGAGAGTGAGAATTATGTTGGTCACTGCACTAAGTGAAAAATGTGATTCTTGATTCTTGACATGCCCGTGGTGGAGTCTTCTCCTCTCCAAATGTACCATACTGTACCTGAATGGTGTTGTTTCCCTCCCAGCAAGCAGCATGCCACCCAGAGGTGAGTGAGGAGGTGAGGACCAAGGCCCTCCAATATGGCTGTGAGTGTACCATTGGATACATCAACCTGCTGGAGCAAGTGCTAGAGGTCAGCTGTGTGTGTGTGTGTGTGTGTGTGTGTGTGTGTGTGTGTGTGTGTGTGTGTGTGTGTGTGTGTGTGTGTGTGTGTGTGTGTGTGTGTGTGTGTGTGTGTGTGTGTGTGTGTGTGTGTGTGTGTGTGTGTGTGTGTGTGTGTGTGTGTGTGTGTGTGTGTGTGTTCTGTCTCTTATACAACTCTTGAAGACTTTGGCTACTCAGAGTTATCTATTATGTACCATCAATTAATGACCATACCGGCCCAGACGGCTGGCGTAGCTGTCTGGGCACCTAGGCTGCTAATGCTAATGACAGCGTGTCAGGTTCGAATCCCGATCCCGACAACCTTTGCTGCGTGTCACTCCCCATCTCTCTCTCCCCATTTCCTGTCAGTCTACTGTATACTATCAAATAAAGGCAGAAAACCCCCCCAAAATATATATATATTCTTTTTAATGACCACACCAGCCCATATAGATTATGACCTACGATATACTTGACAATACTGCTCTGCTGACCATTTTCCAAATTATAAGGATTTGTTTTCGATTTCACCAGATTTAGCTATTTTTCCAATTCAAACTTTCAGATGATAAAAATTCTCTGCGTCTTCGGCTGATAATTCTGTCGGCATAATGGATATTTCAGCTAGACTAATTAATCCATGCTTTCAAACGCATCAAAATGCAGAGATAACCTAACTTTGATAAAAATGATAACAAAATAATTTTCATTATGTGGGAATGAGTGGGATTACCTATCTCATGCCTGTTTCAAGGCTCTCGCAGTTGGTTTTCATATCGTAATGGAATGAATGGAATCCAATGGCTTCCTCGAGAAAAAACAAGTGTATGACAGGGGAAAATAATACTTTGTCTCTGTTGAAAATAACCTTCATAGTATACAGCAGTGGTTCCCAAACGTTTTAGCTCAAGACCCAAAGGAGAAATTAGATGTTTGCCCGGGACCCAAACTAGTAAAAATAGCAGATCTACAAGCTTTATTTTTGTGTATATATTTCTTTTTTATGTAGGAAACGAAAAAAAGGGGATATTTACTTGCGAACCGTAAAAATGTATCCGTGGTATGCAGTACAGTATGTTGAGGCGCACATGTATGCATCCATGCCATGTGTGACTTTGTCTCCTGTGTTTTCAGGTGCTCCAAAAGCCCACCGCAGAGCAGAAGCACCATCTGACTGGCCACTCCAAGCATGTAGCAGCGTGTGTGACAGAACTCATCCAGACAGCGGAGGCCATGAAGGGTGAGGCCACACACACTGACAGCGACACCCGGCCCATATACACACACACAGTCCTGCAGCACTCTGACAGTTACACCCCATACACACTTAACCACCTCATTTCAAAAATGGGAAAACCACAAGGGCACCACAAGTGTCGAGGAATGTGTATGCTGCGTTCAGATTTTGAGAATTCCCTTGAAAATCAGCTCAGTAAAAAAAAAAACACAAAAAAACCCCACAGATGACATGAATTATAGAGATGTTAGAGATTCAGATTCAGATTCAGATTCAGATTCCTTTATTTACCATTGTGTAATACACATAGGAATTTGTTTTGGCAATGCATGATTGTGTTTCAATCTTTTTTCACATATAACATAAATAACAACAAACACAAAACAACACCGTGCAAGAAAATAGATAATATAAAGTGCTATAGTGGACAGTAGTGCAATGTCATTGCCAGTGTCAGGTTTCAGGTTTCAGTGACCCTTGGGGGCGGGGGAGAAGGGAAGCCAGACTCATTGAGCAGCCTGGCAGCTGAGGGGAAGAAGCTTAGTCTGTGGCGTGCTGTGGTGGCCTTCAGCAGCCGCATCCTTCTCCCAGAGGGAAGCAGGGTGAGGAGGCCGTGGCCAGGGTGGGAGGGGTCAGCCATGATCTTTCTTGCCCTCCTCAGCGCCCTGGAGTCGTGCAGGGACTTGAGGGAGGGCAGGGGACAGCCAATCACCCTCTCTGCGGAACGGATCACCCGCTGCAGCTTGACGAGATCTTTTGCAGCTGCAGCGGGGAACCAGGTGATGATGGAGTGGGTGAGGATGGACTCGATGATGGCCGTATAAAAACGGGTCATCATAGCCCTCGACAGTCTGTACTTCCTCAGCTGCCTGAGGAAGAACAGTCTCTGCTGTGCCTTTTTCAGAAGGGTCATGATGTTCAGTTCCCACTTCAGGTCCTGGGAGATGGTAATGCCCAGGAACTTAAAGGACTCAACAGAGTTCACCAGGGTGCCTCCCAGCATGATGGGAGGGGGAGGGGCTGCTTTCCTCCGGAAATCCACCACCGTCTCCACTGTCTTTTGGGCATTTAGCTCCAGATTGTTGCTGCTGCACCAACTACGCAGCCGCTCGATCTCCCTCCTGTAGGCTGACTCGTCCTCCTTGGAGATCAGGCCCACCAAGGTGGTGTCGTCGGCAAACTTGAGGAGCTTGACCGACGGGTGGAGGGAAACACAGCTGTTGGTGTACAGGGAGAACAGTAGAGGGGACAGGACACAGCCCTGCGGGGAACCGGTGCTGGTGGACCTGGAGCTGGAAATGCTCTTCCCCAGCTTCACACGCTGAGACCTGTTGGTAAGAAAATCCGTAATCCACCTGCAGGTGGAGGCAGGCACTTGCAGCAGGGACAGCTGGTGCTCCAGGATGGATGGTTGGATAGTGTTGAAGGCCGAACTGAAGTCGACAAACAGGATCCTGGCATAGTTGCCGGCAGAGTCCAGATGGTGTAGGGCGTAGTGCAGAGCCATGTTCACGGCGTCCTCCGTGGATCGATTTGCTCTGTACGCGAACTGCAACGGGTCCAGCACAGGATCGGTGATGCGCTTCAGATGAGCCAGGACAAGGCGCTCCAGTACCTTCATGACCACAGAGGTCAGGGCGACGGGTCTGTAGTCATTTAGGCCTGTGACCTTGGCCTTCTTGGGGACGGGGATGATGGTTGAGGCCTTGAAGCATGCTGGGACATGACACAGCTCCAGTGAGGCGTTGAAGATGTTGGTGAACACCGGGGCGAGCTGGTCAGCGCAGTGCTTCAGGACGGAGGGGGAGACAGAATCCGGGCCGGGCGCCTTCCGGGGGTTCTGGCTCCCGAACAGCAGTTTCACCTCTCTCTCCGAGACAGAGAGAGGGGGTGGGGGGGGGGGAGGAGGGGGGCCCACTAGGGTACGGAGGTAGTGGTTGTGGCTGGGGGGGTGGAGGGAGAGGGCGGGAGGGAACCTCTCTTTCAAATCTGCAGTAGAACTCATTGAGCTCGTTCGCCAGGGGGAGATTATCGGGCGCTTGTGGCGACTTTGGTTTATAGTTAGTGATGGTCTTGAGGCCTTTCCAGACCGAGGAGGAGTTCCCCTCAGAGAGCTGTTGCTGCAGCTTCTCTGAAAAGCGATGTTTCGCCTCCCTCACTGCTTTGGCAAACCCGTACTTTGCTTGCCTGAACAAAGCCACGTCACCGCTGCGCCTGGCCACCTCCTTCTCTGACCTCAGCCTCCTGAGATGGGCTGAAAACCAGGGCTTGTCGTTGTTGTAGATCTTCCTGAAGCGGAGAGGAACGCAAACTTCCTCACCGAGGCTGATGAATGATGTCACAGTGTCCGTGTATTCATCCAGACTGTTTCCAGCCTCAGGCCCCGCCCACTCAACAAGGTCCTGGTCACAGCCCGCATTCTCCAGCCAGGCACAGAGTCTCTCCTTTGCCTCACTGGACCACACTCTGAAACTCCGCACTACAGGTTTTGATATTTTTAATCTCTGCCTGTAGCGAGGGATCAGATGGATGAGATGGTGATCTCCTTTGCCCAGTGCAGCCCGGGGGACAGAATGGTATGCCTGCCGAATAGTGCAATAACAGTGATCAAGAGTGTTCATTTCCCTTGTAGCGCATGTGACTTGCTGTCTGTATTTGGGGAGAGCCCGGCTAAGATGAGCCTGGTTAAAGTCCCCAAGCACCACAGCCAAACTGTCCGGGTATTTGCGCTCCGCCCCCGACAGCTGTTCGGTCAGTGTGTCCACAGCTGTGGTGACGTCAGCATCCGGAGGAATGTAAACACACACGAGGATGAACGCATTAAACTCACGGGGGGAATAGAATGGGCGACAGAGTATGAAAAGAGACTCAATGTTAATAGAACAGTATTGTTGCAACACTGTCACATCGGAACACCAGCAATTGTTTACAAAGAACATTAATCCACCTCCACGCGACTTCCCTACCGCCTCGAAGTCTCTGTCTGCACGAAACGCGGAGAAACCCTCTAGCTGTACAGCCCCGTCTGGGACTGTCGGCTTCAAATGCGTCTCCACAAACGCGAAAACAGCCGTGGATTGGAAGTCATTGTCCTTCGAAACTAGCAGCCGAAGTTCATCCATTTTATTTGGTAGGGAGTTCACGTTGCCAAGGAATATACCTGGGAGTGGTGGACGCGATCCTCTCCGCCGTAGGCGAACCAAACAACCTCCTCTCTTCCCCCGTTGTCTTTTGGTCCAACGCACCGCAGCGGTAAAGAACGCTGTCCCCCTCACCAGAATATCCAATATGTCCGTGGAACGGGTGAGTAATGTTGGAAAAATGTCCGGTGGGGTAGAAGACCCAATGTGCAGCAACTCTTCTTTAGTGTAAGAAGGTTCACAGGACACGTAAACAAAACTTAACAGACAGAACACCACACACGTCATTGCCATAGCAGCCCTGGGCGGCGCCATCTTCTCTTCGTTGTGTGAGATTAAGTATAGATGCCCTAATCCTCTTGTGCAGGGAACATATTAATAATATTACCGAGTCAAGCCACCTAACCTGTCTGCACCTCTAGATAATACTGTGTATAAGTTGTGAAAATTGCTTTGGAATGTTGAAATCGCACAGGAGAGTAATTGCAGAGAAAATTGTTTGCCAAATTGAGCTCTGCAGAGTGGTTATGACACAAAGTTACTGGAGTGTTGCCACCAGATGCCATATCTCTGACAGGAGTAATAGATTGTGTTTGGGTGAGAATTAGATTTCAGCGTGTAGCCCAAGACCCAACGGGGCTATCCACTTCACCTCTCTAATGTTCCTTTGCTCTCTCTCTCGCTCTCTCTCTCTCTTTTCTTTCCTTTCCTTGTTTTTCCTTGCCTCAGATGGAGGTAAGTGGAATATAGTGTGTTTTGTTCCTGCAGATCACCTTTCATGCACTCAGAAGGGGGAAAGGGGACTAGGGGGGGGGCGGAGGGGTGTAGAGCAGATTTCCCCTGGGCTGAAGATAATCTACCAAAACATCATTCCATCTGCTTCCCCAAGCTGTTCCCAAACAACTCCATTTTATGGCCACTTTAAAACCTATAAAAAGACAATGATCCATCAAATGTGCATTTGTTCTCTTAGCCCATCTTATTTAACTTAGAGGCATTCGTGTAGCCCCTGAGTAGCCCGATTGCAACTTTGGAATTAGATCGAGCTGGTGAACTCTTGTTACAGTTCAGAGAGGTCGAGTTGCACCACCATTATGCATGTCTGGATTTCATTATTGAATAGCAAACAAAAACGTTAGACTGTAGTATGTTTTGACATGTTTTGTGACATGTTTTGTGACATTGTTTGACAGCCGACAATCGGTGTGTTTCGTAATGACAAAAAGACTTAGACTTGGGTTAGATTTAGTGGTGCTTTTGTAGTCTGTTCTTATAAAGTGTATGATGATCTGTTTTGTTTTGTTTTTTCAGGTTCAGAATGGGTGGACCCCGAAGACCCCACCGTCATCGCAGAGACTGAACTCCTAGGGGCCGCAGCCTCCATCGAAGCTGCAGCCAAGAAACTAGAGCAGCTGAAACCCAGGGCCAAACCGAAGGTATTAGCCCCCTCCCAGTGCTCGCCTTCCCTGCTGCTGCCTTTCCCATTTGGTCCACATTAATCAGCAGGAAGGGCAACATGGACCAGAGGAAGGAAGAGGTGACTGTGACTTTGAAGTGGAGTCATCTTTTCCATTGACTCGGCAGATATCTTGACGTCTTTCAAATTAAAACAAAAAGGGCTTTTGTTATTTTGACTCGGACAGAGAGCTTTGTTGAACTAACTCCTGATGCCGAATCAGAACATTCATTTAGGGCGTAATCTACAGTAGTGCTCTTTGGGAGAGTATTTTGAGTTATGTTGCCAGGAGACGCAATTACATCGCCTGGTCCTGAAGCTTGTGTTGGATCAAGTTCAAATGTGTGATGAACTCTTCGTGGCCCTTATTGAAGGAGGGGTCATCTGTCTTATTGAACCTATTTCCTTTGTTTTATTGCAGCATTCCTCTTTTCTAAGCTGAACCCAGAGAGCCTGTTATTCCACAATCCCATAAGGTTCCGTTACGCAAAAAATAACAAAAATTGGCAGAAAAGATTCAAACAAAACACCATACTGTACATGATAGTTGCCGTTACTTGATGAGACAGAAGTTGCCTAGCTTTGTGCAAAGGCTCTCTATAACATGTGGTGAAGTTAGTGGTGTGTTGACTGCACAATTGTATTGTTTGTTTTACCTGTGTTTGGAGACTGGATAGCTAAATCCCAATGTCTTTCCCTGTGCCTTGAGTGCTTTAACCCCTTGTCTCATATACCTCCTCTAGTACTGTACTGTACATACTGCTTGTGAGTTCACTTACACTCCTCTCTCTGTCTGTCTGTCTGTCTGTCTGTCTGTCTGTCTGTCTGTCTGTTACAAAACAACAGTATCCAGGAGCTTCCATTTTTCATGGAGGAACTGTGTCAAAGTCTGTGTCATGCCATAATTGCATATTTATATACTGCACTTATGAGGCACTTATTATTATTATCAATATTATTATTTATGTCTTTTATTCAAAAAACATTATGAGGGAGGCTTACTAAGGCTGGCTAAAGACTTTCTGGATGTCTGTGTCTCCCTCTAGTGCTATGTCTGAATATTGCTTCCAGTTCTACTACAAGGCAATTAGTAAGTAAATAATGGAAATAAGTTTTATATAGCACATTCTGAACATTAAGTTACCATGTGCTTTAATCAATGTATTAATTTTAACAAAGAAACAAATAAATAAATAAACATAGAGGAAACATCCAAATGAATGCACAATGCACACATTGAGAGATGAGTTTATTTTTTTACGTAATTCTGGTGGCCATTATAGCAAAGGCCTGATCACATTTCAACACTTGTCTGAACTCGTAAAAGGTACAGGGGTTCAGCGCATCAAATATCTGTAACTAAAACTCCTTTTGTTCTCCCTTCTTCCTCCTTATTCTTCCTCCATAATTCCTTCTCCATGCGTCCTCTCCTTCCTGTTTGCCCTCGACCCGGCAGAGGGAGTGTCTCTCCTGTTCTGCAGCCCCAGCATGTACCCCCCCACTCAATTCTCTGACCGTTGTAGACCTGGAAGCCGTCTCTGCAGGGCTCTGTCTGATATGTTTGATATATTAGGTTGTTATTCAGTCCAACTATATATCAAACATATTCCTACAGTGTCCCGCCCTGTCTCCAGCCACGTGTGCCTTAAATGTTAATGGAGATCGGTGGTCAATGATCTGTCGTTGACTGAGGCAGAGATGGCCATTTTGTAAAACATCCCCATGAGCTAATGTTGTTGTTGTTGATCTTCATAGGGCTTCTGTTTGACAGTGTGGTGATGCTCTAGCAGTTATACATTTGCATTGTTTTGTGCGTTAACCGAAACCTAAAGTCTAAACTGATGCGTGGTTGTGCTTTCAGCAGGCAGATGAGTCACTGGATTTTGAGGAGCAGATCCTAGAAGCAGCAAAGGCCATTGCTGCCGCGACCAGCGCTTTGGTGAAGTCTGCATCAGCCGCTCAGAGAGAGCTGGTGGCACAAGGCAAGGTCAGTGAACACCCACTCAGACGCTCACATCCCACAAACAAGAGAGAGTAGCGAGCTAATAAACCATGTCTTTTCAACCTCTGCCCTCCAGGTTGGAGCCAACCTTGCTAATGCAGTGGATGACGGCCAGTGGTCACACGGCCTCATATCAGCTGTGAGTTATTCTGAGTAACAAATACTAGGTCTTAAGTGCATGTTGAGTTGAGCCTGTACTCAGGTTTCTTTTACCTGACTCATCCCTTCAGGCACGTATGGTTGCAGCAGCCACCAGTAACTTGTGTGAGGCGGCCAACGCGTCGGTCCAGGGCCATGCTAGCGAGGAGAAGCTCATCTCCTCGGCCAAGCAGGTAGCAGCGTCCACAGCTCAGCTCCTTGTGGCCTGTAAGGTGAAGGCTGACCAGGATTCTGAGGCTATGCGGAGGCTACAGGTAACCACATCGATCTTGAAACTGCTGTTTCATTGACACACTTAACCACTTGAACCCTATATATACTTGTTGTTGACTGTCCCCCCCCCTCCTTTTTCCCTTTACACCAAATCTCTTCACCAAAAATTGCCGATCTACAAGCTCACAACACGTTGCAAATCGATGCGTTGTGAGCTTATAGATATGCTATTTTTGCAGAATGTTCGTCCCCAGAATAGGGACGCTAGGGTTCATATTAACTGTTTACAAATGCAACATAGCGCTATCTTTGACTCTTCCTCTCACTACAGGCGGCTGGCAACGCAGTGAAGCGGGCTTCAGACAACCTGGTGAAGGCAGCGCAGAAAGCAGCATTTGACAAGGCAGATGATGACAGTGTGGTGGTCAAGACCAGATTTGTTGGCGGCATAGCGCAGGTAAGGCAATAGAGTCACAGAATATTGGCGTCAAAGCAGAAATCTTGCACTCGAGGGTGGTGCAGGGGTAAAGTATCTGTCCACCACCACAGAGTCGAGGGGTTCGAATCCAACGTGGTGCATCCATCTTGCCAAGCGTCTATAATATTAATACAGTTGGCCCCGTCTTTGGTGCAAGGAAGCTGGGCGGGGAGGGTGTTTCTTTGTCGTAGCACATACTCCTATGAGCTGGGGCGGTGCCTGTTAGCGAGGGGTGTTGAACAGAAGGACGGTGGGGGCTTCTCAGTGGCAGGTGAGCCAGTTGTGTACAATGCAGTGGCAGCGCAGAAATGTGCAGCGAGGAATTAATTGGCATAGCGACTAAATTGAGAGAAAGAAATGGTTACAAACAAAAGGAGGGAAAAAATTAATCTCATTCCCCTTTTCACGTTTTAGCCTTTTTTTGCTCCCAGGGTGCCTCTAACCCTTCTTATGTTCAACTCCTGACATTACTGCTAGTTGAATGTCTTGGTCATTGCATCTGTACTGTAACTGATTGTGAAACGGCGGTGAGCCGCTGTGGACAAACAGCCCATCAGCTGTATTTCAGGGCTGTGGTTTACCAGGCATCCACAGCTGCATGCACATCGACTCTCTTGAAGGGTTTTCACATTCCTCCTTTAGACCGAACGACTTATCCACTTCCTTTTCATCCATGGCCAAACGGAATGTAATTGAAGAGTTGATGGCTACTTATTCAGGAAGCCTGGGGCCCCCTCTGCACAAAGCTTTAGTTTTCATCTGGAGTGGTTGAACCCGTGTGTGTGTCAGCATGTATATGTGTGAGAATAAATGCAAGTGTGTGTGAAGGTTGTACGTACACGCACACACACACACACACACACACACACACACACACACACACACAGATTTAGTTCGCACCCCTCCAGGGACATCTGTCGCAAAGCTAGTTTTTCCTAAGGCACTCATAGCCCACCCTCCCAAATCAAGAAAAATAAATACATGCTCACTCCATACTTACATTACTGAAATTCCATTTGTTGCCACAGACAAACTGTGCTGATTATAGGTTTTCAATAACCCGCTTTAAAGAAACCATGACTTGGAAAGTCTGTGAGAAGGAACGAGCCAAATCTCCAGTGTTCTGAATCTGATGGAAAGTGATTGTTTAGAGTTTGTATCCAGATGTTCCCAAACTATGGGGAAATCAGTCCTTATGAGCATTTTTGTGTTAACAAGATGTCATTACACTACAGTATACAGTATGTTCTCTCTCTATGTATTCTTCAAAGGGTATTCTGGTGGTCCTATTCGTCATTGGTCAAACTTCATTTGCATCTACTGTACCCAAATAGCACCAGTAAGGCCTATTGCTGGATTGCTGCATCTATCGATTATTTTCAGTTTTCCACTTTTTCTTTTATCGATTACTCTTGTGATTAATTGAATAGTCGAGAATATCAATGAATTGATTAGACTGATTAACCATTTAATCAAACAAATTTACTTTGTCGTACATCAATGTCACGCAAAAATAGTGAAAATAACCAATCTACAAGCTCACAACGCATCGCAACGCATCGCAACGCATCGCAACGCATCACATCACGTTGTTAGCTTGTAGATCTGTTTATGATTTTTTTTTTGTATCTGTTTGATCTAAAAAAATGATTTAATTATAATCAATTAATTTGATCAGTTCAATTAGCTATTGCACCCCTATTGCTGGAAGTTGTTTGACGAAGTATTCCTCTTCTCCTCCTCCTCCAGATTATTGCTGCCCAGGAGGAGATGCTGAGGAAGGAGCGAGAGCTGGAGGAGGCCAGGAAGAAGTTGGCTCAGATCAGGCAGCAGCAGTACAAGTTCTTGCCCACTGAACTGAGGGAAGACGAGGGCTGATTGGCTGAGCCAGCAGCACGTTGGGCATCTGATTGGACCGCTTCTCGTTACGGAGCGACATGGCCAATGCGCAATTGGCTGCTTTTTTTTGTTCCCCCTCATGTAACTGATGACTATACTCGCCACTTGATACAGGTCTGTTCGGCAAGAGGAACAAGTGCCTGTGCTCTCCAGTGTGTGTGTGTGTGTGTGTGTGTGTGTGTGTGTGTGTGTGTGTGTGTGTGTGCGCGCGCTCGTGCGTGTGTATATGTCAATATGTCAGACTTCGATAAAGAGAGGGTGGTTATAGCTGTCACTATAAGCAGAGGTAAGACTGTATATCTTAATGATCGTGATAGGTTATATGATATTAGGCATTACTGCTTTGTGAGTGTTACTCTACATAACAATCATGGATCAAAAGTGTTCTGAATGAAGAAAAGTTCCAAATACTTGTTGAATGTGACAACAAACGGCAGGTGTAGAGCAAATAGAAATGAGATGAGACAGAACTAACACGAGGGTCCCTAAGTTCTGTTCCACATCCAACACCCACCCATCGTAGCCAATCAAATGGCAGGACCTCTCGGCAGGACCGTCTTGCATGCACCATAATGGCTATATATACATATCAATGAAGCTACTAACCAATAGAGTAGTATTGTATTTTACTAATGTGAACATGAACTTGGGGTCTGCTGTTGAACTGGCAAACCTTTACCTGTGAGATTTGATGGAAATATATTGGGAGGGGGAAAGTTCAGCTTAAGACCAAACAGTGCGTTAATCTGATGGAAGCGGACGATAAAGCTGTAGTAGTCAATAATCCACGATGTAATATCCCATATGTGAATACAGTGATAACAGTCTGATGTCTAAAGAAACTGTCTGCTTTGAACCCAAGCCAGGTGAAATGTGGATTGGGCAAAGAACTAAGGTATATCTTTAAATCTTTCTTGTCCTTGAGAACACTGCCTTGTTACCCCTCTCCCCCCCCTGCCACCCCTCCTTCTCTCATGCACACTCCGAGCTGTGCGGGGAAACCTGTGTTTACATTGTTTGTTATGTTTGTTCTTTCTTGTCCGTGGTGTTTTAATTCCAGTCCTGCTGACGGTAGCCAGGATTTTGTTAAGGAGCCCCCACTGTTTCATTACTTACCGCCAGTCGCCGTTGGCTCATCACGGTAGGGACATTTTCACTTAGAGACGCCTATCTATAGCAATACGTTAACGCTAAATGCTCTTAAGCCAATCAATGAGAGTCTGTGCCGTATTTTAGTGAAAGATTGTGTGCTGCTGCTGCTGTCATGTTTCGCTCTGGGCTAATAAACGAGAGGAAGGCTGCAGAATGCACTGTGGAATGCACTGAGACCCCCCCCCCCCCTTATGCACTGAGGAACGCGATGAATGGCTTCCCATAACGGCAATGTAGGACACTCTCCTGACAGAGACATTTTAGCTTGAAAAAATCTGATTAAGAAAACAATTATTCAATAGTTATTCTGTTTGTGCAGTAGGTTATTGTATAATCTGGTGGTAAGGCATTATGCACACAGGACCCTTACGGGTTGTTGTTGATTTAACTCCCAGATTTAAATGAACACGCCCGTATTTTACTTTGTAGTATTGTCTCCTCCGTCCATTCTTGTCAGTGTCTGGTCTGCATTGTGTACTAGTGCCTTACTGTGAGTCTGCTATGTGAGCAGTGGACTGGACGAGATCATCTGCCTTGTCCTTCCTGGATCAGAACATTATGCCTGACCACAGTCAAATCCTCAGTGTTTATCCATTTGTAACTCTGGGAGTGTGCAAATGTAACCAAATGGACCCGTCAGGTCCATTTGGTTACATTTGTACACTCCCAGAGTTAAATGAACACTCAGGATTTGACAGTGTTTGGCTATTAAATGGTCACCTACTATAGTCCTATGCCATCTGTCCGCCTTGTTACCTACAGTACTGATAGGGGCTAATAAGGGCATACCCGGATACCTTAGGACTTGGAGACTATTTTGGAGGACTAACACTACACTGCATTCCATGAGCATGTGGCAAGATGTGATTAAAAAATAAACATCAGATATGGCTCTGCCTTGACATTCATTACATTACCAAGTCCCTCACGGTAAATCTTGGACTGAATACGTACCTTGTTTCATTGTTTAACCACTATAAGTTTCTTTTTTTTTCTTTTTTTTTAATCAATAAATGTTATCCTGAGGTATATTGTCTAAGCAATTTGTCTTAAGTATTAACTGGAGTAGGAAAAGTTACTAGCTATATGTTATGAGTAAGTGTTGTGCTTTCTTTAACAGACTGCATTTGTTTTTATGATTTCATGCTGTATGTATAATATTTATCTGGTCACAAAAGTATTTTTGTTTTTGTATCCACAAAAAAAAAAAAAAAAAACTTGAAACAAACAGCTGAGTTCTGATTCTTTTGTGCTTTGTGCGTCTATTATCTCACATCACTTGTTAATCTGTCATCGCAAATTCTTTCCAGTAGATGTCAGTATTATCCTGCATAGTTGAGAGCGATGGGATCAGGCCAATTATGGTCATAGCATAACTTTTTTTCTCCTCCTTTTTTTCCATCCATCCCTAGAACAGGCTTCTGACTTTGCAGCGATTCCCATTTAGATATATGGGAGAAATTGTGATATTGCAGCTGCACATTTCAGCGCATAGCCCGATCTGGACAAGGGAGTTGAGAAATGAAGACTGATTGCTCTGATCAGTGCCTAGAGTGTATACAGTGTAGCTATAGCCTGATTTATAGTTCGTCCTTGTTGTTGTGGCCTTGTAGATCTGTTACTTTAGGTGCGTGACCGCCATACGACGGAACATAAATTAGGCATATAAAAGGATGGTTAGAGGTGCCTCGCACAATACACAGAACCTTACTAATGAACACCATATTTGGCTGTTCCACTGTTTGGGTCTCATGCAAGGCCCGGCCACACAGTGGAGAGGGGAAACTCAAGCCATGTGTGTAACAGGGAGTGCCGCTCGGCCACCACATCTCTCTCTCTCTCTCTCTCTCTCTCTGTGTGTTTCTGCTCTGCCTCTATCTTTTTTTCCTTTCTCGCCCTCTCTCTTTTTCTGTCTCTCCTCCACACATACCAGTCCATAGGATGATGAACAGGAGGATGTTTGTCTGGTTAACTCAAGCTCTCGCTATGAGCTATCAACAGCCTCCCTATATGAGTAATGTTTAGCGGAGCCCATGATGCAGCCCAGACTGTCCACTTATTGTCATGAACTCCATGATTGCAGACGGATTTGCAAACCACTGTATTGCAATCAAGTTTCCACACAGGCCACACTTTTATAGTCCTGCCCTGCAAAATGTGCACTTGGCACAGAAACGTGAATACCCCAGTGGCCACACTATGATTGTTCTAGCTAATAGAGATTTTGTTTTCTATTTGCACCTCCTCTATCTCTCTGGCTTCTTATTTCTATATTTCTCTGCCTTGAAGAACCTTTTATACGAATATTTGACTACAATTGATAGACAGATGGCTGGAATGCACTGAGTCTATCTAACTACCTTATTTGACTGATGATAGGTTGATAGATTCATCCATAGAGGCATAGATTTATCTATCTATCTATCTATGGAGAACATTAATCAAGAATCCTCTTTTTACGATAGAGCAAGCATAGTCAAAGAAGACTCCTGATGAAGTTTCTCCAATGCATGAATGGAGGCCACGCTAGAAGCTCATCTGTTGACATTCAAGAGAGTTCCTGCCCATTCACCCCTATCCAGCTCATTCATGTATGGAGACCAGATGCACCTTGTCGGCACTAGGTTTGATGTCTGATCTCTTACACCACAGCGCATGCCATTAATAACGACGCAGCCACCGATAGGGTTTTGTAGGTTTCCAAAAGGCCCATGGGGCATGCATTGATCCTAGCACCCACACCAAGGAACTCTGACCTGCCAAATGTGTTGTTTTAGCTGTGTGGAGTTGTTACTTCATTGCAGGTGGTATGGATTGTGCTGTGCCTAATCCTCACAGCCTGGCAGCTATTTATTCCATGCCTTGTTCCACACTTAAGTTCACGATGATTAACCATGCCAGGCCATGGTAAAACTATCTGACAATAGGTCACATCCCACCTTTACTTTTTTTGGAAGATAGTCAAATTCAGCATTGTGCAAGCTACCACAGAGCAGGAATATATACACACGTGGCTCTTGAGTGGGATCTTAAATATATACTTACTATATTATACTACTAACTCAGAGGTGTGTTATGTTTCAAGTGATTTATTGAGAGAAATGGGGTCAATTACACATCCATCATTTTGGTAATAATAAACTCAGTATATCAGCGTTTCTGTTGTTTTTGGGGGTTTTGCCTATAGAGTTCTATCACTAGACTAAACAGACACAAGTCGTTTATAACATAATGATGGCACTGTCTAGATTTTCAGGATGGCAGAAACCCATCATGTGTGAATGGCCTCTGTCTGCTTTGCTGATGTTTTTGTTTAGTTTTTTCATCTTCAATAGCATTGCGTTTTTACTCATCTACCAAACAGGCAATAGAGAAGCAGTGACCGCCCAGAGCCAAATGGATCTGTTCCTTCTCCTCCTGTAGGGAAAGGGGAAGCAGGGTTTAGTGGAGAGAAAAAAATTGCATGTCAGTAAAAAGGAATCTGATTTGGTTTTAGGTCACATTTTTTCAACAGGCTGTGTTGGAGCTCTGATGGTGTTTTCTGTAGACTGAGAGAGAGGGAAGGCGCAGCAAAATGGAAGCCATTGCCTGTACACAGTAAAGAGTGTTCAGGTCCATTTGGTTCCATTTGTACACTCTTAGAGTTAAATTAACACTTAGGATTCTACTGTGTAGTTAGTGCTTAGCTTTGGCCCTTTGCGGTAGGATGGTCCACATAGTGCAGACCGCATGGCGGAGAGCTGGTTTATTTGAATTGAATCCCCTAAGTCAAGTTGCACATTCATATGTTATAGAGAAGGTTGTGAAGAAGAAATTACCCAAACCTCACAGACATTTTTGTCCTTGTCTTAGGTATTTTGACAGCTGGTTTGCCAATGCCCCCACCCCCCAACACACACACACACACACACACACACACACACACACACACACACACACACACACACACACACACACACACACACACACACACACACACACACACACACACACACACACCCATGGCATACCTCTGCGTTATGTTACATGTGTTTTATCGCAGCCTATATCCATACGTACATCTTTCATAAAGCCCTTCAGGGTGGTCAATTAAGTAGAGACCACCATCAGACCAGAAGGTCACGAATTCCATTCATGCAGCAACCAAAGGTATCCTTCCTTGTCAAATTGCCATCAATGAAAAAACAATCTCTACCTGCTCCATGGGTAGAAGGGATTCCTAATTACAATGGGGTGAAATGAAAACGAAAGGGCTCCCTATAAAATCCCTAAGCCACTACACAGTAAATTCCTCAGGGTTAATATATTAATGTGTAACTCAGAAAATGTACACAAGGTTACATTTGTACACTCTCAGACAGTGGTGTAAAGTAACTAAGTACATTTACTCAAGTACTGTACTTAAGTATAATTTTTAGGTATTTTTACTTTTTTCTACTCCACTACATCTCAGAGGCAAATATAGTACTTTTACTCCACTACAATTATTTGAAAGCTTTAGTTACTAGTTACTTTGTAGATTTTGATTATCATTACAAAACATACATTAACCACACAGCCCTATATAGTACATTCGGCCATTTGAAAATAGCAGATCTACAAGCTCACAATGCGTCTTGATGCAACGCATTGTGAGCTTCTAGATCGGCTATTTTCAAATTATTTTTATACATTTGAAAACTCGTGAAATGGGACATTCTGCATAATGAATACTTTCTACTTTTGGTACTTTAAGTACATTTTGATGCCAATACTTTTGTACTTTTACTCAGGTAAATTTTGAATGCCGGACTTATACTTTTAACAGAGTATTTCCACATTGCAGTATTGATACTTTTACTTAAGTAAGAAATGTGAGTACTTTTTCCACCACTGCTCTCAGAGTTTAATTAACACTTGGGACTATAAAGTGCAGTAGCCAATTAGGATTGTAATGTACCTAAACCAGTGAGATCATTGCGTTACAGGGTGCCCCTCATACATGCGTTCCCCCCTCTTGCGTGGACAAACAGGAATCTATCTTGAGAAGGTTTTGCTCCCTAACATAAACTGTGTTGACGGCATCTGATGGATCTTGGAGAGGTCTCGAGCCTGGAACGCATGACTATTTTAGGCCATCACAGTGAGGGCTCTCCCAGTACACTGGCTCCATAAACCATCTAACATCCAGTCTGCTACCTGTCCTGATGAGAATAGTAAACAGTCCCTGTAGGGATATCTTCTGTGGTTTCATAACCAGGAACTGGTCACTGTCTGGTTGGGGTCTCTCTGCATCCACATTAACCACTTAAGCACTTAAACCCTGTATACTTAGTTGAGCGGGGTCCCCCAGGCAGTTATACTAGGTCCTGTAAGTAACTCCATGCTTTAGTCTTGTCACACCTTGAGTACTGCCCAGTCATTTGGTAATCCGTTACGAAGAAAGACATAATTAATACAAACACAAAATTCACCTTTAAGAAAAAGTTAAAAGAACACCTAATGCAAATAAGTCTGTACTAATCCCCAGAAGCACAACGTTTCATGTGTTGTACATGATTTTGGTTTAGTTTTAATTGTACTACTTTTATTGCATCTTTATTTCTTATTTTTATTTAGATTATAGTGATTGTAAAGTTGATGTTATTAATGTGTCGGACCCCAGGAAGATTAGCTGTTGCCGTGGCAAAAGCTAATCCTAATAAACAATAAACATACACTAAACAATAGTATTTCCTCTCTACACCAAATCACCAAATCTCTTCATCGGAACTAGCCAGTCTACAATGTTGCAATGCATTGTAATAATAATAATAATAATAATAATAATTTGGTCCCCACTCCCATGTCGGAGTGTTCCTTTGTCACTGTATATTTATATACGTGAAATTTGTCCTCTGCATTTTACCCATCCTATCCCAGCAAGCACAATGACGTCATGATGACGTTATGATGACGCCCGGTCATCACCCCGGTGACGTTCAGGACTAGGCCAGATCACAGCCCATATGGGGATGATCTTTACGTCATTTACAGGACGTCATCACCGGGACATCATATAGACATTTGGACAGCAAGTTTGGGTGATGAGAAATGTGTTTAGATGACGTCCTGGAAGTGACGTTTTTGTGGTCAGGATTAATTTTGGTTGAAATCAGGTGATATTCTGGGCCAGATCTGACTTGTCTTGGTTTGACTTGATCTAGCCCCAATCGAGACGTCACTGATTGGTCCGGGTCCTGACTGTGCTTGCTGGGATAATAACTACTAGGAGCAGTGAGCAGCCTGCTAGTGCGGCGCTCGGGGAGCAATTAGGGGTTAGGAGTCTTGCTCAGGGACACACATCGACACATTGCTGGCCTGGTTATTCATACACAAAACATTGCTGGATTCGACAGAAAGATACATAGATGCTTCAAATTAGCTGTATTTATTATTATTTACATTTCATGGAGTCCCCCAGGGCTCTATACTAGTCCCCCTCATTTTTCCTACAAGCTTGCAGATTTGCTATTTTCGCCAAAGGTTCACCCCAGAATAGAGACACTATAGGGGTCAGATGGTTGACTGCCAGAGGCTATTTGAGAGGCGACTTATAGCTGGTTCATCATTCATGCCCTTCGGCCCTTGTCATACATTGTAAAGCAAATATTTTGGAGTGTCACATTGCAAGAAGGTCCCCTGCATTCTAGGTCATTAGTTGAGTACGTCTTCAAGAAGTCAGAATTCTGCCATTTCACCAGATATATTTCAACAGCTGGCATGTGCTTTGATATACAGTGTGGGCTGGTCTCACGGCAGGTCGGTCACCTTCAGATTTTCCTTCTGTTGGGTGACAGCATTTGCTGTCCGTGTCTCCTGAGACGGCACAGCAGCTCATTTAACCATCATGTAAGGACGGCATGGCATTTCTTAGTCAGCAGTGACAGCAGGGGCTATCTTGGGCCAGAGCCTGGAAGTGGGGGGCTAATTTTGGAAAACTCTTGCAAGTAACAGAAGGTGTATCAATTAAATTGTATGTTCTGAGGCTCCCAACACCCCAGTCTTCCAAACACGGCCTTTCCCAGAGTCTGCAGTTGATTTTTCCCCTCCTTTTTGCTGGTTTTAGATCATTTCTGAAAGAATGAAACAAAGTGTTGAGTTGTGAGCCGTGGGAGAGGAGAACTGTCTGCTTCATTCTGTGCTGCAGACTGGAACTGATCGGTCGTGTCTCCCGGGATATAAACTGTAGAGAGTGAAATGTAACACTCGTCCATCCAATCCCGCTCTGTCTTAATAAGGAAACTTTCTTGAAGGCCAGTTAGATGAGAGGCCATTTCTGCACAGAAAAGTCCTTGGCTCCTGCTCTCTCTCTCTCCCCCCCCCCCACCTCTCTCTCTCTCTCTCTCTCTCTCTCTCTCTCTCTCTCTCTCTCTCTCTCTCTCTCTCTCTCTCTCTCTCTCTCTCTCTCTCCTCTCTCTCTCTCTCCCCTCTCTCTCTCAATCCTGTGGCTTCCCCACCCTGTATTAAAGCTGAATAAACAGCTCCACTGAATGCTCAGCAGAATTTTTCTGTACTCCGATGCCATTTTTCTTGAGTGGATTTAGACTGAGAACAGACCAGAGTGATTAATCAATGTGACCCCATCCTAGTCTTCCGCTGCCGTATTTACCCAGCTGAAGGCTGACCCAGAGACGACTCTTGATTTTTATTTTAACGAGAGATCCAGGGCGTCATCCCAAACCTACATCGTTTTCTCTGTCCTCAGACCTTTTCCCATTCTCTTGACGGGAGAGATGTTTTCGCTCAGCAGCCTCAGAGGATAATTACACTCTTATCATACGTTGTTATCTTAGACAGCTAAGGCCTTAGGGCAGGAACCAGCCAGACCACACTAGTTGGATGTCTATTTATTCTGATGTCTCGTGCATTCGTACACAGTCGTTTTATGACTTTGCACAACTGCTTTACAGTTCGCTACCTGGGCCTTATAGTCTGGCTGGAGAACAGTCACAGCATCTGAACAAACACAGGGTTCATAGACAGAGGCTTTGTTGTGGGGAATGCAGGTACTTGCAGAGATGGTTCCGGGGGCATTCCTCACTGTAGGAAGACCACCAGTCACACCACACATCCTGTCAACTCTCAAACGTTCACCCAAAACCGCACTGGAATGTCTCAGCACCACAGATTCTCACGCAGGCTCCAAATTATGGCTTTGCTTTGGACATTTCAGGTTTTGGAGTCCATTCACGTAAACAAGCTTTAAACCTTCACTTTCTAATTCAATTTTCAACTTTATTTATTTTTTCTTCAAAAAAGGGAATGGTGATATTTATCCAACCCAAAAAGCCCCTGATATATTCTCTTGAGAGCACTTCAGGGCTTTTCGTCTTTTTTGATGCCATGTCAGAAATAATGCCAGACAATGTCAGAACTGAACATGATATACACGACTACAGCACTCCATCGCTAGTATAACATCCTCCTCTAATTGTCATTGTTTTATGTCTCTGTGTGCCAGAACGTTCTGAGAGGCAAGCGTGTAATGGGGGAGAACAGTGGCTCAGCTGTAAGCGCATACCAAAATGTTTTATAGCCCTATGGAATGGAAAGTATCAAGTACATCCTTAGACCTCATAAAAAAGGCCTTGGTACCCTAGCCCCTCTCCGTCTCTTCACCTCGCTTACACAGAGCCATTACACCCGAGGGCCCTTATATGGGCACATATATGGAGGATTCTCCCTCTGTGCTCAAACACGGAAAGTTCTAACCTCGTGACATCATAGGGCAAAAGAATTTAGGCAAATATTTAAAGGCTCTTATCAACACAATGTTGGCTCAAGAGCTGAAGAGATACAAAACAAGTAAGGTAGCAAAAGACAGCAATTATGAGAGGATACAGCTGAACACCCTAACCTTAACCCTGTCAAGTGCAATAAAAACTGTCTACAAAGTAGCGCTTGACAACATTTTCAGCTCTCCCCCATATCAGTAGAAAGCTTTCGACAGCCTCTGATCCCTGAAGGAAGAGTTTCAGACAAGGATGAAGCCCTGATGCTGTGTGAGGAATGTCTTATCTAAAGCTGGGTGAAGGTCAAGCTGGCCATAAACAATCATTTTTTCTTCACTTCCCTGTTGGCTTGACCCTTGATGTGCACAGCAAAGTTCAAAGGTTTGCTTCCCCAATTTGAAGTGTGATTCATATGTGTGGTGGGAGGGGGGGGGGGTATTCATGCTGTGACATGTCTAGTGCTTCAGAGCATTTTATTTTGAATCGGGATTCTCATTCTCGAACGGCATCATGCATGACTCTGAAATGAATCGTGACAGTTCCCCCCTAATGCACCCCCGCTTTTAGTCCGCGCTGACAGAGCGGCATCAGATATGGCTCACATTCCTGCCTCTGTGCGTCCCCATCGGTGGAAGGGGAACACAAACAAACATTTTGGGAGGAGCCCTTGGTTGGCCACAAATATTCCTCCATTATGACTGCCACCCACAGCTGCCTTTTCAGTGCAGGAAAACCTTCCCTTTTGGTATTTTTATCCACATAGCTCTGCTTGTTTTCTTTGAAAAAAGTCTAACTGCCTGTATAGTATCCCAGAGGCTGCAATCATCCTTCTTAGCAAACCCTTTTCTCTCCAATACAAAAGGCTAAATTAGGGGAAGTTTTTACTTTTGTTGATCTATATTTGGAGAGCAGTTGTGGCAATGTGTTTAAAAACTTTCAAGCTGAAAATAGTCATCCAAGTAATGTACAGTGCCGTACACAGATCAACTGAGGACTTGCTTATTGCCGTTGAGCTGAAGGGGCGACCTATAGTGTATAAGTTATGGGTGTAAAGCCGATGTAAAGCTGGCTGAATTTCAATAGGGGTTTCAGCAGTCCAACCGGTGATGGAGCCTTTCCATCATCAGTCTCCACACAGTCTCTACTGCAGCAAATACCTCACACAGGTGAGGGCACCTGCAGGAGAAATATGTAACCTCCCTGGCCCAGGAATTTGACACCACAAATGATTGAGCAGGGGTCTCACGGAAAATCATGCCCGCTGAACAGTGTACTGTAAGTTCCTGGGGGAAACGTAAGGGTGATGTTTCAATGACAGATGAATCATCACACGTAATTGCAGGACTGCTAGTGCCATATACCTGGTCATCTAGCTTCCAAAATTAGTCATCATATTGGTTACTGTATGTTAGGCAGTGCATGTGCATTGGTTGGTTAGGCCTCCGCCTGTGCACCATGCCACCGGTTGAAGTGTCAGGACTCTAAGCCAAAGGAACATAACTGGCGCTCAAGTTACGGTTTGGATTGCGCCCTCCAAGTTCCCCCCTCCCCATTTGCTGCTCTAAAAGAATATACCCCTGCATCAGCTAACTAATCTTAAGGGTGCGGTCACAGAGATCCAAGGCGCTCTATATATATATCTGCGCCCCCCATGTCTGCAGATATCCTCAGATGGTATTTTACAAGAAGCCCACTAACACTCTGCTTCTTAGAGGGTCACTATACTGTGGCCTTAACACATTAATATAATTATTCTCAGCTTTAGATTCCCCAGCTGATTTCCTCTTCAGAGACTGTATGCCATCTACTGTACTGTAGTATAGTGGTGGCATATACGCAACTACTGGCCCATTAGTTTTATAACCAAATGTTGTGTTTTTTCCAAGAGGGCAGTGGGAAGACAAATGTCCTGTCTCAAGGAATTAAGGAGCCAAAACTCACCTTTCTATCAGAATGAGATGCATAATAATTAAGCTTCCATATAGACATAAAGATAAGGCTTCCATGTAGACATAATGATTCATATTTATAGAGACATAGATTCAGCTGTGATATGCATGCAGTATTTAGCCATGTTAGTTGTTTTTTTTCCTTCTCCCAGGGCCCCAGTCTCACGCACAACAACTGAGTCAAGTTCAGCTCCTCCCTGAGTAGCCAGCCACAGAGGGAAACCGGACATTCCATATATGCTGGGGAGCCTCACTGTACCAGATCAACTGATACTGTATACCATTACCATAGCCATGAAGGCAACTGGAAATACTGCTCTGTCAATAATACTCGCTACTGGGGCGCCTGATAGCTGAGTGGTAGAGACGCACCACATAGGCTCTAATGCCTGACAGTGAGTCCCCGGTTTGACACCCCCCGAGCCGGGCAGACCATTTGCGGCATATCACTCCCCTGCTCTCTCTTTCCCTGTTTCTCCCTGTCGCTGTCAATAAAGGCTCAGAAAAAGACCCCAAAATAACTTGAAAAATAAAGAACACCTGCAACTGAACCTGCTACTTGTTTCCAAAGTTGTCGGAATCAGATTGCATTCAGGTAACCTTTTTTTCTCTAATCTTGAGTAAAGTTGTCTGAATCAGATTGCATTCAGGTAACCATCTTTCTCTAACTTGAGTTTGAATAAAAATGTTGTTATTGGAATCACTGTCAAGTCCATCCATGGAAAAGAACAGCAATTGTGCGATGACAGGACTGTCTCTGCCAGACACAGAGGAATGCATTCTTGATCGGTCTGGCCAGAGCATCTCAGCTGTCTGCAACCTAGCAGGGAGAGCACCGTGTCGATTCCTAGCTTAACCTGGTGATCTTCACGCAGGAAAGACACACTGTTTTCTGCTGGACACAAGCAGAGGCCAGTCTAAGACCCAAGTGTCCACGACCACACAGCAAAATTCTTAGTGTTCATTGTTGTACAAAAGGAACCATTTAATTAACACTGGGATAAAGAGTTAGTATTCACTAACAGGGTTGGGAAGTAACACAGTATCACATGTTTGCACCTTGAGGGAAATACCTGGGGAGTTTACTTTGATGAAGTAGTCAAATGTCTGTAATTTATTACAATTTTAATGTCAATAAATCTGTAACAGATTACGCTTCAAAAGTCACCTTAGAGTAGATGGCATAAATGTTTTAAAAGCAGATTGAACCATAAAAAGATATACTTAAAAGGTAAGAAACAACTAAATCAGTGAGCTACATACCAGGGTTTTCTCTTTACATCTGAATAAGATTTGTATACAAAATCTTGTACTATTAAATTGTAGTTTGTATTTTACAATGCAATGCTTTTTGGAAGACAACATCAGATTCTCTGACAAAGGGCCAGAAGCAGACTTGAGTAGCTGTGGGTTGCTTCTTTTTTTCCCCAAAGAGCACAAAATTATATACCTCTGGAGAATTTTTAACTTCAGAGGCATGGAAAGGGAAACTGTAGCTGCAGAAAGCTGCCATGGCCAAAACACTGACAGTAACATTTCAAAGGTTCTCTCTCTCTCTCTCTCTCTGTTGCCATTTATTATAATGCCCTTTAATATGGTGAAATTAAAGATAGCCTGAGCATGTCTTTTGATTTCTTTCACTATCTCCAGAGCGCACCTGTAAATAACTAAACCTGTACGTGTGAGCACAGTAACGCTTCCACTCTAATTTTCCAACATCTGAGTTTGGAAGGCAACGTCTAGACAGAAAAAAAGGTTTGTGACTGCTCACTTCAAAGCAGGCTCATTGGACCTAGGGCTATTTTTACAGTTTCAATATGTTGAAGGAAAGCATGATAATGGAGGTTATTTACATTCCCAGAATGCCTCAGCAAATCCAGCATGCCACCACAGACCTCCCCTGAGTTCTCAGAGTGAAAATACTAGACAATTAGTAATATATCAAATTGCAATTCAAAAGTAAAGAAGTCGTGCAGGCCCAAAGCGCTTTCCTGTCAGTAATAAAATGTAATGGCATAATTTACACTTTATAACACTTAGATATTAACAATCAGTCCTTGTTTGTCTGTAGTATACATGCATTGTTTGTGATCTAATCGACTAAACATTTTACCTCACAACAAACATTTTGCCGCATTGCTCACAGCTTGAGAAATACATGAAAGAAAAAAGTGCAACAGAACACACTCTGCGAAGATTTGTATTCAGGAAAATAATAGGGAAAAGCTGACCAGAAACAAAGTCTTTATTGTCCGTATTTGACAATATATATTTTGGCCTTTTTTTTTTCTTCAAATAGAATTGCAGTGAGACAGGAAACGGAGGGCAGAGAGGAGGAAGGACACAACATAGATCCTCAATCGGAATCGAACCCAGGATGCAACGACCACTTGGTTGACACTGCACCATCCGGCTATCCACTGTTTCGCCCCTATTACAACCCTATACAACAGGTACTTGCAGGATTATCAGACCTTGATATAAACCTTTGTTTTGCTGTGGCATTCAAAAGTGAATCTCACAGCACCACTGCCTTGTTAGTAGAAATAAACACTAAAGCACTGAAATGGACTAAGAAAGGGGAGGAGCCAAACCAAGTTCCTGTTTTACACAAAAAAGGTGGTGCCTCCAGAAATGAACACATTTCCTTCTGGGATTAATAATCTATCTATCTATAAGAGGCAAAAACAAAGGTTTACCAAATGGTTCCCAGATTGCTCAAACGTTATGTGTATGACAATTTTAAACTTGACAAAGTGCACATGCAATGCATGCTTTTATTGCTGATAGTTATTTCTGTAGGCTGTACTACTATGTAATGATCTAAGAAACAGACACGACTCGGTAGTCCACTATAGATGTAGATTATTTTCAGGGCATATCCCATAGCAGTGGGCCCTGGCCACTTGGCAGAGAGTCTCGGTGCTACTTTACTGACCAAGGCAGGTGTTCAAGAAGGCGATACTAAAAATATCTGCTTGAGAATCTTTGTAAAGAGCAGAAGAGGCTCTGTAAGAACCCATGTAGTCTTATCACACCGGCATTATGTTTGTGTTATAAACCATATAACAGAATGTCTTCCACTCTCAAAAATAATAAAATAAAATATCAATATAAACTAGAAAGTACTGTTCCTGAAGAAACAGTGTGGGATCGCTAAGAATGTTGAGCTGGTATTAAGTATTGATAGTGTTAGTAGTGTTATAGTAGGGTCATAATACAATGACATCAGTATTATGACGTCACTAGAATGGCATTACCATTCACTAGAATAGCATTATGCATTATGACGTCACTAAATGGCATTTCTCCATTGAAATGACCCAGAAAACGGGAATAATAATAATAATAATAATAATAATAATAATAATAATAATAACAATAATAATAATAATAATAAAAATAAATAGTGAAGATAACATTAGTGTGATCGCTAAAGCGATCCCACAAATATCAATTGATGGTGGATTAGTGAATCAATATCCTAAAAGTTTAGAGTATATTTAACATTTCTCTTCTCCAACATACAACTGCTTGGTGGTTATAATTAGGTTACAAATACCATCTAATTAGACTGTCCCTAGAGGGCTACTCAGCTACAGCCACACATCCACCAACAACAGTTTACAGTTTTCAATACATTATCAGGTAGCCTAGGCTACACGCCTCCCTATCTTACACATCTCAGACTGTGAACAATGGCTCTAGGGCCTGTTTGACCTCAGTCTCTCACTGACAGAAGCTATTTTACTGGACTAATGCAACGCATCCCTGAGGAAGTGTCTCAGTCTGCACACACAGTAGCTGTAAGCTGATGAAAGCCTGGCCAGAGCTTTCTCTTGGTCCAGATCCCAGCCTGTCAGGGCCCAAAATGAGAAATAGCTTAATGGTAAGCCGAGTCACCCTAGGTGACATAGATTTAAATCAAGGTAAGTCAGCCAGTAGGACATGGCATGCACGAAACCTAAATCAAGGATAAAGTGATGCCGCGAATAGAATTGCCATAGATGATGCTGAATAAAGACACTTGCTATTTGGAAACAAGGTGTCCTATTATTAATTACACCAACTTGTTACACTACAGGTAACAGAAGATGCATCCAGCCAGTTGCCCCTCAAAGTTAACTGCCTCCATCGTCTCAGCCCATGCAATGGCTTTTATTACATTAGGAATAGGGAACGCTTCCTTGCAGGAGCTGTTGGCTTGCCATCACACCCCCATATATAGGCATATCAGCGGTCAAATGTCTGGGAGCGACGAATCGCAGGGCTGATCCTTAAAAAAACTGAAGGCACCCCACACGCCCACACCCAAAAAAGTAGTGGATGGCCAAAGGAATCCAGTGGCCCCCCCTTGAAAGTACATATTTGACAGATCACAGCCAGGAAGAGCTCGCACTCCAGCTTTGCGTTCAGTTCGGCACAGACGCTCGAAACCTCCTCAGTCTCCTTTCTTTCGGACCTTTTGGTGCAGCAACAACACAATAAACAGCCATGGATGCCATTAAGAAGAAGATGCAGATGCTCAAGCTCGACAAGGAGAATGCCTTGGACAGAGCTGAGCAGGCTGAGGGAGACAAGAAAGCCGCCGAGGATAGAAGCAAACAGGTCGGCATTTGTTTTTTGGAAGGTCCCAAAGAACCGTAGAGAGAAAAAAGCAGGAGTATTACCGGTGGCTGCATGAGAGCCACAGCACTTCATGGGTTAAATGGATCGTCTGTCTCCTACATAATGGATTAATTGATTTCACCGATGATTCCGAATAAGGATTTAAAATTAAGAATTAGAGCATTTTTTCCTGCGGTTTTTGGGGATATTCTAAATCTTCTATCTCAACTGCCTGTGAAAGTCAATTGATGTCAACAATTATGTTATAGCTTAATTATGAATAGTAGCTTAATTGATCGACTGTAGTGAAGGAATCTATTATATTTAGTTAATGCATGTTTTGTTGTCATTTTAAAACGTATACTAGCTCAGTGGTTCTCAAGGTGGGACCCTCAGGGTTCCTTGAGGGGGGTTCCAAATGGACCCTTGTAAGTCTGTAACTCTGAGAGTGTACAAATGGAACCAAATGGACCCTTATACGGGTCCATTTGGTTCCATCTGTACACTCTCAGAGTTATGGGGGTCCTTGACATTTAAAACTTTGAGAACCACTGCACTAGCTATACTTAACTAAGTAAAGCTATATGACTTTTTCCTTCACATGCATGTATATATAGTTAGAGGATGAAATGAGAGAGATGGAAAAGAAATTACGCATGGCCGAAGACGAGAGAGATAAAGTGTTTGAGGAGTTCCAGACCGCAGAGGAAAAGTTGCTGAGCGCCGATGAGGTGGCGGCGAAGGTAATCTATTACACTTGCATGAACTTCTTCTAACTTTTTTTCTCTCCATTCTCTTTTCTCTCCATCTGTCCGTCTGTCTCTGTCTGTCTGTCTGTCTCTGTCTGTCTGCGCTCTGTGCGCCCCGTGCGCCCTGCTGCCTCACGCACTCTGTTTCCACGCTGGTCACCCTCTTCTGAACAAAACTATCTGCACTCAATAAAACACGCACGATCGATCAGCTTGAGGATGACCTGGTAGCTCTGCAGAAGAAGCTCAAGGGAACTGAGGATGAGTTGGACAAGTACTCCGAGGCTCTTAAGGACGCCCAGGAGAAACTTGAGGTTGCCGACAAGAAGGCCGCCGACGTAAGTATATGAAGGGGACACAGTCACACGCACAAATGCACCTATTCCTTCCTGCACTTTCTAGCTTTCTTCACATCTTTTTGTCACTGTGAGTTTGTGAAACGACAGCATCAACGTGACTGGACTTGATCTGTCTTTGATAGCCCACTGATCTGTCGAAATACGTTCTTATTGGGATGCTAATTTACCTGGTAGTGGGTATATTGGTGTTGCACACCTGCCCATCATTGGCAAAATATTGTTTGTCAATATGACAAATTGTTATACTGACAGCAGGTCATGTTATTGTTGAGTTGTCGTTTCACTGTTCACTGGCACTGCTCACTATCCACAATCACTCACGAATCGACGCAAAGAATGTATGGACAATTGGCTAGACCTATTCCAAAAATCCAACCAATCTCAACATAGAAACTAAACAAATCTAAGTTGTTGGTTTTTTATTTGATTTATTTGGGCTATAAATTGTAGATATCTTCATTGTTGTTAACTATTTCTTTGGTTGAACTGAAGTAGGCTAAGATCACAGAGGAGAGTGAACTTGCTGAAGCAAGCCACAGTCTTCCAGGAGCGCAGAGTAGCCTAAAGAAGCGAGTGGATAAATATAGCGCACTGCTTTATATGGTCAGGATAGAGCGCACGTTTCAGGGCTGTGGCCACGTCTTGCCACAGATGGGGTTCCTCAAGGAAATGTTTATTTAGACCAATTATTGAAAAATCTTCAATGAATAATTAATTTACTCTCCAGTTCTCAAATAATCTGAACCCCACATATAGGCCTACAGCATTTAGACGTTTCCTTTGCTCCGATCATGCAAAATGAAAACGATGCCAATGCTTTTAGTAAACCTACAGTAGCATGGAGAGTGAACACGCCCATGCCAAATGTTCATTAATGTTATAATGAACATTTATTAAATAAGAAATAGAAAATAGTCTTTATTTTATGTATTTTTTTTAATAGTATAATTAGCCTATATTTGACTAAAGATCCTGTTAGAAACATGACTGAAAACATCAACGTAGATGTCAGAACCACTAGGAACTGGGTTTGGCCAAGTAAAGTTGCACGCACATTTATAAATATAATGACAATGTCATGAAAAACTGCAACGTTCAACAATGTATCTATGTGCAAGATGACAGTCAACATTTGGTCAGTTTAGGTAAACAACCGTAATGTAAGAACTGAAGATTAAGCATAACATTTTATAGTATGGATCGACCATTATTATTATCGGTTATCCATTGAACGGGCCTGGTGTCACAGTATTTCCACCACCTATGTGTACTGCTCAAGTATGTCCGGCAGAGGGCGCTGTAACTCAACCAAAGAAACCTTGCCATGAATCCAAATGAGCTGATGGATGCTCACAGTAGCCTCATAAATCAATCAATAATAACTGGGTGCGTCCTAGTAATTACAGTGACAATATTGGTTTGATAATCAATTATAGCTCATCCATATTTAATGCGCGTACACACCGCAGATACACACAGCATAATAATAATAATAAATAATCAGTGGTGGAAAAAGTACTGCATTTCTTTACTTAAGTAAAAGTATCAACGCTGCAATATAGAAACACTCTGTTACAAGTAAAAGTCCGAAATTAAAAATGTTCTTGAGTAAAAGTACTGGCATCAAAATATACTTAAAGTACTAAAAGTAAAAGTACTCAATACTACTCATTATGCAGTATGTCCCATTTCAAAATGTATAAAAATCTTTTGAAAATAGCAGATCTACAAGCTTGTTGTTGTGAGCTTGTAGATCGGCTTTTTTCAAATAGCCGATTTTTTTTTTTTATAGAACTTAAATGGTTAATGTTTAGTAGTACAAATCTAAATCTAAAAACTAACTAGTAACTAAAAAGTTTTCAAATAATTGTAGTGGAGCAAAAGTATAGACACAGAAAATTGGAAATACCCCAGTAAAGTTAAAAAAAAAACATTAAAAAAAAAACTTAAGTACAGTACTTGAGTAAATGTACTTAGTTACTTTACACCACTGTGCTTTATAAGAAAATACTACACTGTTACTTCCGGTGGAAATGAGTGCCGCCGTTGAGTGCGTCTTTAAAAATCCGGCGCACTGTGCAGCCTGTCTTCACGCAGAACACAGTCACACGACATTCCAAGGCGGCATTTGTCGCCTCATGTGCACAGTTTACAAGGACCTTTCTGTAGTTTAACAACCACAAATTTAGCATTTATTATTACAATTATTAACAATGTCGGTGGAGGCGGTTAAGCGAAAGATCAAATCCCTGCAGTCGCAGGCAGACGGTGCTGAGGAGAAAGCCGAGAGGCTGCAGAGAGAACTGGTCTCTCAGAGGAAAAGCAGAGAAGACGTAAGCATGTTTAGCATTATTAAAAATAAATGTAAAATTAACGCGCGCGCGTCGTCCGCTATATCCGTAATTACATCCGTAATTTATTATATATTTGTATTCGTGTATAATAGTATATTTGGAGGGGATGCGAGGCGAGCAGCCCTCCTCTTCCATAGGGGGGGAATGTCTGTAAACTGAGCTTTCTAAGCTTATTTACGTGATCGTACAACGGTGTGTGTCGGTCCCACCACATCACCCATAGCTCTCGGTTTTATTGCCCAGATTAACGTTATCTCAGGGTAAAAGAAGTGATCAGTTTCAACCCTGGAGCGTTGCAACAGCCTCTTTGGTTGCAGATGGACGACTATCCATGCATTTTTGTTGCAGTGCAACTGACAGCATTGACATCGTTCTGCAGTCAAACGGTTTGATCTCACCAGGAAATGCATAGAGGAACCAGTTTGTTGCTGTAGTGTAGGCTATAAATTGCCCATATAAGGACAAGGGGTGTTCTTCTGTTCAAAGAGTGGTGACTTGCCTTCCTACCATGAGAAACCATGCTGCAGCTATTATTAGGAGAGGGAAATGAATATAAGTCTATCTAGAATATATATTATAATCTCTTGACAAGCTCAATATATGGCCTATCTTTAGTAGATTTAAGCAAACATGGGGTGTTTCTTTTTGGGCGGGGTTGAAACCAGTGTTTGAGCTGATACATTTATCTGTGGTTCACTGGTTTCAACTACACTCACTTTTGTCACTATTCACAACATAGTGCACTTTGCCCCTGCGCAGCACACTCAAAGTCTTTACACAGTGAGTTACTAGGCTAGCGAGGTGAAGAGACCTTGGAGTTTGTCTTCTTAAACCACACACACACACTAAGGTGGATTGCGTTGCCTCACCAAACATTAAAGATTATACATTCTTAACCACAGGTCTCATACACAGGCCTACAGACCAGTAATGGAGAAGCAGTACAGGTTTCCACAGACCAGTGTTCAGACGACTTATTAAATACATAACTACTCATTGAACACACTTGTAGCTATTGTGGTTCTCCTGATATGTCTCTTAATGACGACTAACCTTAAAATGACTATACTACTGGAATACTAAAAACACATTGGTGCTTCACCTTGGGACAAATCTGTGATTGTGTTTGCATTAACAGTACAGTCGAATAGCCCCTGGCCTTGTTCTCTAGGGCCTTGACTAATGAGGCTAGGTATTCAACCTTCTTGCAGCCTGGGACGTTGTTCTCATTAGAGATTCTCATTGAGAGGCATTTTAACAATGTTTACTTTCAGCTCAGGGCCAAAAATTACATCAGAGACCTCAATTGCACTGAGTGTTTGTTAATTTAACTCTTAACCACTTAGCCCAATTTTGTACTTTGGCGATTTAAAAACTTTATTATTATTAAACAGAAATTTCACCTATAATGGCTTGCCCAAAATAAGGACGCCAGGATTAATGTGGTTAAGAGTCGCACACTGGATTTCACTGTGTATACTGTAGGCATAGGGAAAAAATCTAACTCCCCTGCATTCTTTGCGTTGATGTTTTGTATTTGTGTAAACACCTGTGTGTAGACACGTATGTGTATCTGTGCGTAAACCCTGATCTTGTTTTTGTCTACAACTTTTCTTAACATTCTCATCTCCTTCTCTTCCCCATCAGGCTGAGGCCGATGTCGCTTCCCTTAACAGACGTATCCAGCTGGTGGAGGAGGAGTTGGATCGCGCTCAGGAGCGTCTGGCAACCGCCCTGACCAAGCTGGAGGAGGCTGAGAAGGCTGCTGATGAGAGCGAGAGGTGGGTTCTTATAGACACGTAGACAGACATACATTTGGAATCTCTTTATTGTTCTCCCTTTGTCTACATTTGCACAAGCAGCTCACAGACTGTTCAGTGCATAATAGCAAACATGAGCCGTATTCAGAGGCAAACTGGGATGCTGTGGATAAATGGGCCATGTGGCTGCGTTTCCCTTGGCTTTTGTTTTGGACACAAACGGCCCCTCTGTGCAGCAGAGCTTAATGCCGTCACAGTAGCAGAGTCTGACAGTGTACAGTCCTTTACTGTCATCTCAAATGTAAAAGCTATACTATATCCCCTACCTCTGCTGTAGGGGGACGCTGTCAGCCCTTGACTTTGGAAGGGCATATTAAAGATTCACTACCCAGTATTAATGTGCGTCCTCCGGGAGGCCCTGTGTCGGCTGTCGGGGCATCTTCCCACCTGCGTTCTTTCTGCCCGTCCGGGCGCATTGATCCGCATTAAGTTACAGATTTGAGTGTAATGAGTGTAGGTGACTCTTTAACGCCTCCTGCCTGTTTGTTCCTCCCACAGAGGCATGAAGGTCATTGAGAACAGGGCCATGAAGGACGAGGAGAAGATGGAGCTCCAGGAGATCCAGCTTAAAGAGGCCAAACACATCGCTGAGGAGGCTGACCGCAAATACGAGGAGGCGAGTTTCCCAGATGTTGGCAACCTTACAGGAGCCACCCCATGCTGCCATGCTTACAATCATAAATATTAAAAAGATTGAAGTCTTTCATCTGTAATCACAAAGTATACGTGCCAACCTACACACTACTGTACATACTGTAATTCAATCTGCACATACAATACCTCCCCGCTATGTTACAAAAATTGTAATTATAAAATCCATCGTGTTAACTCTGAGAGTGTACAAATGTACACAAATGGAACCGTAAGGGTCCATTTGTGTCCATTTGTACACTCTCAGTGTTAAATTTATACAGTTTGGTGTGTATTGACTGTATTGTAACACTTGTTGTGCTGTGTACCTAAAGGTGGCCCGTAAGCTCGTCATTGTTGAGAGTGAGCTGGAGCGCACAGAGGAGCGCGCTGAGCTTAACGAGGGGTAAGACCTCTACTCACATCTACACTTATAACCGGCATGGATGCTGAGGTTTCTAAACAGTTGGTTTTGTAATAACTAATCCACAAAACACAAAGACCTTTTCTCAATATGTGCAATGTGCCCTCTGTTCTTATTGCATGTGCTGGTCATTTGCATGCACATTGTGGTTTGAATGTATGCCACACCCACTAACAGACGGACTCGAAGAGAGGCTGAAGAGCTCAGAGCTTTGGAGCACAGCGTAAAATCGCTAGACTCATCCGTCACAAAGGTACTACAGAAATAACGATAGATGCATCTTTGGTAGAAGTCTCTCCTCTTTTGACTTTCATTCACCTCGCTGAATGAAATCTCTGTCTTGTTTGTTCCACTTGTTGGTCTTTTCCTTATTCACGCTTTTTTTTACATTTCTTTTATTCTGGGCATCTTTGACTCTTTCACACCTCTAACTTGGCAGGAAGTACGCAACAATTAAACCTCATATTTAAAGAGACTTGTGTGAAATGCATTAACTACAAGAACTAACTTTTATTCTAAAGCATGTTTACCTTTACTTTAGACTACTTAAACATTCTGTGTCACATTCCTGCCCTGTTGGGCCACTTTGGGTTTCTCTCCTCTTTGAGTCTCCCTAGTTCTTACTTTTTTGTTTTGTTTTTGTTTCCTCTACCCATTTTCTTACTTTTCCTGTCCCTTTTTTGTGTCCATCCCCTGGTCTGTGTACATCTTCGTCCCCCCTACTTTGTCACCTTTTCCTCCCATCTTTCTTCTATTCCTTTGCACTTGACCCCCCTCCCATAAAACAACAGCAAATGCGCTGAGCTTGAGGAAGAGTTGAAAACTGTGACCAACACCCTGAAGTCACTGGAGGCCCAGGCTGAGAAGGTATGTGTGGCTTGTAGACCAGTGCATGCCCATTGAACCCCTCAGCTCCTCCATGTCCTTGGTGGGTAGGGAACAAAAGAGCCTGGAGTGCCACACAGACGTCCTTATTTCATAGCGACCGTCTTCCTAAGTATATGAAAATACGCCATCAGATTGCCATTCATGTGTTTGACTCGTGTTACTCTTTTCCGTCTCACAGTACTCACAGAAGGAGGATAAGTACGAGGAGGAGATCAAGGTCCTCACAGACAAGCTGAAGGAGGCAAGTTTCCCAGGACCTTATCTGGAGTTGTTGGCCAGAGGCCATGTTATTTTATACTTGCTGTAGGATCAGAATGACACGGTGCAAGAGTTCTCATTAAATCTGTCCCTCCACCACAGGCTGAGACTCGTGCTGAGTTCGCTGAGAGATCAGTAGCCAAGCTTGAGAAGACCATTGATGACTTGGAAGGTATGATTTTCTTACTTTTCGCCTCAGAATTATAGAATTACAAGTATTGTAGAACTTTCCTCAGTATTTTCAAATGGTCAACTCATTATGTTATAAATCACGTTGATATTTGGGTAAGTGGTTGTTACAATTTTCTCAGCAACATTTCCCCACGTAAGCCTATTCATTTCTTTGCTTCAGAAACTTTTTCCATTTCCACCCTTTATATTCATTACTGTTCTTTTTCAAACCCAGCTATAAATCTGCTTGTGGCATTCTACAACTTGGCTGATAGTTTACTTTTTGTTTCCGTAGGTGGAAGTGAGTTAGGGCTTCACTATGTTAGGATATGTTTACCTCTTATCAGGATCTGCAGTATTACTGGTAGATTATTGACTTAGGGCAAGGGGTGAAGGTAAATCATGTGTAGGTAGAAGAATGTTTCACATGGCTGTCATAGTAATTATGAAGGCCGAGGCAGTAGCTGTATCGGTATGGAAATGGGTGGTACATTCCTTGGAACGCGTGTAGGAATTTGCCATGGCCTCTTGTTACAATTCTATTCCGTCATCCTCTCTGCTATAACTTCCTTCTCTTTTCCCGTTTTTGTTTGTCTGCCTCTCTCTTCGTGGCTTGTGTATCTTCTCTCTCTGTGGCCTGGTTGCTCCACTCTTCACCGCCTTCCTTTCCATGTATGCTGCCATACCCTCCCACCACCTCACCTCACCTGTACCCCCTGCCACCCCAATAGATGAGTTGTATGCCCAGAAACTCAAGTACAAGGCCATCAGCGAGGAGCTGGACCACGCCCTCAACGACATGACCTCCATGTAATTCTCCACCACCTCCTCCTGCTTGCGTGTGCCCGTGTGTGTTTGTGTGTGGGTCACCCCCCCACACACACCCCCCACTTCCCCTTTACATTCAATCACTCTGCACTTGTCACCCTCTCATCTCCTCCCTGTATACTCGTGTATACGTTCATTATAAACCCTTTCTCCATCTGTCTCTGTTCCTACAATTTTGAGACGGTTCATCTAGCTAAACATACAAAATGATTTGTATAAGTCTAATATAGTAATATAATACTAAGGTGGTATTAAAAGACACTGCTGTATATCATGTCTGTAGAACAACCACCATTGTCAAAAGTGAAACCTTAACAATAGCCGTTAGTGAGAAATTATTCTCATACTTCCTCCTTGACGAGCGTAGCTATGAAGAAATGCATAGCATCAGCAGTGTCAGTCCTTGTTTGAACAAAGACAGTATGGAGGGTCTCAAATTTCTTCTCTCATTACTTTTTAAGTTGAAAGTAATCGGTGTTCATTGTGTGAGTTTGTCCATTTCCCCCTTTTTGTTGTCTTTAAGTTGAAAGTAATCAGTGTTCATTGTGTAAGTTTGTGCGTTTTCCCCTTTTTTTTGTCTTTAAGTTGAAAGTAATCAGTGTTCATTGTGTGAGTTTGTGCGTTTTCCCCTTTTCTTTGTCTTTACTTTCCAAATATTGACTATAGTTTTGTAAAGCTCTCCAGCATGTGAGAATTCTGTTGAAATGCACTGGATTGTATTTAAGAAACATTTGAATGAGTCTTGTTGATTATACCTGTAGTCCAGGTTAATCTCTCTCTATCAAGCATAACTCCCTGTCACTTGTTTGGACTACTAACATGGTCTATTTCTGTCTGGAAGAAAGGCTACTTCTGTCTGTAAGAAAGGCCACTTGTATGTTTGTGGAGGACCTTTCTTGTTGCGTCATTTTGTCAGTTGAAATGGCATGGTCTACCGTCATCCTGGCTGGTCTCCCCATGTGTGATTCACATGGCACACTGTTTTAAGAATGACTTGTGTGCTCAATACATGTGCGTTGAATCTCAAGGCTGCAATGTATCTCTCCACTTTTAAACTGAAGTCTATATTTTGGGCATGACATTACAGGTGAACATTTAAAAAAATCAAGTGGTTGAGAGGTGCATTGTGGTTCCCGCCGTGTCGACATTCTGGGTTGATTTGTGGTGCGCATCTCAATATTTCACTGCCCCCTCTCACCAGCAAGCCCCCCTGGTTCACTCTACTTCTTCTCTTCCACACAGATAAATTGTTTACATCACATCAAAGACGCCTCCTGCCGGCTGAGTGGCATCTGTCCGCTCTCTCCAGCCTGCTCTCCATTTTCCCAGCCCCTCTCTGTCTTTTTGCTTTTCCTCTCCTCATGTTTTCACCTCATGTCAACGTTAGTTGGATCCCATCTCTTGTACAGAATCTTAGAATCTCTCTACGTTGTGTAAAAATAAACGTCCTTTCCTTCTATGTAAGCTGTATCTCTTTAATCTGTCCTTTTTCTTTTTTGAACTTTCCTTTTTTTTCTATTTTCTCATGGTTAAATAAAACCAGCAAGCCTTGCTTTTAAGTTATGCATTTCATTGTTTGTTTGTGAAACTGAAGACTGTTTACTGGTTCCAAGTATAGTCTCTCAATTTCGCAGCGGCATTGCAATCATAGTATCTGAAACTACATGTACTTGAGAGAAGCTGAGCTGAGTTGCGACTGCTCTCATGATTTAAAACTGATGCATGCTAGCACTTTTCAACACCTTTTAGTATTGTGGCAGGAGTAGAAGACATTGGAAATGTTTTGAAAAGCAGAAGGCACGAATCTGCATTGGATTGGTACTGAGAATGTGGTCAGGTGGAGTAATGGTTGGGAATGGAGAGGAAGATGCAGTGCAGTATAGCCTAATTTGTGCTTCAGTGTAAGAAGTGCCGTGCGACATGCCGTTAAACGAGGGATGTATTTTCTGGATAAATTGTTGGCGCAAGAAGCATCAATTAGGCTTTTGTAGGATCAATTTAGCCTCATCTGGGTGGTGGACAAAGTACTTTAGTATGACACAGATTGTTTGAATCCTTTGGGATGCTAGTGATGATGACTCATGATCTTTGTACAGTATCCTGTCATTAATCTAAATAAATTATAGATTTACACTCGCTCGTTCTTCTTTCATTAAAACGCATAAATTCCAGAAAATGGAAGCCATTGGCAGGTGCCGTCTAAAGGTTTTGGTCATGATTAATGCTTCTTTGTTTTGGTACTCTTCTGAAAGTATTCATTGACATCAAAGAAGTAATAAAACACAGTTGAGCCAACTTCCTTATGGTCTCAAATTTGTCTTATCAGGTTTATAGTCACAGATACAGTGCCTGTGACTATTATCAGATGTTGATTCTCCATGAGAATTGACCAAGTTCCACTGCTGATATCACTATATAGAATTGTATATGGTACGATATCATACTCTAGATATCTAGATTTATACCTTGCCGTACCTCATTGTCACTCACCGGTCACTTCAGTTATTAAAAATCAGTTTGGGAAGCATATGACGAAATATAAATTATGCCTGATTTACTGTATACTTGGTTGCGCACTATTTTGTGCATTGAAAATGGCTGATCTGCTATTTTTGATGTGCGACACCGGCACACAACTAAGTATAAACCAGGCCTTAGGCTTTAGCTTTAGTAATACAAGTTCTTATAGGGCCGTCACAGTGGATGTTCTTCTTTTGACTTGGGTTTGAATGTGCTCAGTATGGGGGGTTCTACACTGACCTGTTCCAGATGAGGTAGGTACCAACAGGCATGGTACATGCTCTGCTGTTTTCCACTGAATCCTCCTTCTTTTCTTTCTCCCTTTCTACTTGCCTTCTGACTGCAAAGATCCTCTCTACCTGCAACTTGAGAAAAAACGTCTTCTCACTAATGAGCTAAGATTGGTCTTGAATGAGGACTAAACAGTGACTTACATTTTAACCATGTACTTTAAATGTGTATACTGTGTATATAATGACAATCTGAGCCACTCAATGTATGATGCCTGCTCTGCTTGCGATATTGTGTTGCTGTACACGGTATTTAAAGTGCACTCAAAATCAGGGATTATTAAAGTACGCACATTAGACAGAATATATGAAAACACTATAACGCTGCATTATATTTATGGACTTGTATGGATGTAGTGTATATTGTATTCTATCAATGCATTCTATATAGGGAACGCTTTGTTGTAAGCTGTAATCGGTGTGCATGGTTTGCTTGGCAGCAATTATCAGACCTTGATCACCCTCAAATGTGTTGTTGGCCATTTCTCTCTGGTTCGATCAGTGGTTCACAAATGTTTTAGCTCGAGACCCAAAAGATACATGGTGGTGTTTACCTGCCACCCAAACTTACAAAAAATATATTCTGAGCCTATTTTCAAAAACTGTGAAAATGGCCGAACTACAAGCTCTCAAAGCATGACTCGTTGTGAGCTTAAGATGAGCTATTTTCAGTATCAAGTTTTATTATTTATGGGGAAAAAAAATACAGTATATTAACTCGCAACCCTTTAAAAATGAGTCTGCGACCTAAAAATGGGTCCGATCCATTGTTTGGGAACCACTGTGTTAACATGATTAGTTAGCTTTGTGACTGACCTGAGTTGATGCACTGTGGACAGCTTGAGTATTAATGCAAGCTAAACATCTGATTGAAGCGTGCTTGCTTGTTGGTGTGATAGTTAATGTTGTTCATTTGATGTTCTCACAGAGAAACTGTCACATGCTAAAGAAGAGAACCTCGATATGCACCAGATGCTGGACCAGACTCTAATGGAACTGAATAATATGTGAAAACATCGTCTCACACACGCACACACACTGTGGTTTGGGCTTTTTGTACTTGCACCTTGCTTGCCATAAACCCTCCTTCCATTCCATCTCCATGGTGGAGTACAAACAGCCAGATGCTATTGTTATTGCACCGTACTGCTTTAAGTGGAACTCAACCGAGGAACAAACTAAGGAACACAGTAAAATCCTCACTGTTCTTTTAGCTATAAGAGTGAACAAATGTAACCAAATGGGTAAATTAACAGTGAGGATTTTACTGTGTAAAAGGGAAGGTATAACATTTCCTTAATGAGGTCCAAATTGAGAAACCGTTCTTTGCGAGCTGATTTTATTCTTGTAACGATGTATGCATTCTGAAATAATTATTGTGTTTTGCTTGACAAGTCATGTGGTGAAAAGACATGTGCCATTGGTTAAAAAAGGTGTTATAAATCTACAATGTTGTTAGTCTGGTACAACCTAACCCCAATTTGATAATGCACGTACTGTACATTTCTATCAAAGGACAAAGTGGAGAAATTTTGCACTTAATTAAACCTCAATCTGTCATGCACATGTTTAATATTGTCTGCCCTGGCCCCAGCATCCCAGTTTCCTCAGGAGTGTAAGTATACATTGAATATGCCTGGTTGTACTGTATGTATACTGGTGCTACTGTATTATCAAGCAGTTTGGGGAAATGTAATTATTTTTTGACTACCTTATGAAAGCCAAAATTCCATTTTATTTTGTTTACGTTTATTTGTAACAGTGGTTATAAAAGTATCTTTCTTCAGTCCCAAGTGTATTTATTTTTCTGTGTGAAATTAATTATAATGTAAAGTATGCTTATGGAACATAAACATACATTTCAGTACATTTTTCTTTAAACCACAGTTCAAAATTTGTTCATCTTGTCTAATAGAATGATTTCGGTTATCTGGTTGTGCATCGTTTTACCAATGTTTCGTTAATGTACATGTTTCAAATGTATGTGATAACTGAAATGTACAAATAGTGAATATAAATAAAAGCACACGTTTGAGATTTTCTAATTTGTTTTGTGCTGTAAATTGTGCTGAAATTATATGCACTCTATATACTAAAATGCACCAAAAATGATATATATTATGGCCTATAGCCTATACTGTCAATACAATTGATGTCTTTACATGTCATAGTGACTGTTGAAGACCCCCCTGCAAGTGAGTTATAAGAGTTTAAGCCTAATTTATGCTACCATTGTGAGCTTGTAGGTAAGCTATTTCTGGCATGCGACAAAGTATGAATTGGGCAGTGTCAAAACCATGGTTACCTGTTCATCTTACAGCTTTATTATATCTACTGTCTACGCCACTGTTTCCCAAACACTGGGTCGGGACCCATTTTTATAGTAGTAAATATCCCTTTCTTTTTGGTTTCCTACATTTTGTTTTTAATTCCTTATTTCAGAACATTCCCCAAAAAATGCAATGATTTTTCAAAATAATTTCATGAATAAATAAAAAAATAATTTAAATTTTCCATAAATTAGAAAACAAATGTTTAAGAAAACTTGCTTGGGTCCTGAGGAGACACAATTTCTCTTGTGTCTCGAGCTAAAAAGTTAGCTGGGAACTGGGAACCATTAGTGTAGCCTACTCACTTTGAGGTCATGTTTCTGTGTTTCTGCAGGCACCTAACTGAACATTGCTGTTAGATTTCTATAACTATTTTTTGAATCAAAACATTGGATTAAGTAGTTAGGCTACTTCATAGAACAATATATATATTTCTTATATTTCGTTTAATTTGGTTGATTTGACCTTGAATGGAACTACAAAAATGTAGGTGTAGCAATCAAAATATAAAATCCAATACAATTGTGTCAGAAAAAATTGGATGGGAAAAGAGAACAAATAAATGAAAATAATTAAGTAAAACCAGCTTTCCTGTCCAGTGTTGACAGCTTGTCTGGTGGTTCTGGTGCTAACAGGGAGGTAAGTGGCTGTGACCTCTGAGAGAGTCATTTTTGTCACCTCAGCAAGGCGATAAAGTGTAAAGTGAAGTGGACTGTTGATAGACGCGCGTGTGTGTGGGCAAGGAAAGAGTGCAATCTTGAATAACTTGCAATACTCAGCAACGCCAACATTTGTGGAGATATTCGTGATTCTTTACCAATTGCAAAAGACATAGTTTGTTATCTCACAGACGTGTGTGTGTGTGTGTGTGTGTGTGTGTGTGTGTGTGTGTGTGTGTGTGTGTGCATGTATGGGTCAAGGGGTCCTTGACATGAAATAGTTTTGAGACCCACTGGCTTACGGATCGTGAATTGATTAGTTCTGTCTAGAACAGGGGAAGAAAGAAAAAAAACGCAAACAGGAAGTAAATGATAGTTTCCCCAGTGAACTGAACACAGTGCTGAATGTAAACACCAGCGATCATCACCAGCAGCAGCGAGTGAAAGTTTATTATTTTTGTATTCGTTACAATGTCAAGATTGTTTCTGCCACACCGTGTTTGTACCAGATGTAAACTCTGCCCGCCGCTCCCCGCAGCGCGGCGATTCTCTTTGTTTACACAGAAACACTCAGACATACAACAAACACATGTTTTGTTCCAGCAGCAGCAGTTCGTCAGGAGAAGGTCAAGTAGTACCTGGTCTAACAGAAGCACTAGATGCAGGCTGTGGGTTTATTATGGCGTCGGTGCGGGGGTGGCTTTAGCGTTGGGACTGAAATATCACACTGATGCGACTAACGGTTCGTGCGACGCGGCCATACGTGACCATCACAATGATCAGAGATACCTGACCGCGATCGCAGTCAGCAGAGACCTTCTGGGACGCATAAAGGTGGGTGTCATGTCATCTACATCATGTCATTGTGTCATTTCCAGTGGTGGAAAGTAACTAAGTACATTTACCAACTAAGTACTGTACTTAAGTACAATTTTGGGGTATTTTTTACTTTACTGGACTATTTCCAATTTTCAATACTTTTACTTCTCCACTACATCTCAGACTGAGCCAAATATTGTACTTTTTACTCCACTATAATTATTTGAAAACTTTAGTTACTTTGTAGAGTTTGATTATTATTATAAAACATACATCATGTGACAGACGAGCGTCATGTGAACCATGGCTAAAAACATTACCCACTTCAGCCCTATATACAGCTACAAGCTCCCGATGCCACCTATTGTAAGCTTGTAGATCTGCTATTTTCAAAATATTTTTATACATTTGAAAACTTGTGAAATGGGACATTCTGCATAATGAGTACTTTCTACTTTTCGTACTGTAAGTACATTTTGATACCAATACTTTTGTACTTTTACTCAAGTAAATGTTGAAATCCGGACTTTTACTTGTAACAGAGTATTTCTGCATGGCAGTATTGATACTTTTACTTGGGTAAAACATTTGAGTACTTTTTCCACCACTGGTCATTTCCCCTACTGTCCCCTGCCCAGTGTATCAGCTCTGTTTTCACAGATATCTTGCTGTTGTCAGGATGAGGTGGGGGCACCAGGGTTGGTGGTTGGAGTGTCAGTTGATGGCAATAAAGTCTGGTGTGAAGGTGGGTGGCAGACAGCATGCTATTATAAATTAATACGATTTACACTGTAAAATCCTCAGTATTAATTGAACAAATGTATCCCTGGAAGAAAACGAGGGAGAAAATGAAGGTCCATTTTACACTCTGTGTTTCATGCCTTTCAATCTGTGCTATTTTACAGGGCTTGGTTATGCTGATTTGGAGAATCGTCTTCCGTGTGGACCAGATACAGTGATGCGAATAGCCAGCATCAGTAAGCCCCTCACAACTGCAGCTGCAGCACGTCTATGTGAGGAGGGTAAACTAGATCTGGATGTCCCAGTCCAACAATATGTCCCTGAGTTTCCCCAGAAACAGTTTGATGGCGAAGATGTAAGTTAGTCGGCATGACCATGAGGAGCCATAGTTAAATCATCTTCAACAACCATTACTCCTCTCCATATTGAGTTCAGTTTCCTCTGTTCCCGTCTTTCAGGTCACGATAACCCCACGGATGGTTCTCTCTCACCTGAGTGGTATTCGGCACTATGAGAAAGATGCCAAGAAAATAAGGGAGGATAGGGAGAAGGCGAAGCGACCTCTGAAACCCCCGGTGTCAGAGAAAAAGTGCTCAACGGAAAACACAGAGAAACCCAAACAAGAAGACAAGAGCAAGGATGCCAAGCCATCTCCGAGGAAGAAGGAGTTTGAGCTGGAGGAGTACTACCTGAAAGACAACTATGACAGCGTCATCCAGGCCTTGGACTTGTTCAAGGACGACCCACTCATTTTCAAACCTGGTAACGGGTGCACCAGCTGTAGCAAAAAGCAAAACGTGTTTTTCTTTTTTTTTCTCCAGCATTTTGCTAAAAGTGGTTTATCCTTTTATTACTGTACATGCAGGTACCACATTTCTGTATTCCACCCATGCCTTCACTCTACTCAGCGCTGTGGTGGAGCGGGCTGCTGGCAAGCGCTTCCTGGATCATATGATGAACATGTTCCGTGAATTAGGCATGCTCAACACTGTGCCAGATGAGAATGACCCAATTATTTACCACCGCTCAAGGTAATCAGTAACCTACAGTAACTAGAATCTCCATCCAGGTCTAAAGTTCTGTAGAAAGTAGAAACCTGTTCCTGTTACTAAACGTGCATGTGATGATTCCCCCCCCCCCCCCTTTATTTGAGCGCATATGATAAATATGTATTGGGAGGTTCTGTGAGGATAATTTTGACTGATTGCTCTTTCTCAGGTTTTATCACCTCAACAAGAAAGGGCGGGTGGTGAACTGCCCATACGTGGACAATTCCTACAAATGGGCTGGAGGTGGCTTTCTATCCACAGCGGGGGACCTGCTGCTGTTCGGTAATGCTCTGCTCTACAGCTACCAACTGGCCCAACTAAAGGACCCTAAAGGCTTCCTGCCTGGCTTCCTCAAACCACAGACTGTCACGGACCTGTGGAGCGCGGTAGACAGGACAGAGGGCAGCTGGGACAAGGAAGGGCTGTACGCCCAGGGCTGGCTCGTGGTGGAGAAGCTTCAGAAGTACGGCCAGTGCAGGCATCGCAGACACTACGTGTCTCACACAGGAGGTGCCGTCGGGGCTAGCAGTGTCCTTCTGGTGTTACCCAGTGAAGAGACCGTTCACCCTCACGGGCAGTGTCCAGCCATCCCACAGGGAGTAGTGGTTACCATCATGACAAACATGCAGTCTGTTGGACTGAACGGTACAGCGCTGAAGATTGCACATGAATTTGAGAAAGCCAGAAGCCAGTAAGCGGTAGTGATGGGGAAAAAAACGTTAATTTCAGTGAACGAACGGTTTCGTTCACGGCAATGATTCGTTTAAATGATTCGTTCTCCTTCAGTAGTGCTATTTTCTAGTGAAAAACTATCGTGGGAGCGTTATTACGTCGCTCGTACAGCCCGCCCTCCCGTCCTTTGTACGGGGGGAGGGGATGGGGGGCATGAACGATAGCGTGAACGTAACAGTTTCAGGAAGAACGAGCTCGTTCACGTTCAGGGCAATGAACTAGTTATTTTGAACGAATCGATCATGAACGACCCATCACTAGTAAGCGGATGTCGTTTGCCATACAAATAGGTTTACATTACATTACAGTCATTATTTTCAAATAAGACACTTGTATTTGTATTTTGATGATCATTTTTAATGTTTGTCTGTGGGTCACATTTTAATAAATTTGATCTTTCATGTTGTAAATGTAATGTATCGTTCTTTTGTTATTGTTGTCTGCAACCAGGTACTTATGAATGTATAACAAGTTGCAGTGTGAACTGAACCCTTGGCTGTACTGTCTTGGAAGATATTTTACCACTAGGTGGTAGCAGTGTACCATATTTCTACAAACAAAGGAAGCCCACTGACATTATGAGATGGCAATTTGTTTGCTAATTAAAATGTGGTTGAAGCAGGTTCACTTTCCATATTTTTTTTTTTTGCATCTTTATCATACAACAACTACAAATTAACCAAAACAATTGACAAGCTATGCCTTGAAAGCTTTGCTTCAAAGAATCGACAGTCTTGAAAGTGTTTGAATACTAGCAGTGTGGTAGCACATCCGAGGTTATACACTATATTTGATGGAATCGGCGATGTGTGTCATAGCACAGATGCATCCCACGTTACCTCATCACACGTTACATCTTTTGGGAGGATCCCTGTGGTGTGATTACCTAACTCGCATTGCATATACAGTAGACATTATCTACATAATGTCTTACTATACAAACCATGAAATCTCTTGTGGCGATTTCTACTTTTAAAGACTAATTTAGTGTAAGTTTCCCTATGCATTGTCATGCACTAATCTCATTGAGTTCAATATGTTGATGTTAGGAAATATCAGAGATACAATCCACTGCATTTCGATTTCCTTCCTGCTGAATGCAGTGAAACTGATTAGCTCTTTGACAGTGACGCCTAATATACTTAGTTACATAACGGTGTCGCTCACCAACAATAACAGATTTTCAAGTGAAATTAGTTTTGCTTGAACATAAACATTAACACCCCATCAGAGGTAAGCCTATGTTTTTCTACTTTTAGAATAGCCTTTTATTTGGTTCAACACTTTTCAAAACAAGGTTTATAAAGTGCTTCACTGACAATAAAAAGTTAATGTATCGGAATCCTTGGCTTTGTTTGTGCAAGTAAAAGAAAACAGGCTCCGAATAATACAATGAATAACATCTAAAGGTGCAAAGGTGTTCTAAAAAATTATATACAAGATGATATTGAAACCGATCATTCAAATGTCCTGATGGCTTGAGGGCGCCGGAGGCCTAATTTACACTTTCTACTGAAAAACCTGATGCCACATGTCATATTGTTTTCAGTTGAAAAACACTTATTTTAGTTTTCATTGACCTGAATATCTGACGTGTTTTGGCTCATAGGGGGTTTCATTCAGACTAGCCAGGGACCAGCCCATGCTGTGCAGACAGTCAACGTGAAGAAACTAAAATGAGTTCAACTCAAATAAAGACAGTTGCAGTAGTCCAGACTGTATAGGAGATAAAGCACCAATGACATTATCTAGTTATCAAAGTCAAATGATTTGACTTTTGCTATAGTTCTGAGCTGAAAAAAACAGACTGGGTACTGTTGTCTTTTAGAGTCAGTGATAGAAGTGTCTAGCATGAAGATCTCAGATGCTTTGGCTCATATTGGGGTTTAATTCCAGACTAGCCAGGGACCATGCAGGCCACGCAGTTCAGACAGTCCAAGTAAAGAAACTAAAATGAGTTCAGCTCAAATAAAGGGACACATATATGAGACACATGGGTTCCACCAGGACCAGAACTAACATAGGGTGCGTTCGGAAATTACGCACCGGAGCACACTCGCCTATTAGTTTGTATTGGCCAGTGCGCTCAGTGCTGTATTTTCGAACGCGCCCATAGACTCTAAGACTGGTGTGGAGTATAATTTTTTACTTGTTACCGTTTTTTGTTAACTTTTACACCTTTTGCACTTTATTATTGGTAAAGTTGCATAAGACACTCAAGGATCAAGTCATTACAGTGTACAATTGTGCAACTGACAAATACTTATATATACTTACATACTATTTTATACATGGACAATTAAAGGTATATTTCACTTTCAAACACGTTTGGGGTCATTTTAACGTCTCCGGCTTTTGTGTTGCACCCCAGACAGTTTTTACGTTTCTTGATTCAGTATTCAGATATTTGATATTTATTTTTATCAGACTTCCTATACAAACCCATTGTAACGTCAAAACTCAATTTTAACCATGATTCAAATGAATGAAAAAAGTAATTGAAAAAAACACTGCCCCCTCACGTATCAGAAGGCCAATATCAGTCACCAGGACAGGTGTTTTCAATGAATCTTTCATTGTTAAAATGGAGTTTGAAGTTACAATGGGTTTGTATAGGAAGGGGGCGTGTCTGATTAAATGAATATTAAATGTCTAAATACTGAATCAAGCAACTTAAAAACTGTCTGGGGTGAAACACAAAAGCCTGAGTAGACGTTAAAATGACCCCAAACATGTTTCAAAGTAAAACATCCCTTTAACTCCTGTGTATGTATTTTTGCCAAATTACAATCCAGGACTTGCAGTTATGAGCTAGCACCCCACCTTGAGTATGTTAGTGAAAATTAAGTTTTGCATAACTTGTGTGGATGTGAAAATAATTAAGTTTATTGCATGTATTTACACAATTGCATTTTTTATAACTTATTACAATCTAGTTACTTAACAACATTATTTATAGCTTATAATGACATTGTATGTATTAATGAATCCTTTCAAATATAATTTAGTGATCTCAATATAATACATTCAACATTGACTAAAGTGAATTACAAATATTAAAAACATAATAGAAAATACCATTTACATGGGCCAGCTGTGCTCTGTAAATGTATTGCAAGCTACAAAGCACATTGAAATGTGACTTTTTTTCTGTGTAACTACTACAGTGAAACATTAATAGTCAAATTAAAAACAAGTCTATACTGTAGCTTTAGGTGCCATCCATTTTCAGCTATAAATCAGATGTCCAACAACTTTGGCTCTTGCCAGGAGAAGATCAGGTTGCAGCATGGTTAAACACTACAGATGTCCTAAGTCCATTAGGTCCTTCATAGCTGCATTTTAAGCAGCATCAAGTCCCATGGAGTGGCTCAGTCCAATAATTCTGAGCGATTTCATCATCCATCCAGTGCATGACCAAAACGTAACAATAAATATAAGATGGAAGTGTGGTTATACTCTTGGCTTTACCCTCCAGTAGTCTTGCTTACTGCTTTGTTGTTGGCTCTCTGACTTGGATTTCCGTATCCTGTCAAGAGACAAACAATTGTCTATTGGCTTGGACAGAATAAGATCATGGACAGACTTCAGAGTGCAATAACAAGAATAGTAATATAAAACAATATTATAGTAATGCTATGAACAGTTTTGACATCGACGTCTTGAACCAATTTTAGATGCCTTTTTGTGAGAAAAGGAGAAGGAGTGATGCTACAGGCATTGATTACTTACTTGTACACGTAGTAGATAACAACTGCAAGCGCGACTAAGAGGAGAAGAGCAACAATGACCACGGCTGCAATTAGTCCTGTCTCCCCTGCATCGCTCGAAATGCTGAAGAGCTGGAACTGCTCACACCTACTGCCTTTATAGTTGCCATTGCACCTAAAACAGAAGTTCAAACACGTCCAGACTGTCAGCACAGTAGGAATTTAGGCACCACTAGAATAGAATAGAAACATTACCACTCACACATTAACCACTTAAACCACTGGTTTAAGTGGTTAAACCGGTGATTAAAAAAATGGTTAAGTGGAGTGCCTCAGGGCTCTATACTAGTGTCTTTTCTGTTTTCAGTTATTGTGGAGAAAGCTTTAGCTGAAAATAGCATCATGTTGTGAGCTTGTCGATCTGCTATTTTCAGCGAAAGCTTTCTCCACAATACCGATGAGGGTTTAAGTGGTTAAACCTTGGAATGCTATGGTATAATGTTCTGGAATTGTGAATAATGGAATGCTAAGAAAACTTGATATAATGCAAGTTACACCCAGACTTGTTCTTCACCATACGGTTCAAATAAAAATGCAATTTGTATGTAAACTTACACACAGGAGAGTGTGTCCATCATGGAAGGTATTTTATAGCATGTTCCTCCATTCATGCAGTAGGTGGCATCTCGCTCACTACAAAGGTCACCATGATCTACAGGACATGGACATAAACAGTGGTGGAAAAAGTACTCAAATCCTTTTTACATAAGTAAAAGTATCAATATTGCAATGTAGAAATACTCTATTACAAGTAAAAGTCCGGAATTCAACATTTACTTGAGTAGAAGTACAAAAGTATTGGTATCAAAATGTATTTAAAGTACCAAAAGTAGAAAGTATACTCATTATGCAGAATGTCCCATTTCATACGTTTTTCAAATGGCCGTGGGTAAGTGGGTAATGAATGTTTTGTAATAATAATCAAAATCTACAAAGTAACTAGTCAATTTTCAAATAATTAAAAGTAAAAGTATAATTTTTGCTTCTGAGATGTGGTGGAGTAGAAGTAAAAGTACAGAAAATTGGAAATAATAGTAAAAAAAATCCTCAAAATTCTACTTAAGTAAATGTACTTAGTTACTTTATACCACTGGACCTAAAGGGAAACATGCAGCTAATGCATGTGCTTTTCACAAGCTGAACAGGTTCTTGTATTTCCTCTTCCCTATATCCTCAAGAGCATTACTTAGAATCTTGGTGGTGTAGGAGAATTCCCATTACAAATCTACATAACACAGTTTATTTCTTGGTAAAAAGAGGAGCTTGTGGTGTAATTCCTAATCCTAATTGCTCTATACCTGCCATCATTTGGGATTCCCTTCGTTCTTGTCGTCTGCTAAAATTCCAAAATCTGTGTTGATAAATACCTGAGAACATGTAAGACAAAATGTCAGAATGGTCAATTGTTTTCCCTCCAAGGGTAACACAACTGAAACATAAACTATCAGTTTTAAACAATCCACATATCCAATTCTTTGCACCCCTGGGAGGTCTCAGGCACACATCTGAGTAAGGCAGGGCAAGGCAAGGCAATTTTATTTGTATAGCACATTTCAACAACAAGGCAATTCAGTGTGCTTTACACAAAACTTCAAGCAAAGGAAACACAATAATACAATTCTAGATTGACATTAGGATGGATAAAACAAAAGAAGTACAAATGTATAGATACAGTAGAGGAAGATCTCATGTTTGGAATTAAATAAAATTGAAATCCTTACCGGCTCAAGAAACCCTATAGCTCCTGCTTAGTACAAGTTCCCAAGGTGAGTCAGAGTGAATGCTCTAAATAACTGAGAACTGCTTTTTGTTAGGCCTCTGTAGCCACTGTCATGTGTGGGCGGGTTCCACAGAACTGAAATATGTTGCTTGTCCACATTGTAAATGGCATGCTAAATGCCAGGATACTACCCCGTGATTTGAGCTAATCTGGGAAGAAAGTGCAATATTGAGAAATAGTAGGCCTATTATACAATGTGACTGTGGCGAAACGTGTCAATAATACGTCAATAAGTCTCATGTCATCTGCAGAAATGTGCGTTATAATAATCTGCACAGAAAAATCCTGAATGGAATTTAAAACTGAGAGTCTAAAATTTGGCCCTCAGATTTTTTTTTTGCTGTAGCCTATGGCCCTTTGTGGGAGAAACAGCTTTGACCTCAAAGTAGATTTGTGCAGCCTGAAATCAGTGGTGGAAAAAGTACTATTTCTTTTTACTTAAGTGAAAGTATCAATACATGTAGAAATACTCTAAGTGAAAGTCCGGAATTCAAAATGTACTTGAGTAAAAGTACAAAAGTATTGCTATCAAAATGTACTTAAAGTACCAAAAGTAGAAAGTACTCATTATGCAGAATGTCCCAATTCACAAGTTTTCAAATGTATAAAATGTATACAAATCTTTTGAAAATAGCAGATCTACAAGCTTGCTCTGCATGGCGACACATTGTGAGCTTGTAGATCGGCTATTTTCAAATGGTCGAAATGTATATAGGGCTGAAGTGGGTAATGTATGCTATGTCATAATAATCAAAATCTACAAAGTAACTAGTAGCTAAAGTTTTCAAATAATTGTAGTGGAGTAAAGTCATAATATTTGCCTCTGAGATGTACTGGAATAGAAGTAAATGTACAGAAAATTGGAAATATTCCAGTAAAGTAAAAATACCTCAACATTGAATTTTAGTACAATATTTGAGTAAATGTAGGCTACTTAAGTTACATTACACCACTGCCTGAAATGCAAATACTTTAATTTAATAAGGTCCATATTGGTGATGAGATCACCTGTTTGTCAGACTTCCTGCATAGTTTGGAAGCAGACAAACTCGGATTTTTCTGTTTGTTTTTTTGCTGACAGACAGGTATGATGAGGTATGTTAAGAGGTATGTTCACAGCAGGGCCCAAAGGCTCAGGCATGAATGGAATCGTGGGAACTTTACTTAGCGTTTAATGGTATTGCATTCAGACATGTAATTAGTATTTTTGGTCAAGAACCGTTATAGCTGACTCATTTGTATTCAGTATTCTTAGCAGTCATTAGACAATGGCCCTAAGCCATGTAATAGCCATGCAATTAAACCAACTCCCAAGTTAGTTATTATGTGAGATAATATTTTATGTTATGTTTCTCCTCTGATCAAGTAATATGATTGTAAAATATTTACCACTTTAATGTGTATCCATTATGCCTACTAAATAGGCTACTGTAACCCAATTATGTTAGGATTTGGCAAACAGATGTCTTTTGTCAATGACATTTTAGACTAGGCTACACATTGAAGCAATGTGGAGGATTATTCGGATATAATACTGTAGGTCTTGTATTTATATAGTTATATTGTTCAGTGATGGGAAAAAGTAGGCTGCTCAATTTCTTTACTTTAGTAAAAGTATCAATACTGCGAAGTAGAAATACTCTGTTACAAGTAAAAGTCCGTAATTCAAAATTTACTTGAGTAAAAGTACAAAAGTATTGGTATCAAAATGCACTTAAAGTACCTAAAGTAGAAACTCATTATGCAGAATGGCCCATGTCCCATTGAAGTAGTTAATGTATGTTTTGTAATAATAATTTAAATCTACAAAGTAACTAGCAACTAAAGTTTTCATATAATTCTAGTGGAGTAAAAGTACAATATTTAGTTTAATATAGTAGAAGTCAAAGTACTGAAAATTGGAAATACTGCAGTAAAGTTAAAAAAAAATACCTCAAAATCTTACTTAAGTACAGTACTTGAGTAAACGTACTTAGTTACTTTGCACCACTGACATCATTTCATAAATACTCGTTCATTTTCAAGGCTACTCTCCTCCTAAGTGAATGTAACCTATTTCGTCGTATATGCTGTTATCGCGAGGAACTGAAGCTCAAGAGGTGAAGTGAAGCGCGAGTGTGTGCTTTTTTTTTATAGATATATTACGTCGACGCTTCTAGGGTGGCATGAAGAGAGAGAGGGACGTCTGCAGGGCTCATCGTGTGGTTTGCAACAGAAACATAAGATTAGGTCGCCTATCGGCTCGATTGATCTCTCGGGCTACCGCTGTCCTTGGTAATGGAATCCCAGTTTCAGCACCTGGACAGCTCCTGCTTGTGAACCTATACAGTACAGTGTATTATTATTATTACCGGCCACATGGAGTCCCTAGCGTGATTGTGGGGGAAGCCCCGCGAGCAGGCAGCGAGTTGAGTATCATGCCATCAAATCCTTCAGTTTACAAAGATGTCGTTATCTGTATTAATGCAACGATAGACGATCTTGCCGAAGGATGGTGCTTTCGGTCGGCAGTGGGCTTTTTCTCCGCGTTGCACTGTGTTCTAAGAGACAGATACGGGTTGCTTGGGCCAATACGATTGTAAGGAGCATCGCAGCCTGCACACAGCAGCACCATCCGAGCTTCAGCTTCCACTGATCATCATCATCATCATCATCATCGGCGAGGGAGATGTTGCCATCATCACTACGAGGGCAAAGGAGTCACGACCACACTTTAACACCATGTAGAAGGTAGGTGTAGCTTTCGTGAAGCTCGACGGTGTTCAGTTTCTCTCTGGGCTTTTAGCCTTGAATTCCCCATCTGAGGTCCTCCATTAGTTGTTACCAATAAATGTCATGCTGCTTGTATTTGTACACATTAACTATGAACGAGAAACCAAAGCTGGGTGGCCTAATCTTATTAGAAAATATTAGCTGTTTGGCTTGGTGTAACTTGATAATGCATCTTGATCATGGCTGGATATGGGGAGGACTGGACCGATGCATATGCATACTTGTGGCAATACAATAAAACAGATTGGCTACAGCAATAGGTGGAAGAGATTGATAGACTCTTGCTCAGTAAAAAAAAGTGGCTACATGAAATGCTAATGTTGAGATCAGATGTTTATTTTCTTCTTAAATGTGTTTTACCCAAGCCAAGAAATGGTATATTATGCAATGCTTTATCTCCTTCAGAATTTGCTCTTGGGAGCAAATACATCTTTATTTACAGGTACATCTTTACTCTTTGAGAGTTAAATGAACACTCAGGATTTTTGCAGTGTAGAGATGAGTCTGTAAGGGCCTCAACCTGTAAGGGACTCATAAATGGACCCATAAGGGACCATTTCTACACTCGGAGTTAAATGAACACTCAGGAGTTTGCAGTGTATGGTGATATATAAACACACTCAATTTCACAGTCTTTCTGCACATTACACATTCCTTCACCTCACACATACAGTAACTGAACTAATGCAACCACTTGAACCCCAGTATCCATATTCGGGGGACATTAGCCAAAAACAGCAGATCTACAAGCATTGTGAGCGTGGCGAAGACATTTGCTGTAGAGGGGAAAAGGTCCAAGTACAGTAAGTAACTCAGGTCCGCTTCACTAAGTAAAGAGCGTTTAAGTGGTTAAGTCACTTATTTTATCTCTTATTCATGGCATTGTGCTAAAGGCCATATTAGTGGAGGCTGTGGTCATGCACTATCACTTTGCAGCCCTTGAATGACCTGAATTGATTTATCTCGAGTGGCATTTAATCTGCTGTGCTATACTACATTATTCTGCTATGGTCTGTTATTGCTGTGAATGCTGATTTCTCAACTCGGCGTGTCTGAAAGGCTTCCCTGTACTTTTATGTGTTAACACATTACCCAATGTCCCTGCAATGCTGTGTGTAAATCAACCGTGCCATGCCCTGCTAAGATGTTGATTGAGGATTGGAGGGTATAAATGATGCTTGGTGTAAATGACAAATTACAGCGCTGCTTGTGCGTAGCGGTTTTGCGATTCGAATGCTGCTGACAACTTGCACTGCTTTCTAAGTGGTGCTTGCACACTAAGGCTTAGCTTGCAATATACTAATGACGATGGGACTGTTTGTGTAATGATACACCGTTCCCTTAAAGGCAGCGGTTGTGTGTTTGTGGTTCTCCTGTCTGGAGGTCTCATGTCTGTTCCCCGCAAAGCAGCTGGAGTGTGCTTTCACTTTGAACAGACTTGGACATCAATGGCTCTCTATCCTATGACACAAAGAGCCAGCATCCTGGTGTACTTGTTATGCAAGAGGTGTGATGTTTCTCAGCCTCTGATTCACAGAGCATATCATACAGTGGGAAACATTTTTAAACCCTGAACAGTTTAGTGTTCACTGCCAAAACAGTGACAGAATCACAGTTAAAATAAGGACAGAAATGTACTATCAATGCAACCATTTATTTGAACAAAAGTACCTCAGAAAATGTAATGGACTAATATTGAAATAGAACTAGCTGCCTTAATTGCTGTCTTTTCTTCCCAGAAATGACTTTGTTATTTTTTTACCTCTCCGTAGGAGCCATGTCTCTGCTGTGGTGAAATTGTAATTCACGATAGGGGTTCTTTAGTGTGGACGTTTTCTTCACAGCATCAGGGCATCCAACATGAGCAACCCGCAGTAAGTATCACACCAACAGCCGCATGTCATGCCATAATCTAAGATCATGTGAAATCGTATAATCTCCATTTATGGCCATGCACATGCTTTGGCGAGGGGCTACACCGTGTGGTAGGATGTGATTAGGAAAACAGCACCTGCATATAGTAACTCCCCCGTGACACTCCCGTGAATGACTTTGAATGGAGATTGTGGGGGTAGGGGGTGGGGATGTGTGGCCTCAGCATGCCTCTCTTCGGAGGAGGACAGCCTGCCATCTCCATGTCTCTGCTGGCCTCTCTTAGCATTCAGGAGGGATGTTCACTTGTCATCTTCCCTTATTAATAATTACTCTGTGTGTGGCCCCCCAGACAGGCCCTGCATCCTGATGACAGCCCCGGTCAGGGCTAAGAGAAGGGAAGGGCGGGCAGGGAAGGGCGGGGGGGGGGGGGGGGATTGCAGTGTGTGTGTGTATATGTATATGTGTGTGTGTCTGTGTGTATGGGGGGACTTGCAGAATTAGTTCAATCAGCTGTGTCTTCTGGTGTTAAAGGCACAGCTCGCTGTACCACCAGCCAGAGGTTTGTATCCAAGAGCAGAGATTTGTGCGTGTGATTGATTGATCTATTTGAAGAGGGGAAAAAAGGGTTGTTGCTAAACTTGTCGCAGTGGTTTTGACAGCATAAAGACGTGTATTAATGCTGTCGGTCACGGGTGACTGCCTGGTGCAATGACAGATGGGAAACGCTCGTGCAGAGAGAGGTCTGTGGAGCTATTTTCACCCTTGCTCTCTAAACTGGATGCTACTGTAAATCCTTCTCTGTCGGTCTCTCCCTCCATCTCTCTCTCTCTCTCTCTCTCTCTCTCTCTCTCTCTCTCTGCCCTGTCTCTGGTTGTTTTCCCTGCCTCTCATTCTTAAAAGAAATTCTCTCTCTCTCTGTCTGTAGTGCTGTAGAAGATCTGTACCGTGGCACACAGGAGACAGTGGGAAACCGAACTGGAAACATTTTAGCTTCTCCACAATACAACACTTATTAATGAGATTTTATTGCATATCACTTTCGAATAGAACGTTTTGTTTTAATGCATTCAGAATGTAAAGTGTGCAACCCACATAATCACATTATAGACCACAAATTATATCAGTTTGAAACTGAAATTATATTGAATAAGCTCTCTCTGTTCTGAGTGTACTGTATAGCTGGCCTATACCAGGATACTAAAGATTGCATTGCATTTTAGTGGTTGGTGATTGCCTTTATACGTGTTGAGGCAGTGCTCTTTCTTCCGGCTTTATGCAGAGCTATTTGTACATTTTGCTCCATTCAGTGCACAAAGACAGCACACCACACATCCCGAGGAGCCAAGTGGCTTTGAAACAGGTCAGCTAACATTTACTGTATCTAACCTCTGTGTCACGTGGTCCAGAGACACGCTGCGGTTATTTTCCTGGCGTAGCAATGCCTCTCTTTTCTCTCATTAGAGTATGATGCACTGATTACCAGGTCACCGCTTATGCTATTTGCTCTTGTTCATCTCACCGATCATGTCTCAAACTTCCCCACTATGCAATTTAAAAATAGCATACATTATCATCATCATTCAATCGTAATCATTCATGCGTTTATGTATATTTGGTGGCAGATGTATTGAGGGAATTCAAAGTGTAAAGGGAGTGGAATAATGAAGTCGCCACAATCTTCTTGTAGTTCATTTTCATGAATCATTTCCATCACATTAATATGGTTGTTCTCTGAATGCCAAGCACCACAGTGCAGGTGGTGGAACCACTTCAGACAGGTTGGACTCAAAAGTTATGGTTTTTGTTTTTAACATACAGAACTGTAGGTTGGCAGATTGTCAAAATCATTAATAGATATTTTAGTTTTTGTTGATTTGTCTTGCTGTAACACTTTTCAACTATTAACACAATTGTTTGCCCCACCATAGGCTATTGCATCTTTCTTACTGATGCAAAGAGACTGCATTATTGTGTTATTACCATTGTTTACCATGGTGCCCACTCAAGTGCTTATGATGGTTTGTTGCATGTGTGAGACAGCTGGTTTTAGAGGTCTACCAGCTGCTGCCTGGGCATCTGCAGAGCAGATCTCTGTGTGCAAGGCATCATCCTCTCTTCCTGCTAATTGAAGTGTCTACGACTTGGATGCAAATTGGGCGTATTCACAGCGGCAGAGCTTCCTCTAAAGGCAAAACTCCCAAGAGCAGCCCCTTCCACTCCTCATTGATGCAATGGAATTGTCAACTGCAGTAATTTCCCAGCAGGAACCTTGAGAGAGCGGCCATTAAATACAAAAGCACCAAGCTTACAAACATCCCATTGTGCCAGTGGCCTGAGTCAGGGATGCTGCTGGGGGAAGAAACTGGCTGGTTCCCATGGAAGAGACTTGGCTCACTGCATCTTGCTTTCCTGATAATATCAGGGCAGTGAATTGCTGTGTGTAAAGGAACAGCCAAGAATCCGAATACAGTCTTATTGGGCGAGACGCAACAGCAGGGTTGTAGACAGCTGGCCTGAGATGTTGTGGCAGTGAGTACTCAGAATGACAATGACACCAATGCCCTCTGCACAGCAGCAGTTTATGCTGAGGCAGCATTTTGAAACCCTTTTCTTTTTTTCTTTTTTAGAATGGGTGCACATCGAAATATGACTTGACAGTTACGGTCATCTCGTTGTTAGCTTTTGGCTCATATACCTTTAACGTAGTTATTATTTATATATTAGTAATGTCTCTGAGACGTTTTTCATTTGAGTAATTTGGCAGAAATTACTGCAGTTTAGTCTTTAGTGTTTTCCTATGTTGAAATATGTTATTGTGTTTCTTATGTTTGATCATTGGGTGATTTACTTACTAATTGTCTAATGCTCTAATTGCCGGAGACTATGTTTTCGCCCCTGTTTCTCCATCCGTCCGTCTGTCCGTCTGTCCGCCCGTTATCCATCCGTCCGTCCGACCGTCCATCCGTCCCCATCCATCCGTTCGTTAGTCTGTCCCACTCCAAACGGCTATAGCTGCCTTCCAAACTTCGCGGGCCCTGGGACGGCAACCAGGCCTTGCAGAGACTTGTGCTCCGAGGAGCATACATTTTTAGTTACTTTTCTGTTTTACAAAATCAATAGCAAAATTAATAGCAAACAATTCTTTCTCCATCGATTTTGTAAGTCTTTCCTCTGTGTTGAATAAAATAGAATGACCCACACACCGTCTACACTTGCACAATAAAGAAAGCTTTTTATCATAAATAAAAGGCAACGTTTCGGTCATGGACCTTCTTCAGGCATCTGAAACGAAGCCTGAAGATGATCCATGACGGAAACGTTGCCTTTATAATAAAAGCTTTCTTTATTTTGCAAGTGTAGACGGTGTGCAGGTCATTCTATTTTATTCTACACGTCTGCTACTTCACCAACGCACCCGTCCCTAAACTGACATGGAGTGCATAAGACTTTGCTTCTTTCCTCCAAAATGGTATCACTAGAAACGTAATTTTGCTTATGGGCGTTTTTGTGTTCATGACTTAGCCTCATCCGCCTTTAGTAGTGACCTTCACTTATACTCAACTTGATGTATTGTTGATTGTGAGTCAGTGGTCTTGCGTTTTGTATATCACCACAGGAGGTGTTCTACCCTTGTCAAGGATAGAACCGGACTTCTTTATTTGAACAAACCAGACGATGTTTGATCCATGGTTGCTCTCTAGGTCAAATCTACCCTACGAAGAGCTGCCTTTGAGCAGCTAATGGCTTAGCCTTCTTTAGACTTCTTTATATAAACAAATGAGACAACATTTCAATCCAAGGTGGATCATGGATTCATAACACATTGATTGATTTGTAATCAAAGAAGTCTAAACCATATTTTGTGTGCGGTTTCTGTTCTTGAAAATGATATTCTGCTCTTAACCAAGCAAAAACTATCGATGTGCATATAGTTAGCCCTTCATATTAACAACAGTGTGAGTTACTAGCTTTAGGTGCGTAGGAGTTCACATTTAGTGTAAAAATATATAATTTAGTTTTACTTTCTGTTGAGTACAGCAATACTGAAGATAGCTAGTGTTTGAGTACCTCTAGAGCGAGAAACATGCAGAAAATGTTTTGTACAATAGATTACAAATTAACTCAAGATAATATGGGTCCAAAAAGATTGAAAATATCCTAGAGAAAAAGGATTTTTTCATGTGTGCGTGTTCAAGAATGTGTTGAGTGTCTGAGTATACACAGTAAAATCAATGTTAATTTATCCATTTGTAACGCCAAGAGCGTACAAATGTACATTAAGTACAATCTCAGCGTCAAATTAACACGATTTTACAGTACAGGGAGGAATTATTCTGATACCTATCTCAAATAGAATAGCTTTCAGGCCTGGATACTTATGAGAGGAGATCACAGAATGATGGAATCCAAAATATTACTAATAATGAAATCAGCTCAGCGTTGGCTCCACATTAATTATTATGCACATCCCTTTTTGTGACAAACTGCATTAAATTGTCTAGTCAATGAGGTGGAACTGGGAGGGTGGAGTCTTCCCAGGCCCTTTAGTTTTTATATATATATTGATCCACGCAAGGTGATTTATAGAAATGCATTGTAAAAACACTGGGGGCAGAGCCATGAATGGTTGTTAGTCTGCGGAAGTCAATCCCTGGCAATAGACCTCCTTAAAAAGCTTGAAACTGATTTTAAAGCTATACTGTCTAAAACACAATTGCAAAATATTTACAGTTGGGAGTGTGTTGTATTTTCAAAAACAAAGAGACCAAGTATTATGTCTCCTGAACAGCTTGAACTCCACACTCAATAAACCATTGCTTTTTATTTGTGCAATATATTTGCTTTAATACTCCCTGTACACGTATGACTGCATAGCCACACATGTCTCCAACACCATCATAAAGTACGCGGACGACACGACAGTGATAGGCCGAATCGTCAACAACGACGAGTCTGACTATAGAGAGGAGATCAACTCACTGGCGCGCTGGTGCCGGGAGAACAACCTCTCTCTTAACGTCGACAAGACCAAAGAACTGATCGTGGACTTCAGGAGGCCGCGGAGAGACCATGCGCCCATCCTCATCGACGGTGCTGCAGTGGAAAGGGTCAGCGAGTTCAAGTTCCTCGGAGTACACATCGAGGAGGACCTCAAATGGGAGACGCACACCACACACGTGAGGAAAAAGGCTCAGCAGCGACTGTACTGGCTCCGCCGCCTGAAGAAGCTCGGAGTAGGACGTCGCATCCTCAGGCTGTATTACAACAGTTCTGTTGAAGGCATCCTAACAGGCTGTGTCACGGCCTGGTACGGGAACTGCACTGCCCGAGAAAAGATCAGCCTACAGCGAGTAGTGCGATCGGCAGAGCGGATAATGGGAATCGAGCTCCCAGCGCTCCAGGAACTGTACAAAAAGCGGTGCGTGGTCAAAGCCAAGCGCATCATCAAGGACAAGCACCACCCAAGTCACAGACTGTTCAAACCCCTACAACGACCGCGACCGGGCAAGGGGCTCTACCGCAGTATCAAGAGTTCCACCACCAGGTTCTGGTGCAGTTTTAATCCGGCTGCTGTCAGGATGCTGAATGAGGCATAAGCCTTGTTCAGCAGCCTGACAGCAGGCGGTGCAAAACCTTTCTGGCTCTTCCTGAACACACCTGTGGATTATACCAGGGACAATGACTTGGACTTAGCTCCCCCTCGGACACACCTGTGGACTACACCAGGTACAAATGACTTTTTTGTTGCACTCCCTCATGGAGCTACTTGCGGATTATACTAGGGTCAGTCCACCCTAGGTGGACACGCACTGACCTTTTGCACCTTAATCCCATGTATAACGCACTGACTTTTTTTGTCTTTGTTTTTTTATTGTGCTCTTTTTTTCTCTAAGCACCTTAACGTCCATATGTATATCATGCACAGTATAAGTATAACATGCACAGTATACATACATTGCTGCTATGCTCAGGCACCTTAGTTTTTTATTATCTCAGGTACTTTGTAAATATGTAGATAACTTGTCTGGCCTTCTGTTGCTCTCTTGTTTTGATCTCCTTCCCACTTGCCCCCCACCCCTCTTCTTCTCCCCCCCCCCTCTTCTTTCTATGGAAATTAACATTGCGATGGGAACGATGTACAAAAACGCATTTCACCCACTTCTTTACCTTGTAAACCTGTGATGTGACAATAAAACTGATTCTGATTCTGATTCTGATTAATACACCATATTATTGAAATGCTGCTCAACTACTAGTTTTAGTAACAGATTTAAGAAGGGCTTTATTGTATTATGAAAACAATTGAGTGGAAGACGTGCTATAACTAATCCCATTAAACACATTGCTATAATGTAAAGATTACATGTGTAACCACCACAGCTTCATGGAGCAGGTGCCAGGACAATTCAATGCAAATCAATGACATAGATACCATAGAAACATCTATTCTAAATGGAGGATTTGTGTCTTTCTGGACTTTGTGATAAGTCGTGCCCTGTGTTAAGCAAATCACATTAAGCAAATCTTTCTAAAAAAAATAGCCAATCAAGCTAAGATAATGTTGCATTATGACGCATTGTGAGGTTTAAAATATTTCTCATACAACGAAGTATATAGGGCTTAAAGGACGACTTCACCCATTTTCATCTTCATATAATTGGTCCTCACTAATGCTCATGCTGAAATGGTAAAAAAAAAGAAGAAATCTAGGCAGGTTTTTTTTTTCAAACAAGATTTCTTCTTCTTTCTTTTTTTTATTATTAATGCTAACTTTACAGTAATAGAAAGCCTGCAGTTTCTATTAGCTTGGATTCCCCATCGATGATGTCACTGGTAGGCGGGTTTCTGAACTGTCCACAGCCCTACTCTGAGTGAGTAGACAAAACTTTTACCATATTATAATGAGCATTAGTGAGGACCAATTATATGAAGATAGGTTGAAAAATGGGTGAAGTCGAGATTGGTTCAGCTTTCTGCTTCCTTGTGGCATTAGCTAATATTGTATGTCTCTAAAAAGACGACTGGCAGCATTTGGCGTACTGCTCATGGCTGTCCTTGCCTGCATTGGCAATGGCAGGGGGGATCTGATATGCAGTGCTCCACCCCCTCCCCAGTATGGCAACTAGCCACTCAACTGGGCTCTGCACATAATGGCTCCTGGCTAGCTCCATGATTGTCTGGAAATGTTTTGATGTGCTGAACAGTTCACATCTGTCATGAATGATTAGTGCTCGTGTTGCTGTCAGTCAAAGGTGGCAAGTGTGCAGACAACAGGAGCATACAGGCACACTTGTGTGGATTGAGTATGTTAGCATAGGAAGTAGGGATGTTCGATATTGACTTTTTTACCGATAACCGATATACCGATATTGTCCAACTCCTAATTTCCGATACCGATATCAACCGATACCGATATATGGGGGCTTTTTCACCAAAAGTCAACTAATTGTCAGGTAACAACATCACATATCTAATAAAATAAAATAGCTATAATATCAATATAATATCCAATAAATCTAATATAATAGAGTGATGTTGTTAGATTTTCAATAAAGTGAGTCCCGGGACTCTTTGCCATTAGAATGAGTCCCACTAAACTTAGATTAGATGTACAGTAGGCCTATTTGACAGTGCAGAAGCATACTTGCTTTGATGCCTATAACATTAACGAGTGTCAACGAGCGTCAGCTGGACCCAGACACACACACCTGCCCTTTGCAGTGCTCTAATTTGAAAGTGACTGGAGTCTGTCTCATTTCTCTGCAAAAGCCCTTGAATATGATGGAATATGATTAAGGATTACTGTGATTATGGTAGGCTCACATTTCATATCACACACACCATACAGTAAGAACTCCTGTAACTTATTTTAAAAATATATTTTTTTAAAACACTTTTCTTTTTCAATAACCGATACCGATATTTTCCGATATAGATTTTTATGCTAATATCGGCCCGATAATATCGGGAGGCCGATAATATCGGACATCCCTAATAGGAAGCATGTGACCCCTGGGTTAAACAGAATATATCTAGCAGGACCTAGTCTCTCAAGCCAGACTATTTCTTTCACAATCTTCAAATGCTACAGAGAGTCTTTAAATCCACCCCATATAAGTTGAGAACAGGAAAGCTGACATCTGATCAGACCGGAACACAGACATGTGATCGACCAATCACGACGCAGTGTTTTGTGAAATCTCTGCGGGCGTGTCTGTCCATCCGCGCGTCCGCCCCCCCCGCATATCTTAACCGTCTGACCAATCGACTTCAAACTTGGTCGATCGGATCAGGGGCTGTCCAGAACCGACGTTCGGCAATGGATCTCCATATATGGAGATCCCTGAAGAATGCACAGAATCACTGTGTGAAACGTTCAACCGATGTCAGTACTATGACGTCATATTGATGTTATGGGCATAACAGGGACACAGACAGGCAGACGAGTACAGCAGGTAGGCTGACAACGGGTATAATGAGAATAACGGGTATTGCATAACCGGAGGGGCATGCGTTCCCAGGGGGCATTGTTCCCAACAGGCGTCGGCCTAGTTTTCTACTAATTTTCAGAGCTTTCGATGTACAGACTGTTAGGCAGAAGCATTTGAAAATTGTCTGAGCCAACAAGTCTGTCTTGAGAGACTAAGCAGGACCCATTTGGTTTCAAGGTTTCAGGTATTTGCTGTCTGTTATGTGATGCCGGGAACGGTGGCAGCAATTTGGATTTGCACAATACTATTACTTCATATCCGAAAGTGTATTTGGTATTTGGAGTGATTCTCGGTTGCCTATGATAATAAGAAAACAACCTTTGAAGTGAGTAAGTTAAGCAGGGATTAGTCATTCAGTAGCTCAGGGATGAAGAACGCCTGTTTTCCTCTCCGGGCCTGACGGCATTAATATTTCATTTGGGAGGTAAGGGCTACTCACGGTTCCGCTACTGACCATCTCTCCATTTGACCTCTACACATCACCAGAACGGAGGCCCCAGAGTCCACCATCCCAATGCCTTTTGTTCCCTCTGCCCTGTAATCAATGCCTTCCTCCACTGTTAAGCGCCGGAGTTATTGATGTCTCCACATCGGCTGTACCGGGATGGGTGCCAAGCCGTGCAAATACTCCTGTTCCAGGTTGCCTTCTCCTTGACGGCTATTGGCCGAGCTCGGGGGAAGCACAGCCCCCCCTCCGCTTGCACAGCCCTGTTTTATAGGCTCTTCAGAACAAAATAATGATATTTCATCTGGGCTCTGTTATATATACCCAGCCGTAGAGAAAATGCACACTTCGGAACTGATAAATTAGAATCCGAAAAACGAAGAAACTCCTTCAATGAAACCTTTTTTTCCCCACAAACCTGAAATGTCACTGTGTGGGTCTCCAATAATTCACACACGGGATTGTTGCTCCCTCAGAAATATTAAATAGTGACGTTTCAACATTACTGTCTTCTTCAGGCATCAACCTGTGTGGAAAAAAAACGCATAAGTAGTGTGTGACATCAAACATAAGCAAACTTCAATTACTTATGGGAAAATCTACAAATGTCTTCTAATTCCTAACAGTTTTCTGAAAACCTTATGTTGCTATTATAATATCAGTGGTTCTCAAACTTTTTCATGTCAAGGACCACCAAAAATTATATGTATTTGGTCGCGGACCCCCATCTAAAAATATTTTGTTCCAGGGACCCCCAGAAGCAAAGATTTGAGTTACAAATGTTTGCTTTAAAACATATATATTCAAAGATTTGCAAAAATGTTCATGATTTTTCAAAAATAGCAGATCTACAAGCTCATAGCGTGGCACTCAGTGCCGCGCTATGAGCTTGTATATCTGCTATTTTTGAATAGCCAAAGTATAAAATAATGGCTATAGCTAAAATCTAAAATGACACAGATGCGTTCCCGGATTGAATGGGTTAAACTTTATAAAAATGGGAGAGCAACACCACTGTAACAATGCATAGATTACACTTAAGGCTGTTGCTGATGTGGCGTGTTTCTCACAGGGCTGCTCCCCAGGCTGGGATGTCCGAGCTGGAGGTGATCTCCCAGCAGGTGGAAGAGGACAACCAGTGCGTGGCCCCAGTCCAGCTTGTCAGCTTTAGCTACAGAGACCTGCCTCTGGCAGCCGTGGACATTTCCCTGGCAGGGTCCCAGCTCATCTCCAATCTGGATGAAGATGACAACAGAGAGGGGTATGTATGTAAACACCCATCACCAATGCCATCACCCACAATTGCTGCCTGCTGAAACTTAATTTCAGTCAATCCAGATGTTTACGCGTGTACTAGAGATGCGCGGATCGCGGTTTTAGCCGTGGTTGCCGCAGTTAACCGCAGTTTTGGTGGATTCGGGTCAATCAAATATAATTATTAATTAATATCGGATAAACCGCGGGTGAAATATTGCGGTAAATAAATTAATGACATCTAATATATCTATCCATAAAATAGCTAAATCTCTGCATGCTTGTGAGTGTGTAGAGCAGCCTCTGTGCGATCTCAAAATGCATTGATTTAGCCTATGGAATGTCGGTGCATCTTTTTTCTTTTTTTCAAACCGGTGCTGCGCTGGCAGCAGAGCAGTGCGCTCTGTATGTTGGATGCCGCATGTATGTTGGATGCCTGTATGTTGGATGCCGCACAGAGTCTGTAATCTCTGTATGTTCAGCGCAGCAGAGCATGTGCGTGCGCTCATGTTCAGCGCAGCACCGGTTTAAAAAAAAAGAAAAAAGACGCACCAACATTCCATAGGCTAAATCAATGCATTTTGTGATCGCATCGCACAACTAACGGGGAATACCAGAAAATAATAATATTTTGACATAAAAACGGTTGGTGCGGATATTTAAATTGGCTAATATGATGATTGCGGTTGGATAACGGGCGGATAATTAATTTGTACATGCGGATTCGGATGACGTGAGAGGCCATCCGCGCATCTCTAGCGTGTACTTTATATGAACGGTCATCTTTTACCATATGCCACTCTAGACAAGTAATAAGTCAAGGCCACAGGTCAGTTAAAACCAAACATCTCTTGAAATTGTTTCGTTCCATAGCAACTGGATGGCTGAATGGTAAGGACGTATACCACATGGGCACATGATGCCTGATAGTGAGTCCCTGGTTCGATTCCCGGGCTGGCCCGACTATTTTCTGCATGTCACTCCCCTGCAGTGTTTCCTGTCGCTCTACGGTGTATGAAGCCCCCCCCCCCCACACACACACACACACACACACAAACACACACACACATTTATTTCTACAGTATTATTTTAACGCCAAAAGTATTAGAAGGTTTACACTTTCAGTGTTAAATATGCATTCCGGAATGTACTGTGTAACATAGCCATGGTTCACATGACGCTTGTATACAAGCGTCATGGTGCCGAGTCCCCCTGGTCTAAAGTTGTGTTCGATTTTTTCACATTGCCATCTCTCACATAAACATAAACGTTCAGATTTCAAATATAAAGTGCTTACCACCGAGCCACGGATGTTACAAGGCGATGCGGACCGCGATGAGTACCCGTATCTCCCGTATTGTTCAATAAAAAGCATTTTAATCCCATCGCCGGCCATTTTCTCCAAATTGTCTCCGATACTTTCAACCATGCGACACTAATGGTTGGGAGGTGTATTGCACTCTGATACATTACAAAACAAAACAAAAAAAAACAAAAACATGGCCGGCGATGGGATTAAAATGCTTTTTATTGAACAATACGGGAGATACGGGTACTCATCGCGGTCCGCATCGCCTTGTAACATCCGTGGCTCGGTGGTAAGCACTTTATATTTGAAATCTGAACGTTTATGTTTATGTGAGAGATGGCAATGTGAAAAAATCGAACACAACTTTAGACCAGGGGGACTCGGCACCATGACTGTCATGGTATGACAGTCATGTTTCAGGGCTATGTGTAACATAGCACTGAAGATAATGAACTCATCTGACATGCAACCTGAGTGCAGGATACTCATGTAGAAACAGTGGGTGTAGAATTTGGCCTGGTATTCAACGAATGTTGTGTAGCTCATAATTCAGCATCTTGGTGCTGCTCAGTGAAACTGCAAGTTTCAACGTCTGATACTGTATATGTAGAAGATGATTTCATTCAAAGTAGCTGAAAATAAATTAATAGAATGATTACCTGGGATAATCAGTATAATAAAAACTATAATCCAGTGATTAATGTTTTCGATGCTTGATGTTAGATGTCTGGAACATTGCCAGTACTCGGTACTATAAGGACTGTCCATATGCATAATTGAGACAGAATTAGACATTTCTACAATCTCTAATCTGGCCTGGCAGAGAGAAGCTCTGCCTTCACTCTCTCTATCGCTAGCTATTTCACATGATAATTATACCTGACATATCAAATCACCTCCCATTGTATATGGAAGCTGAGAGTCTGAGGATATCCACCAATGAATTCATTAGTGTCACCCTGGTACATGGACAATGCTTTGACTGACGTGTTCATTTTCGGCTGCGTGACACAGCTATCTCTCTCTGCCAAAGACAGGACTTTGCTCAGGATGATGGCGTGGCTAGTGCCATCGTTTAACTGAAACTTCAGAGCTTTGTAGCTTTGTGTTCTACTCGTCCTGGTTGTGTGTTGTTCTTTCATGGCCCCATCGCCATGCTGCAGGCCCAAGCGCACTCAGGGCAGGACGCGCTCCACCCAGGGCGCCCCTGTAGCCACTGTCCTTTACTCTCCAATCAGGAAGCGTGACTCACAGCCCTTTGGCACGTCGAGACACTGGCGTGGATGCAGTCAAAGCAGACAAAAGTGCATACGCTTAATTAGAGCGTCCGGCATTTGGCCATTCCAAGCGTCAGCTGACCACACCCACACGGACCTTGCCTGGCCTGGCTGCGGTCAGGCCCTGTGGGATGGATAGCATGGACAGATGGGTCCTGTTCCAAGCACATACACAATGTATCTCTCTCTCTCACGTGCACACACACACACACACACACACACACACACACACACACACACACACACACACACACACACACACACACACACACACACACACACACACACACACACACACACACACACACACACACACACACACTGCACTGTGACGTACCACACACCCCAGGGCCACAGCTGAGTTCAGGAACTGGCAGGCCTTCACTCTCATCCTCACTGTGGGCACTTACATGGGCATGGGGCCATATGACACCCTGCTCCCCTGGGAGGTGACAGGGCGTAGTGGTGACAGTGCCAAGATGGGCGTCTGAGGGATTTGTGAAGTCAGCGTGAATAGAAAAGTGGGTATTGATCATGATAAGAAATGATACTCTTCAAAGTCCAGAAGGTACAGTAGGAAGGTGGTTTGTATTGTATATACAGTATATACAGTACAGAGACCCACTACAAATAGCCAGCAGTGACACTGACGTAATCTGAGTTACAGCATGTTCAGCGAGCATTATCTAGATAGGAATTTGTGATTTTAAAACCACGGGCATTCCAAGACATGCCTGCCGTCACACAGTTTCACTGCAGCCTCAAGCACGCGTACGTCCCTTGGCAGTGCACCTGGAAACAGGAACTAAACAAACACGTTGCGGGTTTTGGTGGCTTTGTGACTCATGCGTATAGCATCAGAGGAATGGCCCAAAGGGAGGATGTGGTTTCACACCATCAGTTATTAGGTCAATTAACATAGTCAGATGGACAAATAACACAACAGGGCAAGGTGCAAACTAATTGCTTGAAACGTCATGGACTATTTAGCTCCTGTAGGAGCATATTCATCTAAAAGGTCATTTCAGCATGGATGGAGACTAATGTCATCACAGGCGTTGTATAATTATTTAAAACAGCGTCACACACCTAATGATCCTTCTCTGTGATGTCATTTGACATTCCTACTGGAACACCTTTATTATGAATTATATACTGTCCTTTATTTCTGCTGACTAAATTATTTTCCCATATGTAAATATGAACAGAGACAGATAGTTTGTCAAGAATCACATACAAACCCCATTTTTTTATGTTATATTTTAGTTAAAACATTTCCTCACAACGTTCATTGTTGCTTGGTTGCACAAATCTGCAGTGGACTTACAAGCACTATCGATCTGGAAATAGTGAGACTAGGATAAGTATGAAAGTCAAAACTACAACTCTGTAGCAATGGTTAAAACCACTTAAACCCTGTACTTAGTTGACAGGAGTCCCCTAGGGCTCTAAACAGGCCCCGCTCGTTTGTAGATCGGCTATTTTCGCTCAGTGAAGTCAGAGTTGGGGTAGGATTAAGCCCACACACAGGGAATAATATGTAGGCTAATTGTTGCATTATAATAAAGCTGTAGAGTTACATAGCCTTACGACTCAACTTTCCCTGAATTGTCTCTGTCAGTGAACTGAGGCTAAAGTATTGATGAGGCCATGGTTGTGTTTTTCCCAGTGTGCTCATAAAAAGGAGACTTACTGTTACATTAGCCTTGCATGGCAGCATCACACAGCTCTTTGTGGGGAGACGTGGGCGACTGTGGGAGGGCGATGTTCTGATGGGACTACAAGGGCACAGGCCGTACCAGCAGACTCAGTGCAGTGGTGAGCTGGATGGAGTTATAAATAATCTGTTCTCCAGGCCTTGGATGGAGAGACCACACTGCAAAATCCGGAGTGTACATTTAACTCTGAGAGTGTAAAAAAAACGGACCCGTCAGTTGTTAAATTAATTTTGGTAATAATTTCAAATGAATTGAATTGAATTATTAGTGAAATTAAACTACCACTCATTTAGCTGGGGACCCCTGGAACTCCCTCAATTACCCTTGGGGCGCCCCAGACCCACCTTTGAAAACCACACGGAGATAGAATCATGGATTTTGGATGAGAAAAGCAAATCTATGCGCCCAGTCTTCTTATCAGAGATGGATCGGTATGATGGTGTTTCAAGATTGGCATCTCCCATAATTCTGACCTCTCAGGATAGCGTGACCTCCAGACTCAGTGGAGCCAGCAGGTCTCCTGCCCCCCGGGTCTCAGGGACCACATCCCACCCTTAAGCCTGGCCTATCACCCCCAGATCGGACGGCCACTCGCGGACGCAGCCTCAGCAGCGTATGCTACTGATCTCCGTGGGGGAGTGAGAAAAAGAGCAATGACAGATGGTTCATATGGGTCAACCTGCCGCCGTGGCTGGAGGAGACGGGAGAGGCAGGTCCACTCAGGAAGAGAAAGAGGGAGGGAGAGAGAGATGGATGGATGGGGGGGAGAATGACCCTCCTCCACACTTCCATTCACAAAGCTGACACCCGCAGATTAGAAGGAAATGGCTTCATTTGATGTGTGTGTGTGTGTGTGTGTGTGTGTGTGTGTGTGTGTGTGTGTGTGTGTGTGTGTGTGTGTGTGTGTGTGTGTGTGTGTGTGTGTGTGTGTGTGTGTGTGTGTGTGTGTGTGTGTGTGTGTGCGTGCGTGCGTGCGTGCGTGCGTGCGTGCGTGCGCGCGCGCGTGTGTGTGCGTGCCCTTGCATGATTGCGCGTGCATGTGTATGTCCGCACTGGGCAGTATGGTATTAACCCTGAGTAGAGCGGTCTACCGAGAGGCACAGGGGCTCGCTGTTAGAGTGTTATAGTGAGAAGTAAGGGATTAGATAAGCTCATGTGTGGCTGGGCCCAGCCCAGATTTATTGCATTACTCTACAGAAAGTGTTCCACTGAGTACCCAATGGAATAAAGTCCTTTGGCTACTTATCTTGCCACATTGCCTACGCCTGCCACAATGCATCGTGGGTATTACGCTCACTTGCTCATTATCCGACCGCGGAATTAAAGTTGAAGGCAGATGTGATAATTATGAAAATCGAGATCTGTTGAATGTAGCACTGAGGGTGCCTGGCAGCATTTAGCGGGGGATCTTAGCGGCAGCAATATGTCAGCGGTAGAGCCAGACCCATATATTGGTGTGGCCGATATGTTGGCCATTATTTGTCTTTTTGCACAACATCCGTATCAGCAATTATGCAGCCCCAAATTTAAAACCTGGCCTCCCTATTATATTTAGGGCATGTCATTATAGGTGAACATTTTGTTTTCAATAGTTTTCCAAAATTGTAAAATAAAAAAAATAAAAGGAAAAGTAAGGGAAAAGTTCAATCAAATCTAAATGTTTCAAATTGATTTTGTACTTTTGGACAAAATATAGGTAATCAGTGGTCTAGGACGCTACAAATTCGGACCCATAAATCTGGCATTGGTCCTGCTCCATGTAGATGGTTGTCTGAAAAGAGGAGGGACGGGACCCACCCCCCCTCCTGACTCTATTTCTGACACACAGAGGAACAGTCCTCTCCATCAAATTGGCTCTGGCGCCTGGCACCATGTGTGACACAATAGATGACATTAGAGTGTGGGGTTTGAGGGTTTGTTAATATTCACAGACATGCAAAGTGTGAGATTGGTTTTTTAGGCAGAGAGCGAGAGAGATCAAGTGTTCTAGTGAAAAGCCATTTATCAGGAACAGCTTGTCTGCTTCTCCACACGTGGAGGCCCATCCATCTCCATTTGCCTGCTATCTGAAGCCCATTTCCCTGGGCAAAGAAGACCAGCTTCATATCTCGGATGCTAGATAGATGTTCCACACATGGTCTAGGGTGATATTTCTGTGATATTTCTCATTTTTGTTTTCACCAGAGCATAGAAATGACAAACATGAATGCAAACGCCAGGTTTAGGCCCCAGCTGAAAGCATCAACTTTCATTTTTGCCATCTGAAATTGATTAGCGCTTTTCATTTGATTGGATTAGTTGCCGCCAAAATGTCAGCTAATTCCCCAGGCATGAAACTGTGAGTGATTTATGGTGAGGAGATATGGAAGCACTAAAATGTCAAATTGATTACCTATGATGATATCAGTCGGAGCTCTAGTATTCAGCATATTTAGTGCTTAGTTGTTTTTTCGCCTCTCAGGCCATCATTTGCTTCTATTGGCTGAGTTAACACAGATGACTCAGCGTTGGTCATACAGGGAAAGAGATTTAGTCAGTTGTTATGTTGCCATTTGTCTTGATATTATACCAATTTAGGGCAAAGCTCTACCTTTGCTTTTCCCTGGGCAGCATCGCTTATGCAAAAATGCATTGGAATGCAGTGGAAATTGTGCAAAATGTCACTTTGAGTGCATACAAGCGCGTAAAGGAACGGCTGCAAATGAGGGCTTGTACGGCCTGAATGGAATGAAGCGTTCCAACCTCTGCTGCTCGGTAGTCTGCAGCCTCAAGGCTGATCGCGGTCGTGGTCCATTTTCCTGTGCTTGCGCCTGCTGAGTTCAGCAGATTGGTGTGAATTGGTTGGAGTTTATATTGGGGGAGGTGGTTGTGGGAGAGAGGGGGTGGGGGGCTGTGTAGTTATCAGTACAGAGAGAACACAAGAGAAAATGGAGAGGAGACAGAATGGCCTTGCTCAGGTCAGATCATTTATAAATGCTACCAAAGCAGAATCCAACATTGCCTTATCAGAAACCACATCCACTCACAAAAAAAGCAGCTTGTTCCCCACCCACTAACCACATTCAGGGGAGCGTGATTCTCTCAAAAATTATGCCTGACCTGACATTTTGTGTGTGTGTGTGTGTGTGTGTGTGTGTGTGTGTGTGTGTGTGTGTGTGTGTGTGTGTGTGTGTGTGTGTGTGTGTGTGTGTGTGTGTGTGTGTGTGTGTGTGTGTGTGTGTGTGTGTGTGCGGGTGTGCGTGCACAGGAACAATATCTGGGACAAGCTAACAGTCATGTACATGATTTCTGAGTAGGGCTGGCAATATATCTTGATGTGAGACTTGATATTGTGGAAGTGTTGTCTTTTCCTGGTTTTAAAGGGAGCCTTACAGTAAAAGTGATGTAATCTTCTGAACTTACCAGACTCTTTTTTTTTAACTGCCTTTACCCTCTTAGTTATTACATAGGCATTACTGATGATTATTTATCAAAAACGTATTGTGTAAATAAATATTTTATGAAAGCACAAATAGTCGTCACCACAATATTGTCATTAAATTGACATCAAGGTGTTTGACATCAAGGTGTTTGGTCAAAAATATTGTGTTATTATTAGATTTTGTCCATATTATCCAGTGAATTTAGTCACGCACGCACGCCCTGCTGCCTCTCTTCTTCAGTTCCTGTGTGAATCGCACCTAATGACTTTACATTGTGTCTCAATTAGAGAAGACAGTATAATGAAAGAGATGCTCCCAGAGATACAGCCTCCCCTCTTCAATAGCTTGGACTGTGTCTCGGACCCGTGCCAAAGCCGCGTCCTGCCTGTGTGAATGGAGGCCCCATGCAGAGTGATCAGCAGACACCTTGCTCTGTGCCAGTCACTCTCAGTGGTGAAAAGTAATGAAGTACATTTACTTGAGTATTGTACGTAATTTATTTTTGTGTTTGTACTTTACTTTGTATTTTTGGATACTTGTGACTTTCACTCCACTACATTTCAAAGACAAATATTCTACTTTTGACTCTTTTGACACTACAGTTCTAGTAGGGGACAAAATACATTATGAATGAACCGATTATGCTGTATTTCAAATCCTATATTAGAATTGGCTAATGGGAGGACCGGCCGGCGGACCACGTCATCACGGCCATGTCACTATGACTCAGCCATAACCATATACCGGTAAGGAATTCCCCATGCAGCTACGCCCAAAATGTGGGCCATATTTAATATGGAGTGTGTTGTCTAACCTCAATGTGTCGTTATGGCATCAGGCACAAACAGATCGGTCAGCTCCATATATGGAGCTTTAGAACCATCACTACCATATAATATGGAGTTTGGGTTGATATTCGTGACCAAATATGGCACCAGCCGGCTGGAGGACCACAACAACAGAAGGGCGAAGGAGTTCGGGCCGCGACTCATATGTGTGTGGCCCAAAAGTGGCCCAAACCTACTATGGTGAAAATAGCCGATCTCCAAGCTCACACGTTTTGAGCTTGTAGATCTGCTATTTTCACTATTAGCCTATTGATATTTGTTGTACTTTGTAATTTGTACTTTTAAAAGCAGGTACGTACTTTTGAATACTTCAGTATTTTTTAAAGCAAGTGCCCCAGTACTTGACTGAGCAACTTTTGACTATACTCACTTGTAGTTGAGTAATATTTTGATTGATTGATTGATCGATGGATTGAATGCTTTATGAACAAGTTTGTTAACAGTACAGGTAGAACAGTCAACGGTTATGCTAAAAGGATAACACAAAAAGCCCCAGGGGGCTTGTTTCCATTGTGGTCCATTGTGGTCCGTTTGACCAGGAGTATATCTATACTTTCACTCAAGTACTGGGGTTGAGTACTTTGTCCACCACTGGTCACTAGGGGTGTGCTGATATATCGTCCCGCGATATATCGCGATACGTTTTCGTGACGATATGTATCGTTTTGGGGGGAAAGAAATATAGTTTTGAATTTTTGTTTTTATTTTAATTTTTTTATAATAATAATCAGGCATGCAAACAGCCCCGAGGTGAAAAGGTTTTTTTTCGGGTCAGGTGTCACACTATTGCCCTATTTGGATTCAAAACAGCTATTGTAGCTGAAAAGCTACAAGTTTGCATGTCTGAATAATGCAAAAACAGAATTATTTGTTTGCATTTGCTTTTTTTCTCCCCCATATATTTTCCTAATAAAAAAGTGCATATCGTATCGTATCGAAATCGTATAGAAGTTGTGAGCCCAATATCGTATCGTATCGTTTCGTGAAATTAGTGTATCGGCACACCCCTACTGGTCACTCTGGCCCAATGTGTCTGTCCACTCAGTCCTCCATACACGTACCACCTCCATCTTGGTATGCTATTGATCTCTCTCATGGTCAACCCCCCCCCCCCCCACACACACACACACACACACACACACACACACACACACACACACTTCGATCTCCTCCTCGTTGCTTTACTGCTTCAGCTGCCGGCCCCTTGATGTCTATATTAACCTGTCCACAGTACACACCGGCCCACATCCCTCATTTCCTCCACACACAGTGGCCTTAAATGTGTGTGTGTAAGTGTGTATGTGTGTATGCGTGGCTGCGCGCATGCCCGCCCGCGTGTACTCGTGCACGTATGTGTGCATGTGCACACGTGACCTTTCCTTGACGTATTGCCCGGTCGATCTGTGCTGACCCTGACCGTGGGAGAGAGGATGGTGAATTTCCGTCCGCGCTCACAAAGGCTCCTCCAGAGAAAGAGCCTCACTTCCTCATAAATACTTCAGGTCCCCGGCGCTCAAGGTTTTAAAGTGATTTCCCCCCAAAATTAAGTTTCTGGGCTTGGGAGTAATCCATCATTGCCATTTACTCTGCTTTCAGACAGGGGTTTTCTTTACAGGTTTATTAAATTAATATATTTTCTGCCTGGCTTCAGGAAGTGGTCTGAATGAATTATGATCCCATATGGTGCGAGTTAAATGATGCTTTACCGATGGCAAGTGAGGTGTCTCCAGGTGAGACACACCGTCGATCTCTTAACTAATGGCCCACCAATGGCCATTGAGTATGGTGTCAGGGATATCATTAGGCCAATGTTACTTTAAATCGAATTTATACTTAATTGTGCGCCAAGCTTGTAGATATGCTATTATCAGTGCGCGAACGAAATATCTCAAGCCCTTTATTTTGGCTCTAATCCACTGGTGGCTGCAGATTGACATTGACCATATTCACACAGTGGTCATTTTGAGCTTCATACTCATGGGACCCCTCGACTATGAGGTCAGAGCAAAATGGCCGCCGTGTGAATATGGTCAGTTTCTACTCAGGAACATCTCCTCTTCGAATGATCAGTCTCCACTGTCTGTCTGTCTATCTCTCTCTCCTTCTCTCTCTCACTTCAGGTGTTGAGCTAATCTGTTGGCGTGGGGTGGCACAGAGCTACTGGTGGTGCTGCAGAGGGCTGAGTGTGCCAGTTAGCCCCTGAGAGAGCTCATTGACACAGCATGGCCTGGCTCCAAACACCTCTGCTGACCTTGGCTACGGCTAGACAGGATATGTAGAATGTAGCTGTCCTCCACCGGAAGTTTTGCTGGACCCGCAAAATGACTTCTCACACCAAGATCCTCTCTCTCTCTCTCTCTCTCTCTCTCTCTCTCTCTCTCTCTCTCTCTCTCTCTCTCTCTCTCTCTGTTTCTTTGTCGCCCTCTTGCTCCTTCTCTATCTTTTTCTCTAAGGTTCCTCTTTTTTCTTCCATACTTCCCTCTCACAGACAATAACTCTGCCACCTCAGTTCTGTTCACTTCTCCTCTGGCCCACAGTCCCAATGCTGGCCCAAGCTCCGCCTCTTTCTCACTGTGTGTTGGCATTTCTAGCTTCTGTGCTGAAGCGAGCAAATTAATTATATCATCGTCACTGTCCTCAGACAGACATTGCCCACAGCTTTCCTAGTATGAGGTGAAAATGGATAGCTGCTATGTTTAAAAGTAGATACACAGCCTCTCCCAGTATGCCTCTTGGACAGACTCCTTAGCCTTTTGGGTCAATTATACTTCATTGTACGATCGTGTTGCTCACCAAAAATAACTGCGTTTGAACCATAATGTTTAAATGGAGATCCATCCATTTGTACAACACGGTTGTACAAATGTAGTCATCGTGCCTTCCTACTGTAGCTACCCACCACCTTAAACACTCTTACCGTAAACCCATCCCACCCACACTGCCAACCAGCACTACTACCTCCCTTAGTCCCTTTCCAATCCATCTACTGTATCTGCCTCTCTGTTGTGTGTGCTTTCTCAGTGCATACGTATGAATGGTTTTTGGTGTAGAATTCACTGTTGTGACAGGAAGGGAAAGCCCTGTGCGCTTCCAGGAGATTTGTCATTATTTATTGACCATAAATCCCTCTGGGAGACTTGGCCAGTCACAGTCCGTGATTGGAGGGTACAGGGAGGGGAGCGTATAGGAGCTGGATTTAAGGCTGGCTTGACACTCGCAACTCCAGGCACTGTGTACCTAGACGTCGCGCCGGCACACTGGGGACATTTCCACTCTCCAATCTAATGGAAATATATGGCAATGTGGAGGTAGATGTGTAGAGGGTTAGTGGTTAAATCGCCGGGGGGTGGGGGGGGGGTATGACAGTGTGTACAACAGACTGACACCAGGGTTGAGGGAATAGAGAGGTCTTATTACTGGATCTGGATGGTCTCCTCCGCCCTCACACTCTGCTGCTCTCTCAGCAGAGTGTGAACATTGTCCGGGTAATCAAATGAGGACATCATCATCATCACGCTGTTCAGCGATCATCTTTTTGGCCGGTGTGACGGAGTGGGCCCATGCCGTCCAGATGGTGTGCAGCCACAGTCACACTAGGTGAGGCACACCATGTGGTCGGCCAGCCATCCAAGCAGCCGGTCGGCCAGTCAGTCAGTTAGCCAGCCAGCCAGTCTGCATAGCCAGCCAGCCGTTCAGTCAGTCAGTCAGTCAGTCAGTCAGCATAGCCAGCCAACCGATCTGGCAGGCAGTCAGTCAGTCAGCCAGCCAGCCAGCCTGCCTGCCTGCCTGCTGTAGACGAGCTGAAGGAGAAGAGTAGAATCAGAAAGCCAGGTAGTCGGTTAGCCAGCCATCAGACAAGTTAACTTGAGGTGAGAATAATCCCAGGAAGCACTGAGAACCTAACCTCGTTTCACTGAGGCTTGCTGTGGGTGTAGTGTAGTACAATGTATCTTTCCATGTACATTCTGTACATAAAGATCACAGAACACAATACTGTGGCAGAGCTTGCACGATTGATAGAGCTTAGAATACACTTACAGACAAAACCTTTGTATGGATATTCTGCTGCAGCCATAAAACCTGTTAATGCTACTGTACATGTAAAATCACACTGGACAGGACAAACAAGCATTGTTGTTGCTCATGATTGTAGATGAAAAAGGATTTCACATGATGTGCTCCAAAAATAGACTCCAGCTATCTCATGGCTATTCTGGTACATCTGCTAGGCTGGTGCTGGCTGGTAGGCTAGCCTACATGTCGGAACAAAAGGAGAGCTTTCAGAAGGGGAAGAGAACGGCCTGATTAATGTATAATTTATGATCCATCGCACACCCGACGGTGTCGCATCCTGAAGCCGATCTGCAAGCTCCCAACACGTTGCATGTGAGCTTGTAGATCGGCTATTTCGGTGTGCGACACAGTCATACAACTGAGGATAAATCAGGCTTTAGAATGTAAGTGAAAGGTTTGGGGGATGAGATGCTTCAATGGCAGGGCAATGCATACATTTAATATCGTGTTGTATCAACATAATGTGCCAGAGGAAGCTGAGGAACAATACATTTATGTTGCTCAACCACATGGGTTCACACTTATATGCCCTCTAGCATGTATACTTGTACATCATTGTTGATCTACATGCAATGTTTGTATGTAGATTGCAGAAAGGCGCCCTCTGCTGAAAAAGTCTTGTAAGAGCATTAATTGATTGATAGAAGACTGTACTTTGCCTTCTCAAGGTTGTACACCTCTCTTGTCATTTGTGTGTATTGACTCTTCTCATGTTTTTTACATTAGTTTGGCCTTGTGTGATGCCTCGTGCCTGTCATGTTTACACCCTATATATAACTTTTCACATGCACAAAGTGGTTCTGCCTGTTTTATTCTGTACATGGAGTATGTCTGAATGACACACGCGATGGTCATTCATGAAATTATGCACGTTAGTGGAGAGGTATATAGTCCCAGAGGAGGTGACCAAGAAGAACTCCAGTTATGTGAATTGTGAATGTACTCTACAAAGGGACTAAGCTGTGCTATGCTGCCTATGGTATATTATTCTAATACTTTTAATTTGACACCATTCACAAACATGCAACAATGCACAAAAAATAATGAAGTAATACCAACCAGACAGAAACGATCGGAATAAGTGTTTACATGCCGATATTTTCCTGTTGATCTGATTATCAAAAGGTTTATACTGTACAATCCCTCCACCAGAATGAAAAATCGTTCCGATCAGTCCGGGATTTACATGAGGTATTTTTATTCTGATTGAGCTGTCATTCTGATTATAAGTGGGATATGTGGTCCATGTAAAGGCAGTGTTCATTTATCCATTTGTACATTTCTGAGTGTGTACAAATGGACATGGACCCTTACGGGTAAATTTGGTTCCATTTGAACACCCTCAGAGTTGAATAAAACATGATTTTATCCAATCTCTATGGTAGAGTATGTTAATAACTAGTCGGCCTACATCTGCAGTGGAGGTCTCCCTAATCAGCAGTAATTGCTTCTTGGAAAATCGGTAAAAGTTTGGTCCCAGGTAGGACAGATTGCAGCTTTCAATGAACACTCTTCCCCACTCCTCCTTGTCTCCTCTCTCTGCTCCTTCGTCCTCCTCCTCTCTCGCTGCAGGTCCAACTGGCTGAAGCCATGCTGCGGGCGGAGGGCAGCCCTGTGGCAGGTGTGTCTGCTGTCAGCGGCCTTCAACTGTTTCCTGGTGGCGTGTGTCATTTTGGTGGTGGTACTGCTGACACTGGAGCTACTGATTGACACCAAGATGCTGCAGTGTGAGTGTCTACTCTTGGAGCGGTGCGGGCAACAAATCAATGTGATATAAGCGCAGAATGCCACTTTCAATATGGAAATATCGACGGATATGGTTTTGAGAACATGATATGGTCAAGCTGGTTTTTCTATACACTGTGACTTTGTCTGTGATTCTAAAAGCAGTATAGCCACAGCATTAAAGCAGGGTTGGGAAGATTGCTTAGCAATTCTACTGTACTCTACAACAGTCCAGAAAAATTTAAAAATATCTCTGGGAACATGCAGATCTTTCCTTGGTGTCAGTGGCCATGACACAATATATGTACGTAAGCCTTTTTTCAATGACATTTTGTACAGCTTGACTCTTGGTGAAATTGTATAGCATGGCATTTTCTTTCATTTGGTATTTTAACGTATTAAAGTGCTTTTGACATTGGACGACATTGTGTAGATGTAGAATCTCATTTTCTTTTATGGTTTTCACATTGGAGGGCATAGTGTAGCAAGGACTTTTTTAAGGGTTTTTACATTGGACGATATAGTGTAGCATGGCATTATTATTAGTTATTAGTTAGTGGAGATACTTCTGTGGCCTACTGACAGTGTGCACAAGACATTTTGTGCTGATCGGTCAAGCGGTTTGCGAGATTAACTCCGGAGCTCCAGACACCCAGAGTCCCAGACAGCCTGAAACATAGACGGACAGAACCTCTTATAGATTGCCAGACTCCTGCAGTCCTAAAAGTGCCATATAGACTATTATACTATGAGGCCAAATTAACACCTTACTAATTTATATAGCATACTATATTGTACCAACAGAATGTCACCCTCATTACCTGTATATCATAGATGAATGACGTCACAGACTGGCCACTTGTAGTCCTAGATCCACATTGGAGCCTTGTCATTCCCATGTGTATCTGATTTGATTTCTTAGTGATAAGAAATGTTTTTTGGTCGAGTAGATCATTGCACAACACTTTCTTTTTGTTAATGATGCATATAGTTGTGGCTAGCATACTGAATGGTAATTCAATTGTGTCAATTAATGATTCTATCTCTAGTTGAAAGTGTGCTGCTTTAGTGAAATGAAATCACCCTCATCTGCATTCCATTCATTCACCATTTGGCATCAGGGAGACATCTATCATTAAGTCAGGAGGTCATGACCATTACCATGACCACATTACCATGTCTGAGTGACGAACTCTTGACCTGTGTGAGCACGTCCAGGTCCTTACGAGTCCCTAGAGATGTACTGGACAGACAGGACGAACAGAGGGAGACTATAATGTGTGAGGAGGGTTTCGGTGAACATATAAATTGGGCAATCGAGAGCTGGTCAGTTGGTGAGTGCAGAAAGAAGAATGGGCTGATAGACAGATCACTGAACACAGCAAACAGGCAGATGAGAGGGGAGATGGTGCTTGGGGAGAGGAATGCCTCAGCTGACAGCGCTGATCCGCTGGGAGCTGTCCGTAATAAAGCTGACGAATATTAGGAAGGCATATAAATACACACAATGTGGAGCGAGTGTATGAGAGTCATCTCTTTACTTTTACCAACTCACAATGCATGTGAATGAATAACGCTTTCTGAAATGTGCGTCTCTTGTTCTGTCCCTCAGTTAACAACGCATTCCAGTTTGCCAGTATCATCCACTGGATCAGTCTGGTGATTCTCTCTGTGTTCTTCACTGAGGTGAGTCTCTCTCTCTCTCTCTCTCTCTCTCTCTCTCTCTCTCTCTCTCTCTCTCGCTCTCTCTCTCTCTCTCTTTCTCTCTCTCTCTCTCTCTTTCTCTGTTAAGCCGTGCTGGATTTATATTTATTTAGTTATGTGCTGTTATCGTGCACCCAAAATACCCAATCTACAAGCTCACAACGCGCTGCACAGCGCTGAGAGCTTGTAGATCTGCATTTTCGGTGCACAACAAACTACGTCAAGCCCTTGACCACACAAGCAGGCAGGCTTACTTAAAGCTGATGCAGTGGAGTATTGATCCATGCTACCTGCATTGTGCAGTATGTGGAGGCATAAAGGAAAGGTGTGCTAGTGAGGTGCACTAGGTGCTTGAATAGGGTTCTTATTTCTAGAGAACTGGGCACTTGAGAGAACTGGTCCTGTTTTTTTGGGGGAAAAACTGGCCATTATTTTTTAGGAAGAACTGGGCACTATTTGGGGAGAACTGGGCATTATTTGGGGAGAGCTGGTCATTTCTTAGAACCCATTTCTAATCACTCATACCCTGTTTTACATTTCTGGCGCCTGTATAAGTGAGCCAATTGAAGCAATTGCTGAAATTTTTTTCCACACCAGACGTATCAGTAGACAGAGATCTCTGATCACAAATGATATGATTATTATATTCTCATCAAATCAAACTCACAGTAATCAATAATAGGATGCTTGATAAAACAATTCAAACTTAATGCTCAAGACTTCAAGCTCTCAGGTGCCCACTTCCTAATAGTGCCCAGTTATCTCTAATGCCCACTCTGTTTTAGTGCCCAGTTCACCTATATTTGAGCTGCACTTATGGATTTTCATAAAATGCTAACAAGCAGGTGCTGTGCCCCGTACTGCTCTTTAAAACTGAAGAAGTTGGACTCTAGGCGAGCTGCCTATCATTTCACAAAGTATCATGCTGGGACCTATTAAACCACAAAACATTGGCCCATCGTTAAAGGCTGAAACAGTCGCTGCCTTTGTTGATATATTCTATTGATCCTCCAACAAAGCCAGTTTAAAATGCAGATGGGGCTTTTCTGTGCCACTAGTTTTGAATAATGTCAGTGCCTCAGGTGAGCCATATTGATTACAGTTTCCTTGGCGCTGGACACATTTGTCTTAGTTCAGTGGTTCTCAACCTGTGGGCCGGGGCCGCGAGAGTATTGCAAAGTGGGCCCACAAATAATTGGCGAAACACTACGATTTGAATGATACTACAACATTAATAGTAAAAGTGATACAAATAAATAAGAACTTATAGTATACTACATTAGTTCCGTTGATCCAAGGTGGAACACAATTGATTGATTGATCATTAAAATAAGAATTCTCCGAAAAATGCACGAGGCCCAACCAGCAGCCTTTTGGCCGCCATGTTAAGTGGTCAGATCATATGGGTGGGCCGCAAACACTTTCAAGGTTTTCAAGTGGGCCCTGATCCAGAAAAGGTTGAGAACTTCTGTCTTAGTTCTTCTTTGCTGAATGATAGTGTGTTAACTCTGGTCTAGTTGGCATTTTTTACTTATCATTAAAAGCAAACCCCTTAGGGTCTGGGATCCCTAGGGGGTCCTCAGAGTTTCTACAGGGGGTCCGCCAAAATCTTTTTGTGGTGGGGAACATTAGCCGAAAATAGCAGATCTACAAGCTCCGAGGCGTTGTGAGCTTGTAGATCTGCTATTTTCGGAGAGTTGGTTTGGAGGGAAAAAGAGCAGACCAAGGACAGGACCAACGGTCAAGTTAACTAAATATTGAGGGTTTAAAAGGTTAACTATCTGAAAATACACATTAGCATGAATCCAACTATCTATGAAATCTATGAAAAATAAATGTGTTTAATCTGCAACACAATTTTATACAATATGTAGTTGGGGGGGGGGGGTCCCTGCTTCATATCTCTCTCAGCTAAGGGGTCCTTGGCCTGAAAAACGTTGAAGACCCCTGCCTTAGTGATTCATTTTGTAACACTTCACAGTAAAATCCTCAGTGTTCATTTATCAGTTTGTAACTCTAAGAATGTTCAAGTGTAACCAAAAATCAACCCACTGGTTACATTTATACACATTTATTCCCTGTTTTACAACGATGGTGGGAAACAGTGGGGGTGGTAGTTTTTTTGCTCCGTTGCAGCCTTGAATATCTGAAGGGAAGATGGGGGCGTGTAAGGGGGGGCAGGAGAGAGAGAAGGGGGGAACAGAGAGAGAACAAGAGAGCGTTTGCCCTCCGCAATCCCCGTTGCATCAGCAGAAGGAATAGAATGCGGCGCCTCTTAATTGTCTGGATGAAAGTACTGCCGTGCCGCTTGTGATGTGTGTGTGAATATGATGTCATTGATGAATTACCGGCAGAGAAGTGACAGGAAACTGAATCGCAAAATGCAATTCACTTTTGCTGAGATGTTCAGATTGTCTTTTTCTTTTTTTTTAATATATTTCATGCGGGTTCAGGGGAATTATAACTGAAGGAAGGATGAATCCAGAGGTGGACAGTAACAAAGTATATTTACTTGAGTAACTTACTTACATTTTTGTGAGTATTTGTATTTGTATTTTTGGATACTTAGGACTTTCACTTCACTACATCAAAGTCAAATATTGTTGCTGTCGGGCAGAAACCAGCTAAAGGTCCTTACACACCGGGGCGATTTTTTTCATGCGAATAATATGTTTTTTTTTAAAAACCTTATAAAGTCAATGCAAGCTTCCACATCAGTTTCGCGGAGCGAAAAAAGCGTCTTTTAATTATTCGGAACGAGTCAGAATTTTGCGTATATTTGCATATTCGCCGGTGTGTAACCGCCTTTACTCCATTTTGACGCTTTTGACGCTTTTTTTGAGTCTGCTTTTGCGGACTCCAGGCTCCACCCCCTTTTGACCTCCAACCTCATTGTGAGCTTGGAGGTCCATTTAGCTGTTCTTATCAATGATGAACAAAACCTCCGAACTCCACTTTTTGTTTTGTTTTTGTCATTTCCTGAAAAATTAACATTTTGGAGTTAGCTGGTTTCTGCCCGACAGCAGAGATATTGTACTTTTGACTCCACTACAATTTTAGGAAGAGAAAAAGCACATTATGAATGAACCATTGAAGCCCTATTTCAAATATAGTGAAAATAGCCGATCTACAAGTACACGATGCAACGCGTTGTGAGCTTATTTTCACTATTGTTAATATTTTTCGAATAGTTCTGGAAAGTGTTTGACATTTTGGGGGAAATGTCTTCATTTCAATACAGCATTGATATTAAAAAGAAATGTATTTTGTTTGGTAATTTGTACTTTTGAATGCTGAGTATTTTAAAAGCAAGTACTCCAGTACCCAAGTACAAAGTTGACACAGCAACTTTCACTTGTAGTTGAGTAACATTTCCCCAGGAGTATCTATACTCAAGTACTGGGGTTGAGTACTTTGTCCACCACAGATGTGCAATCATCTCTTGATCGCTCTCACTCAATGTTGTTATTTCTCATCTTTAAGCCTTATTTATGCTTAGTTGCGTGCCGTTGTCTCACCCCGAAAATGGCCGATCTACAAGCTCACACCACATTGCAACGTGACACGTTGTGAGGTTGTAGATCAGCTGTTTTCGGTGCAAGACACGATGTGCAACCAAGTATAAATCAAGCTTTACCTCGTCCTCCTTGAACCCCTCCTCCACCCTCTTACCCCCCCTCGAACCTCCTCTCGCTCCCTCTCCATCTCTCTGTGTCTCAGACGGTGTTCAGGATCGTGGTGCTGGGCATATGGGATTACATAGAGAACAAAGTGGAGGTAAGCTCCCCGGAGTCCCATTAGTCTTGAGGTTAGGCCCCCCCTTCCCACTGCAGTGTCATTCCCTCAATGTCATAATACCTCAGTGGAGCAACTTGGAGATTGTGGAGTAAGACGAAGGAATCGCCTGCGTGTGCGTGTGCGTGTGCGTGTGTCTGTCTGTCTGTCTGTCTGTCTGTCTGTCTGTCTGTCTGTCTGTCTGTCTGTCTGTCTGTCTGTCTGTGTGTGTGTGTGTGTGTGTGTGTGTGTGTGTGTGTGTATGTGTGTGTGAGAGTGTGAGTGTGAGAGTGTGAGAGTGTGAGAGTGTGAGAGTGTGAGAGTGTGAGAGTCTGTCTGTCTGTCTGTCTGTCTGTCTGTCTGTCTGTCTGTCTGTGTGCACACATGCATGCACAACTTTGCGTTCATAAGCCTGGTGTGTGTGTGTGCACACTCATTTACATTTGTGTATGCGTACACGCGCTGTATGCATTTGGCCGACTTCTTTTCTTTGTCCAGGTGTTTGATGGTGCCGTCATTGTTCTCTCGCTGGCCCCCATGGTGGCCTCCACAGTGGCCAACGGACCCAGCAGTCCCTGGGATGCCATCGGCCTCATCATCACCCTGCGCATCTGGAGGGTCAAGAGGATCATCGACGGTGAGGCTGAGGAGGATGGTTGGGTGGGTGGGAGTGGGTGGTGGGTGGGTGTGGGTGGGTGGTGGGTGGGTGTGGGTGGGTGGGAGTAATATCCTCTGCATCCTGTCCTTTACTGTAAGGTCACAAAGACAGATACTGCAGTACGGCCTCTGCAGTAGTCGGCTCCCCTCCTCCATTTCATTATTTCACCCCATAGTTTCACAATGTTTTTTCATGGGCGTCCCCTGAGAGCGATTCTGTGAGTGAAACTACCTATCCAGTGCACTCTACCATACAGCCATGTCGATGTTATTTAACATGCACATGCCTATGGGGCATTTTCTGTGCTTGCTGCCGAGAAGCATGGGTGACTTTAAGCCCTCAAATGGTTTCAGCTGCATTGCTCCACCTTGTGGCGTTTGAATGGACATGCTCAAGGGAATGAGAATAAAAGATGTGTTGAATTTAATTTGAAGTGCATGGCGCTGATTAAACATGGTTGTGTCAACGAACACTGGGCTGATACTAAATGACACAGGGACTGCAGTGTAAGCAGTGTCTCTCTCCACTAATTCCTTCATACTCATCTGGAACTCATTTACAAGCACAACACATGTAAATCGGTAATTTTTGTCAGGAAACACCATCATGTGACGAAGCTTCAGAGCTGAACTACAGTGTGTGTTGTGGATGATGGATCTTAGCAATGTCACGTTGTGTCCTGTCATTCCAGCCTATGTGCTGCAAGTGAAGGTGGAGATGGAACTGGAGATCCAGCAGTATGAGAAGGCCAAGGCGGTGAGAGAAGAGCAGCTCGACCGCCTCACCCAGATCTGCCAGGAACAGGCAGTATGTCCTCTTCCCTCTCAATTTACTGCCTGTCTTTATACATCACCATGCAGTACTCTTCTTCTGTCAGCATCCAACCACGAGAGGGCAGCAAATTACCAAGGAGAAAGATTACATGTAAACAATAAAATGAAACTAAATAATTAACAGACTTTATAAGTGACGCTGTAGATTCGCAATAGCCATGTTTCCCCACAAATATCCTGTGGGTATGAGACACATGTTAGACATCTTCAAACAAATTATGAATTATTGTATAAATTATTAATTGAGTGGTATTATTGCTCAAATCATTTCCCCTTGCTGCAGAGTAGTGTTCTATATTGTTCCCATGCTGGCCCATGAGAAATAACATAGATCACTGGTTCTCAAAGTGGGGTCTGGGGACCCCCAGGGGTCCTTGACAGAGTTTCAGGGGGTCCCCAGCAAAATGTGTTTTGAATCACAATCATTTTAACCCCTTTATCCATATTTTATATATTGGCTATTCAAAAATACAAGCTCACAGCTCACTTAATGCCGCACTGAGAGCTTGTACATCTGCTATTTTTGAACAAAATATTTTCAGATGGGGGTCCGTGGTCCAATATATATAAATTTGGGGGTCCTTGACATGAAAAAGTTTGAGAACTACTGCCATAGATGACAGGGAAGCACCAAAGAAAGCACCATAGATGACAGGGAAGTACCGTACTATAGAACAGGGTTTCTAAAAGTGGGTGCCGTGACGCAAGTTGGAGTTTATCGATATCACTTCAGTTTGACCACTCAGACCCTCTATAGTTAGTACAACGGACCTGAGTTGCACTGTACTTGGTGTGTTCTTTCTCGATCTATGCCAAATCGCTAAGCCAAAAATAGCAGATCTACAAGCTCACGCGTTGTGAGCTTGTAGATCGGCTATTTTTGGAGAATGTTCACCCCAGGATGCTGGGGTTCAAGAGATTAAACGTCAAGTATGAAGTTATTTCCAATCTGTTCTCAAGTTTTCAACCTGTCATGGATCTGTCTATATTCTGACCATGTCATGGATCTGTCTATATTCTGACCATGATACTGACATGATACTGATACTGACCATGAATAACCATGATCCTGACCATGATAGAGGTTAGTGACCATGATGCTGACATGATACTGACCATGATACTGACATACTGACCATGATACTGACATAATCTTCTGCAGTAAAATGTTGTATTCCTTGCCTTAACTGCACCATCTTGTATGAATTGTTCAGTGCATTATAGGTGTAAATGCACTTGAACTGCACTTATGCCTTTTGCGCTCCAAGCTCAATGCATTCTATACTCAATGTATTCTGTACTCAATTGAAGGTTTTCACTTACGCATTTAGGTTTCCAGCCTTTATTTAAAATAAATAAATAAATAATAATAATAATAATAATAATAATAATAATAATAATAATAATAATAATAATAATGAATTTGATTTATAATGCACTTTACATTTGAACAAATCACAAGTGCTATATTAAACATTTGCATAAAAACCATCACACCACTGTAAAAATATCTAACAAAGCAGAAACAAAACATAAAAAACCTGAGGGCATAAAGCCTAGAGGTAGAGCCAGTGTAGCAAAAACAAAATGCTTTGTTAAAAAGGTAGGTCTTTACTAAGAATCAACAGACTGCGGTGCTCTCAGGTGGTCAGGGAGGGCATTGCACATAGCTTGGTTTTGGGGGTTTTGAGGAGAAAATAATGACCATATTCTTTTACCATCTGATAGAGCACATAGAGACCTTTAAAATGATATATTAAAGAAAATTCACCAAAAATGACACATAAGCCCTTTGCACTCCAAGCCCTCAATAAACGTCATGTTTTTAATCAATTGATGTGAATAATAATCATTATTAACTTGTTAATAATGATATTCCCCGCTAAATAACAGTATTTAGAATGACAAAACTGAAACATACGTACAGGTCCATTTTGGCTGAGGACAAGCCATTTTTCAGGATTTGTAATTTTCAGAATTAGAAATGTTCAGAAGAAAACAATACCTGAAAACCTAATGAATGGTATATTCCTTTACAGAACAACTCACTGAGATCAACCATCTAATCAGTTTTATAGGTTTTTAGATTATTCAAGTTTTATTCACTATAACAGTTCCAGGACAGATAGATAATGTACATTTCTGGTATAATGTCCCATAGGGCTTAGAGTGTTGATTTTGACAGCAACTTTTGATTCAGTTTTATTCATAGTCTTTTGAATAAAATTCCATTTAGTTTTAGTCATATTTTAGTCATCTGAAATGTTTTACTGTTAGTCTAGTTTTAGTCGATTTAATATCATAAGATTATAGTCGACTAAATCTACAGTTGATTTAGTCGACTAAAATGTATTATGGCTGATTTCACACTTGGTTGCGTGCTGAAAATAGCCGCTCTACAAGCTCACAACGCGTCGCAGCTCGGCGCGTTGTGAGCTTGTAGATCTGCTATTTTCAGAGCACAACCAAACATAAAATCACTTGTCTTTTAGTTCTACTGGATCTCTTCTCCACTAGTCCCTCCCAAACATTTTAGTCTAGTTTTTATTTGTTGACGAAATTGTCAATGTATTTAGTCTTAGTTTTAGTCATCGTAGCTTAGTTTTTATTTTGTTTTCGTCCGTGATTTCGTCATAGTTTTAGTCGACGAAATCAACACTGGAATTAACTGTCATTTCAACGTGTCACGATCAGTTCATATTTTCACCCTCTCTCTCTCTCTCTCTCTCTCTCTGACACGGTGTCTCTCTCCCCCTCTCATCCCGTCAGTTTGAGATCAGGCAGCTGCGAGCCCACCTGGCTCAGCAGGACCTGGACCTGGTGGCCGAGCGGGAGGCGGCCATGCAGATCCATCATGTGTGGGGTAAACAGAGCAGCAGCTTCCAGGAGGTGGACGGCCTGGCCCCGGGGGCCCCTGAACACCCCGCTCAGGTTAAAGCCAAAGAGCCTGGAGGTCTAGCAGGTAAACGGAGCTGGAACCCCCACATCCTGTGTGTTACAGGCTGTGTGGTTTAGACCAAAGGTCTCTTAGCACCTGGGAGATATTAACCCATTAAGACCGGGAACGCATCAGTGTCATTTTAAGATTTCTTATGGCTATTCAAAAATAGCAGATATACAAGCTCGTAGCGCAGCACCGAGTGCCGCCCTATGAGCTTGTAGATCTGCAATTCTTTTTTGAAAAATCGTGTAAATTTGTGCAAATCTTTGAATATATATATTTTTAAGCGAACATATTTAACTGTCAAATGTCTCAACAAATGTCTTAATTTTTCTGAAAAACTATTGTTGCTATATCAGTGGTGCTCAAACTTTTACTTGTCAAGGACCCCCAACATTTTTGTTTTTGGCTGCCGATCCCCATCAAAATATGTTGTTCCAGGGACCCCCCAGAAGCAAAGATTTGAGTTAAAAATGTTATAAAATATATATATATTAAAAGATTTGCAAAAATGTTCAATTTTTTTTTTAAATAGAAGATCTACAAGCTCATAGCGCGGCACTCTGTGCCGCGCTATGAGCTTGTAGATCTGCTATTTTTGAATAGCCAAAGTATAGCCAAAGTATAACATGATGGTGGTTACACAGATGTGTTCCATCCTGGTCTTAATGGGTTAAGGCCCTGCCTGCTATATCAGCCCACATATTCCATTGCTAAGTATGGCTGTTTGAATGCACAGATGTTCTCTGAGCCCTGGGTGACACGCTCGAGGGACTGCTTTTGTGATCTGTCAGGTGAAAATGTTGCATCTTCCAGTAAAAACCAACAGCCACCCCAAACCCAAAAGGGAATGTCATTGTCATCATCCAGAGATGGCTTTGGGTTGGGGCTCAGACATGTAATAAAGGTCAGAGGTACAGTATAGGACACTGGAAACAATAAACTTTAGTAGCAACTAGTGTAAATAGAAGGTCACAGCACACCGTATTAATCATGTAATCGTATAGAATATATCACTGCTACAGTCCCTGCAGTATTTTTTAAGTTGGCAGGCAGGACAGTTGATTAAAGATGGACATTACACACATACACACACAAACGGGCCCCGGCAGCGCTCAACATTCATCTCTGGATCTACACTCAAAACATTCCACAGCCATACTCAGATGAATAGATGGACTATAAACCTCTCCAAACGTGACGGGTCATAACTTACAGGACTTAAAGGAACAAAGCGCTGTTAGTCCCAGTGATGTCAGAGCTCAGAACTCTGAAGCCATTCCTTTATCAAAACTATAAATCCAACCCTGTGACATTGCCACACATCTGAGCCACCATGTGTGTCCAGTCAGTTATTCAGACAGCCTTTTAACTGAACCTGCTCCTCACATGCTCATGTGTTATTAATCACTCTGAGATAGTCTCTGTCACGTCTTTCAGGCTGAGCATTGCCCAGCCCCCATCCCGGGACATTCACAATATGAATATTTGAAGCACAAACATAAATGAATATAAGCCATCAGAACGCTCTGGTGGGACTCTGGTCTGGATAGCACTTAACAATATTTTTAAAGTGGACTGATTTAGGGTCAGCGAAATACACCCCCACCGAGGGTTTGCTGTGCTTTGGTCATACAGGCCCAGCAGGCTTTCTGCTGTCCAACTATAACCAAGTGCTATGGGTGGTAAATCATTCAACAATCTACTGTACAAAGATGTCTGAAATCCTGCGTTCCCTCCGGTCATATTAATCATTGGTGAACCTATAAACACAGTGAGGAGAAGATTCATGCTCAGCTCAAGCAACTCTGAGACAAAGTGCTGTCTTAAATAGAAGTCATAGTTTAGACAAAAACATGACATTTCTGTCTAGTGAGACCAAATCTGATGAACATCTCACCAGACAGAAACATCATGTTTTTAGCATTTAGAGTCACTTTTGCTGCAACCACCCAGCTGTGTTGTACCTTCTAGTCTCTAAATCTGAATTTACGAACACGTCAAGCATTCATTTTTATTATGTTCGAGACAATAAGGCATTAAGATGGCATCTTTATTTCTTCCAGATCATCTCGTTCAAGATGACATGAACAACTACATAAGCCAGTACTACTACAGTGAGCCAAGCAGTGGTAAGAACCTGCAGGATTCTTCTCTCCATTCTCACTTTCGGTATTACTGCTGTATTCCATCCATTCCAGTGTACAGTATATATACTTTTTTCCATGCAGATATTGGCATCCCAGATCCAGCTGCATGTGTTATCACCACTGCAGCCATCGACGTGCACCTACCTAACAACCCCAGCCAGCTGCCCTCCACGTTGGTGAGTGCCGACGTGGTGCCATCCGGCCGCCTGCATCGGACCGGCAGCTCAGTGAGCGAGGCCTCCACCTCGCGAGACTTCAGCGCCCGCCAGCACAGCTTCAGCAGCCACACCCTGGGCTCCACGACGGACTGCAGCTCCACGGTGCGAGAGGCCTCCACATCCACAGGCACAGACTACAGCGGCCAGCGCTGCTACCCACCGCCCTACAGCAGCCCCCTGGCCCTGGGCTCGCAGGGCGCCAGGGGCCATCCCTGTGCTGTGGTGCAGGAACTGCTCTCCTCGCTGTCCGAGGACTCCAGTATGGGCCAGAAGGGTCTTGACCCTGTGAACCTGAAACTTCCCAGCCCCACGGACTCCACTAAGACCAGCCCCGAGCTGGACCACCGGGTCAACATCTACAACAAGAGGAACCAGGAGAGCCGGGCCGGGCTCCACAACAAGCCCATTATCCACATGCAAAGCAACGAGCCTCTGCTTGAAGAAAAGTACAGAATGATGGAGCCAGTGGACACCCCAGTAAACCGCCTTTCAGAGACATAAGACAGGCTTTGAGGAGGGGGGCCTCACTCCAAGTCTATGTCCCCTTGTTCTCTGGAGGCCGCTGACATCCTGTTTGTCCGACCACCCCTTAATGCTGTTAGTTTAAGGACAGTGATAAACGGTAAAAGGAAGGTCTGCACATTGCAGCCCTCTAACACTGTGTGTTTTGAGCCCATGCTCTTCTTCAGACTGCTGTCTGCTGTCAGAAGTAGAGCATGTGCTCAAAATGTCATGGTCGGATGTTCTAATAAACTACACCTAAGGGACCTACTGTGCAGTGTGTGGACCTTCCTTTTACCTTTTATGATTGTTTTCTTTGGGTTCAGCACCTGCCTTCAAATGGTGTGTGGATGTGTGTGACTTTTGTGAACTGTTTGAGTTTAAAGACAGTGGAATGGACAAATGTGTCTTTGCCACAGCAGCACACAAAAGGAGGTCATGGACAGACAGAAGGAGGTTGGTTTGTTGTCAGGCATTCAATATCTATCAGGAATTCACTTAAGAAAAAAAGGAAAAAAAACGCTTCAGTGAGTACCGTGAAAACATTACCAAAAGAAACCAGCAATGGGGCTTCAGCCCAGAATTTTCTGATGACAGGTTTGTGCATAAATCTGGCTTTGATGTGTTATGCTGGTCACTGGGCAGGGGATGGTGCTTTGTTCCTCTAATACACTTGGTCATCAATGTAGGCACTAGACTGATGATCATTTATTGGAAAACCAACAGCTGCACATCAGTTGTCCCAGGCAGATTAATCTTAAATAAAAAATTGATTAGAGCTCACGTATTGGTCATCAGCCTAGTCTCCAGTCTCTCCACACTCACAAAGAACGGTCCTCTTTGACAGGACTGCTGCAGGGTACAATTTGATCTATGGTCAGATGTTGAGCTGTGATCTCAACCTTTCTTATCTTTGTATAATTACCAATGCTAACATTTGTACTTCTATGAGTGTCAAAATTCGGCAGATGACAGATTCAAGCGCTGTAGAGTTTTTATTGTCCAGGTGCCACAGCTAGAGTCTGATCAAACCCAGTGGAGACAGTTTACACAGGGTCTTCATTTACAATCTATACTATTTCCCATTTCACACGCTAAATTATAAAAATTACCCATCTACCTGTATAGGTTTGGATTTCATATAGTAATTAAGGTCTAAAGTTTTCAATTTAAAAGTATTACTGAATGGGTTTGATCGAATTCCAGCCAAATAAAATTATGGATTTAAAGTGGGTACTGTTTTAAAGTGTTGTTCAGAAGGCAAAGTATTATAGCATGAACCTTTGAGATTTGCTTTTTAGATATTGCAAACTAATCCTGTTCATTTTAATGTCAACAGGCATTTTTTATAATGACGAAGCAACTAAATACAAGAAGCAAATAAAGAACAAACATGGCAACATTTAAATAATTATCATTTGTTTTTAATTCAATAGTTCAAACCTTAACGAGTTTTCCTCGAATGTCTGTGATGAAGTGCTCCACCTGCAGGTCTACATGAAGAACTGCATGATCAAGCCAAATGCATCATGGACTGCATCAAACCCAAAGATGATCATAAAGTTAAAAACTATGTTATGCCGTAATGGATATTACAAATATCCCCAACAGAAACCATTATTCATATATTATTCAAAGACTACACAGTGTAAAATACATAAAAACTGAGAAAACTGAGAATGTTCTGTTGCCCGCCAAGGAGAAAGTTGATGAGAACATAAATTATGCCTCCTATGGAACAAGGAGGCATAATTTCTATGGAATCGCTTTCAGAAATCCTTTAAGGCAGAGGTTGTAGGAGAGGTCCGTCATTGGTTGCAGTGTAGTTTCCCGAGGTGAGAGTGATGGGCTGGAAGCATGGTGGAATATTGCTCCACGTCACTTGCTGAGAGCTTCAGTCATCTCTGGAATAGCCTGTAACGGAGTCAGAGGAGAGAGATTTCATATAATCCAGTGTATACATTAGTACACAATCTAGTTTGTCATGGAATTCTTTGTGCACTAGGATCAAACGCGCAGTGGCGGCCCTTTGCTATGTTTCACCCGTTTCAATTGAAACAGGCCCCCAACCTCCCCCCAAAAAAACATTTTTATTCATATTTTTTGACTCGCATCCCAAGCCGGGCCGACGTCCAAGAATTTCATGCAAGAAGAGGATGTAGATCTGATTAAATCAGGGCTCAGCTCAAGTGAATCATGTGAGTGAGTTGTTTTAGCTGTCTGTACATGGTGGAAGTGCAAATAGTCGAATTAATTTAGTTCGAAAATGCATCCTTATGGATTATGGAAGCAAACCAACTTCAGTCCACAATTCTTTTTTAATCAAAAACAAAAAAAACATATGGGGGCCCCATATTAGCTCTTGAAACGGGCCCACAGATCATTAAGGCTGCCCTTGCAAACGCGTAATGTTGTTAATTGACGAAGGTTAATTTGTAGGCTTTGAACTTGGGGAGCTGTTGACCAACTCCAAAAACAATCTGGCACGACAGATAAAAATAATAACATCCATAGTTGTATGGCAATTAACTTGTGTGCAAATACTGTATGTTTGTGTTAATTAAGACATTAGGTATGGTATAAGGATCAACAAACACAACTGCAATATTTTATCAGTTATTAAAGGTAGACAGAACTCATGTACATTTTGTGACATTTTAAGGCAATAAATTCGGATTATCTGTAAGCGGTTAATCTGTAATTTGTTTGTAAATGGCTTTACTACAAAGTCAAGCGATTGCAAAGCTATATCGTTGGTCCCCAGAGACGAGTTGGTCCCAGCTATCAATTTTCCGCTGGAGGAAAAAGGAGAAAGCCCATCCATTTTAATCAGCTATGTGAGGAGTGATCACATGTAAGGCGATCACACGGCAGGTCACAACTCCACTGCCACAAGCTATTATTCCTAATCACTTCTACAGAGTTTAGCAGGACACCTGGGCTACTCACGCACCACTGATGGACTAAATAAAACATGACCGACAGGACACACACATGAAAATATAAGCTCCTAGCCTTTCACGAACATCGCAGGACTCCAGTGTTGGGAGTGCCAACCCGACTGGCTTGTTGTCCATTAGTGCCAGCCAAACACTAGAGGGCAGCTAAGCATGTAAAAGAGTTGGCAACAAGCAGCTGAATATAAACCTGGAAAGTTCTACCCAGCCACTTAGGGTAACTATTGATTACATTTCATAGCTTGTAGGAGACCTGTGTGGCTCTGCCACTAGCTTGCTCTCTCACTCGCTCACGCATGCATGCTCGCACACACACACACACACACACACACACACACACACACACACACACACACACACACACACACACACACACACACACACACACACACACACACACACACACACACACACACACACACACACACACACACACACACACACACACACACACACACACACACCTCTGATTAATTCAGGGACTCAATAATTCAACAGTTGCACATTTCCATTAGGTGGAATAATGCATCGTGCAAAATTTATCAGGGAAATAGTGAATGTTATATTCAGTCACTTTGGGCACTTGCTCAACAAAATGTCCCGTCTTGGCAGTGCAGTCAAGTGTTCAGAGCAGTGAGTGGTGTTGTGTTTGTGAATTTGTCGTTTGGCTGTTTAGTTAATATGCATTCATGCTGCTACTCCTCGAGCAATGTCAGTGAGAGACGTCTTACCTTGAAAAGATCCGCTACCAAGCCAAGGTCAGCCACCTGGAAAATGGGAGCCTCCGGGTCCTTGTTGATAGCGACAATAGTCTAAAAGGAAAAAGGTAGAGACGTGTTTAGAATATCAAGAAGAATAAGCATTTGATTTACAGTAATTGCCTGTGGCCCTAGGTTTTTGATATTGAAAAAATATATAATTTCACACTGTATTCTATGGCGGTTGGGTGTGTACATGCCTGCCACTGGCTAAATCAAATATAAAAAAAACAATCCATGCATCCTTTCTACAAAGTGAAAATGTTGCAAAAATGTTACTATCAATGCAGTCAGGGCAGTAGTCGCCAATATGTGATGAATACTAAAAATGTATTTTACTTTGGCATGTTGGGAACTAACAATAGGTCTGCCAGCACACCTCTTTCAGAAGGACAATCACCACATTTTTGTGGACCTAACCCTTATCCCAGGTCAAAGTTTAGCAAGGGTCACTTTTAAACAAGGTTATTGGTTGTGTTGAGCAAAATGAGAAAACATCTTCTTAAAGATTTTTTTTTAATGAAAACTAGTGTAAATTAAAAAACCCAATTTCAGAATGCAAAACAATTAAAACAACTTCATGGGGTCTATATGACTGTACCTTGCTGTCTTTCATTCCAGCAAGATGTTGAATGGCACCAGAGATACCAACAGCAATGTACAGCTCCTGTGAACAAAACGTTAACATTAGAACAAACCCAACTATTGTTAGTAGCTTTAAGAGAACGTGAGTGTTAATTCCACTCGTACAGGTCCTTTTTACACTGTGTGGCATAACTGTAGAGCAGCAGAGAGCAGGCTGCTGGTGGCAGTGTAATATCTCACAGAGGTGGTTGTGGTGGTGGGGGGGGGGGGAATGAGTCGTGGAGGGCAGTGCCCTTTCTGCATCTCCCCGATCCCAGTGGGAGAACCCATCTCTGGCTCTCAGCTTAATGCACCGCCATATGAATATTTCAGTTCCGTTTTAGCGTCACTGCCGAAGTCTCCGAAGAGCAAAGCATCAATTTGTGAACACAAATCTACTCGAGTCTAAACCTAAGTGCATTCACTGCCGCGTTTTACTGACCAGACAAACACCACAGAATCCGCACTGTTCTTTTCAAGTATCACTGTAAAAAGACAGCACTCCCCAGTGAGAAATCTGTCAACTATGCACATACAGGACGGTCCTGGTATGATGCCTATGGGCGGTCAAAGCAAGTCATCTGCTCTCTTAGTACATACAAAAACCACCCCCCAAAAAATATAGTCTCCCCTCAAGAACACAACTTTTCTACACAATAAAATAATTTGTTTTAATTTAACTAAGAAAATGTAACCATTTCCCACTCTCAGAATTAAATTAGCACTGAGGATTTTATTGTGTATTTGAAGCCTGACTGCACCTCTGGAGAGTCATTCAAGTGTGGTAAAGACAACATTGTTCAATGACAACAACAGCAGCCCGGACTTTTGCCAACACTCTTCTACGCTGCCAAGCTGTTCCCTATAAGCGCTGCTCCCCTGGAAGGCTGCTCAGGCATAGCAGCTGACAGCTTCAATTACATTCTAAACAATTGAAAAACTAACAACCCTGTAAACATCACACCGAGTGTGAGGAAGTAAACTAGTACAACAGTTCCAGGCATCTGGGTGGGGCAGGGGTAAGGTTCCTGCCCACCACCATGGAGACTGGGGTTCAATTCCTCCACGGTTCCTCCGCCCACATTGCACCCTCCAGGTTAAACTACTCACTGTCAGGTGAAAATAAGCGGCTGGTGACTGCATTTGTATCGGAGGAGATATGCGTTTGTCTACAGCCTCCCCAAAACCAAATAATAGGAATTGGTATAACAACTAAAATGGGAGTAAATTTAAAAGATTAATAAAAAATTAAACAACAACAGTTCTACTCTCAATGCTAACTTCTAATTACAAAGGCAATGAATTGTACCTCTAATCAGATTTTAGATGCATTCAGAATCACAAATACTATACTTAAGATATTCACATTGGTCAAGGAAGAAATAAAATCAAAACATTGCAAATATTGCAATACAATTCCAATAAAATGTATCACTCATTCTAAACCAAAATGCAAAGACATTGTTAAAACATTTGGAAAATTCAATTCAGACGGACTGGCCTGGTGTGAAGCTCTGAGCAGCAGATACCCACTGGAGTCTGCTTTAATGGATGGGCTAAATCATTTAGGCCCTAAATGTGCCATCAACTACATTTCATAGGGCCTAATGTGTGGATAATCACAGCTGGGATATCCCAGCTGGACCGGATAATGGCAAGTTAACCTTTTTAGAAAGGCCAAAGGATCCATCCTAATCCTACTGAATTTCAGGAATGCTGAATGGAAAAGAAAGTAACAGGCATTTGTTAGAAGTAACAGGCCTTTGCAATTTGCACGCCATTGACACAAACTAATGCACTGATAAAGGTTCAGCTTATCATATTAGAAAAAGCACAATTGAGTTCCAGTCTTGTGTGCCTTTTAACCACTTCAACCCTATATACACTATGTTGTATGTCAAATAGCAGGTCTACAAGCTCACAACACCTCAAGCTACTATGAGCTGCTATGTAGATCTACTATTTTTGCTCAATGTTCACCCACCATGACATGACTAGAACAGGGACGTTACGGTTCATGTCACGTGGTTAACATGTTTTGCACAATTCTCACGGTTTCATCCCTGCTGTTCATATAATCTGAACTGACAGTATAACAGGCATGGAGGGGAATAACTTACAGGCGCTACAATCTTGCCCGTCTGTCCAACCTGCAGGTCATTTGCGACATAACCAGCATCCACAGCAGCTCTGGAAGCACCAACTGTGGGGAGGAATATTACATCATAGAAAGTTCAAATAAATAATTGCAAACACATTGATCATGCAAGAGACAAAATCATTGATCATAAGTCATCAACATCTAACCTGCAGCGTTCATTTTGTCAGCAAGGTCATAGAGCAGCTTGAAGTTGTCTCCATTCTTCAAGCCCCTTCCTGCAACGAGATATAATTAGCCAAATTAAAATACTTACACAAATAAAACCAGTTCATTCAATCACATAATGAAGCCCAAAATGTCTTGGAATAGTTAAGCTGTAACCATTGAGGTAAGGGAGAGGCTAAATAAATCATGTAGAATCATCTGAATAATTCTAGAAGATTTACAGAATGCTGGATATGAAAAACAACAACAGAACTCCACTATGTTTGACAGTTATGTAATCATGCATCTTGTAAAATCATCCATCCATCCATAGAGCCATTACATACCATCTAACTAAAGACATTGCTGCCATATAATGTGCAACAAATAATTAAGAAATGCTTTTTCCACCAACGATCATCATAATTATTAATCGTGACTACAATATTGAACAAAATCATTTGTGATTATGAATGATTATCATTTTAGCCATATTCATGCAGCCCTACTCCACTTTAGACCATAATTTGTCATTCAAGGGAAAAGAAGTGGTGTGAAAATGTGTATTTGTACCTCCAGACACTACAACCTTTGCACTGGTCAGCGCTGGACGGTCACTCTTGCTCAGGGTCTGTTCCAGCCACTCAGACACTCCAACAGCAGCTGAAGATGCAGCCACTGTGGCCAAGAAATAGTAACAATTATCACATAATCAATAATGACCACTGGGGAAGGGGACTGTCAAAACATTCACTGAGACATTAGTACTGTGAGTAGTACTAACATGCTAGATCACTAGCATGGGATTCATAACCTCCACACCATGCCAGGTGTAATAGGTGGTGGCATCGCGCTGCGGGTGCCACTGAGGCCGTGAAGGGTGAGTACTCACAACTGTTACAGTGTTCAGAGTAGGAATGCAGTATCATTGCCGCATTTTCCACAGAAATACATGAGGTATTTTTTGCCATGTAATTGAATTATAAAATGTACCTTCTTCTGATGTGGCACTGCCTCCCTCCAGTTCAGCGGGCTCAAAGCATGTCCCTCTGACGGTGAACACTTTCACAGACTCATTACACTTCACAGTGCTGAGAGCATTCCCTGTGAGACACAATCATATAGACAGACATGACCGTTTAAGGATGTCGTGAGAGTTTATCTGCAAGGCCTTGTCACTACCAATAATCCTACTGTGGATCATGGATATTCACTTGCAAAGAAATCAAAGTGGTGCTACAGTATAGGTTTTTACAGTATGATAGACCTGGTATGTGCATGAGAAAGGCACAGTTTCCTTGAAAGCTGAGCCAAACATGATCAAAGGGCACAATTTAACATTAAATTACCTCATAATTTGTCACTGTGAATAATCCCAATTAAAAAGCTTCAGTTGTCCCATTTTTTTAATGAAATATTAAGAGCAGTTACCAGCATAGATGGTTCTGACAAACGTGTCTGGAGAAATGATCTCGATGATATCTGAAATTGGGGCAACATCCAACTTGGCAGCCACTCTGGGGAGCAGGTTCTACAGAATGAAATATTGCAGGTAAAGAATAGGTCTGACTGGAAAGAATGTAATATCCATGTATTCTTTTTTCAGTAAGACCAATGGAAAGTTTACAGAGAGAGAGGAGGAAAAAAAGGCTACACAAGTGTAATGTAAAAGCCAAGGGTAGGTCCCTTGTATATTATAATGTGCAGCCTTTTTTCAAAGTATACTGTCACCATTAACAATGTGCTTGTAATGAAAGAGTGGTGTGGTGGAAAAAGATGATCCACTGTGGCGACCCCGATGAGAATTAGCCAAAAAGAGGATGTAGGAGTTTTGAGACTTTATAGAACAGCTACAAGTACTGTATATGCTGTGTAACGCCTGGGATTCGAACCCGGGTCTCCCGCGTGGAAAGGAAACATCTTAACCACTAAGCCAAAGGGAATTCCCTATGGCATCGGGGGAGATATTAGACTTTCAGGCCATCAGGCTGAGGTTGTGAGCCACTCTGCTACACTCACCCCCCCTTTTGACCTCCTCCCACGGGGAAACCCGATCCGGGTCACGGCACCAATGTTCCAGTACTGACGTCGTCAGGACTCTCAAGTCTCATAACAGGGGTTTGCAGAGTGGGTTAGCGTTTGGTTCTTGCACCAATCGGCTGCAGGATTCCCCTCTGGTGACACTAACATACAGCACCACACTGTAGCTACAGCTGGTGTATCTGTTCTGTTATTTATATATTAATACAGTTTTTATGAATGAATATATCTTTTAGCTACTGCTGGGCTGCTTTCATGTAGTCGCGCTAGTCCGGAAAAGGAACTGCGTGCTGCAAGTTTGTGAGGCTTTCAAGTGTGCTTGGAAAACACAACTGCTGCTTTGAACTAGTGCTGCTTTCAAGTATACCTCGTGAAACACAAATAAACAACTAATGAGGTAGTATTAGTTAAGAGGTAGATTGTTTTGTGCATGTTTTTTAAAATAAAACAACTTATAATGGATTTCAAATACAAATACAATCATGTCTTAGTTAACCATGTTAACTATTTTATCTTATGTAAGCTGGGTTTTCCACCTGGGTTACAGCTGCTTGAAATGTTCTCCAAGCAGTGTTGTATTCCAGAGCATTGGACAACATACTGTTATAGTACATGCCCTTTATGTGTGAGTTAGGTTCCCCAAGAGATGAAAAATCACACCCAGTGTGAAGTGGTCGGTGTGGTCATCATAGTGATGGAAGCTCACTTCCCCAAAAAAAATTTTTTGGAAGTGCATAATCCTATTTATAGGTTATTAATGTCATCATGTGTCTCGCTAGCCAATCACAGTGCTGAATAGAGTCAGCCAATCACAGTACAGGAAAGTGGGCCAAGTGGGCCAATCACAGTGCAGGAAACTAATACTAATGAGGTGTCCCAACCCCACTTATAGGGGCGGCTACACAGCCCAAAAATGTACATTTCAGGATTCAGCCAATATGAGTATTACTAACACTATTGCATGATGACACAAAAAGCCTCTGCTTACCTTTCCAAAGGAAGATGCTCCAGCGCAGATGTGGGTGAAGTTGAATTGCTTTTGTGTTGCCAGGATAAGTGGAGTCAGCTCCTCTGCATGAAGAAAAGGGACATTTTTCTTTGACTCAGCCTTACAGGAGAGCAAGACCTAATCTGCCCAACATATTTTCAGAAAGATGACATGATTCTGTAATGCCACATACCTGGCAGACCACCTTTATAAGAATCATTTTGAGCCACCAGAACTTTTTTCACACCTGGAACTTTACTAATTTCCTCCACCACCTGAGAAGAGACAACATACACATTCAATCCAGATTTCTCTCTCAGAAAACTAGGTTGCATCTATTCAGTAATTGCCACACTCATATAGGCATGCATAAACACTCAGAATCCACCTATGATAGACAAAACAAAACCTACATTATCACAAACCTGGTGTGGCCTAGACAAAGTAAAGTATACCCTACCTTTGCACAATCTTCTCCAGCAACCAAGCAAGACACCTCTCCTCCAAGCTTATTGGCTGCGGTTATGGTACTGAGTGTAATGGGTGTCAGCACGCCATTGTTGTGCTCTGCGACCACCAAGGTACTTTGGAACCTCTGGAGGAGGCCAGTCTATTGAGAAGAATGGCAGACACTTAGTACATGAATCTTTTGCAATAGAATCAGTGATACAGTATGTCTGACTACTGGGCACTCATATGGTTAAAGTACATTTTCAGCTATATTTCAATATAATGTTTTTTTTTATCATCAGTAAATTATATTATATGGCATTCTACACTTAAATGTAGGATGAAGGATCTGGTCGATATATCGGTTTGGACAAAATATCGCCCATTATTTGATCGGTATCGGCAATTATGTATCTGATGTGTCCAAGCAATTTTTTTGTAAAAAATAAACCTCTGTTTGTGTGTTCATTATTTTCATCAATCAAAACGTTAGGTGTTTATTTTTATTCATTTTATTTGCTTAGAAGCTAAATGTTCTTCTAAAATAGAAACTTTAATTAAACATAAGTTTTTCAAATTGATTAGAAAATGTTGCACTATTTGACAAAATATTGGTAGTTAGTGGTCTAATACTCTCCATAATGAGGATATAAATTGGACCCACTGTCACCCACAGATCTGGCATTGGTTTTGCTGTAGGAAGACAATGAGCAGGAGGAATTGATTTGGAAAACTTACACAACCAACCTATTCAGTGCAAACACCACAGCCAAGTTTATGCAACCTCTCTAACAACCCCATCAGTCCTGTCAAGTCAAAGCCAGTTGATTCCAGCCATATCTGAACAATTTTCAGTCTGAGCAGCATTAGGCCAGTAGTTGGAGGTCACTGACTCAAATAGTTATGAACACAAATGTCAACTGACTCCTTGACAGGACTGATGAGGTTGTTAGAGAGGTTGCATAAACTGGGATGTGGTATTTATCTTGCACTGCAAAGCTTGGTAATGCAAGTTGTCCAAATCAATTCCTCCTGCTTATTGTCGTCTACACCAAAACCGATGCCAGATCTTTGGGTCCAATGTAGAGCCTCATTATGGAGAGCCCTAAACCACTAACTACCAATATCATGTCAAATATTATATATTATGTAATATATAATATTATATTCTTATCAATATGAAACACTTAAGATTTGATTGAAGTTTCTATGTGCGAAGAACTCAGTCTGAGCAGCATTAGGCTGGTACTTGGAGGTCACTCAAATAGTATTAGTGAAGAATTAACACAAATGTCAACTGACCTAAGTGCATGGTCAAAATAGGTTGCCAGTGCACCATTGTTCATTGGCTCACCCATAACCAAAATTATTATTATTATTGACAATGGCAGGTAGCCAAGAGAACAGTTACGAAACTACATGTCTGCAGTTTCATAACTGTTCTCTTAGCTAGGCTAACATCCCTAGCTAACGGGGAAAAAATGAAATAATGGGCAATACATTGTTGACTCTTACGTTAGTAAATCAAATGAGTGACCAAACTAAAATGACAAATCATTTATAACCCCCTGATTACAAAACCAGCGCATCTGGCAACAAAAGTCACCAAGCTTAGGTAACAAGCAGCTGCATGCTGAGGAAACACAGGGAGCAGCTAACCGACGATACTTGAATGATTTCACAACGTATAAAACAAGCCTCCATGTGCTGTAAATACACTTACCAACTGTTTGAGAGTGTTTTTGCTGATAGCTCGGTGCATCCTGGCTGCAGTGTTGTTCTCCCTCTGAGATGTTGTTACGTGTTAATAACGTAGTCTGTCTGTCTGTCTGACTGTGCTAAAGGTTAGCTCAGCTGGCCGTGTTCTTCTCGCGAGTGGATACTATTGGATATGTGGCTCGTGTTCTTCTCGCGAGATCAACGCGGAGTAAACATACACAGTACACACGCTTCCGTTCAGCTCCTTTAACCCTTTCACGACTACATGGAGGTCAGACTCAGACTGTTAAAATAGTGGTTCACAGCCTGTGGCTCGGGATCCCCAGGGCCAGGGGGGTCCCCACATGATGTTTGGGGGGTCCCCAGATGACAGTATACAAGTGACAATTTAAGGACTTTTAAGACCTTTTTAATACAAAAATAAAATACCATTAGTGCATCAAAAGTAATCAAGTATAGCTATAGCTACTATAAAAACTGGCCAAATTGTCCGATCTACAAGATCACAGCGTTGTGCAACGCCTTGCCCCCCGCGAAGCCATGTCTTCGCGGGGGCGGGGGGGGGGGGACTGATGAATTGAAACACAATTGTGGGTTATTGCTATCATGCAAGCATGGCATTGTGTGTCGATGTAAAAGTTATACAGGTGATTAAAAACAAACACAAAGTGCGTGTTTTTCCAAGATACAACATTATATTGAAAATGAAATATCGCCTGTCTCTGTCTTTTCTGCTCTGCAATTACCTAGAATAATTGAACATATTACCTTGCCAAATAAAACTATTCCTATAGACTTGCAGCAGTGTCATGTCTAGGCCAACTGAACTTTGATAAGATGAATTTGATTATCTTTAGCATTTCAATCTTCTTATACTTTGTTTCCCCCATAGGTTTATATTTCACAATGACAGCCATGCTGATCAGCCAACTGATCAATCGAAATAAGTAGGCTACTGTAACATGTTCTAAATATGAATAGCTACAAATTACAATAGGCCTAACCGAAGACTGAGTTATATAACCAACCCCAATAGTAAATATTCACATGATGTCCTAAAGACCTAAACTCTAACAACATCCCTATGGATTAATTGATTTGCATATCGTAAGCTATTTATAAAATGCATATCAATTATTATAATGCGAATGAAAGCTGACAAGTTTTCATTGAGTTGTCTGGACAATTTGACGTTTTAATAGGTAGGCCTATGAGAATTAGCCCAATTTATTCAGCAAATTTATTAGACATATTTAACCATAATTTAAAACAGAATTCAACTTTTCAGAGCAGGTTTAGCATAGGTCGGAAAATTAGATGAAGCGCAAAAGAAAAGATTGATTACTTTTAATTAACCTAAAAATCATATATTATGCTGAATGCTGGAGAGGCAGCGATGGTTGCAACTTCAGTTTCAAAATGGGTCACTTAGACCAGTGGTTCTCAACCTTTTCAGGCCGTGACCCCCCCCAAAATAATCATATTGGAACTAATAGCAGATCTACAATTCTATTTTCACAATGTTTGCCTCTTTCTTATATTATTTGACAATTTGGCCAATGTTTGACCAGTTTTTATAATATAGTTTGTTGATTACTTTTGATGCAGTAATTGTCTTTTTCTTTTCTTTTTTTTAGGTGTTAAAAAGGTCTTAAAAGTCCTTAAATGGTCACTTCACTTCACCCCAAATCATGTGTCGGGTCCCGAACCACAGGTTGAGAACCACTGCCATCAATCTGAGGTCGAGAGACAGCTATAAGCTCGCTATTAGGGTGCAAAAAATATGTGATCTCCTTGTGAGTAATAACTTGGTTAAGATAATTATGCGATCATTTTGCATCGCGCGCCTATTTTATTTGCAATAACCTATTTATTTATATTATTTTCATTATTATTATTTTATTTATTTATTTTCTCTCTTTGAGAGAATCGAGGACTGACACGCTCACATGGTACATTAGTAGAATGTAGTCAATAGCCTAGATATGTGTTATTTTCTATTCTACTATAATTAATTTTATTGAAGAAATGGCAGCAACTGCTCCTGGGTGGGTAAATGCACATTCCACGTAGGCTAGTGCAAATGTGGCAAATAGACCTATACCTACCTGACAACGATACAACAACAACAACAACAACAACAACAACAACAACAATAACAACAACAAATAATAATTTAAATGTCCAAGTAGGTCAATTAACAATACCACGATTTTGAATTTGTCATAAGAATAATTGATCAAGAATTGGAAAAATAATTGGGGGGGGGATCAGACAAAAAATATGTTGGGATTCAGCCAATTGTTCTAAATTCTGCCATTCTACCGTTACAGACACTATGTCCTCATCCAGTAGAGGGCTCTCTCACAGTGGGCTTGGAATGTTTAATGTGATTCAGTCAATATATCATTACCAACAACACAATAACAGGCCTATACCATACTATACTACTTCCACCACTTCTAACAACAATAATAATAATAATAATAATAATAATAATAATAATAATAATAATAATAATAATAATAATAATAATAATAATAATAATAATAATAGAACAATAATAATATTTCATATTTATTGTAGATTAATGTTTAGATTGTCTACATATTTTGTATAGGCCTATGTATAGGGGTTTATTTTACCTTCAGCCTATACATATACGACTGTAATAAGAAAATCTCCGTTTCATTTGCTGTGCACAGCTAAATTCTCGGTGTTAGTTTAACTATAGGCAATTTTAATATAGGATTAGCACAGGAAATGTATCTATACAGGCTAACTGGAGAAAAGAAAAGAAAAGAAAAGAAAAGAAAAGAAAAGAAAAGAAAAGAAAAGAAAAGAAAAGAAAAGAAAAGAAAAGAAAAGGAAAGGAAAGGAAAGAAAAAGCATGTCTATGAGGAGAATCCTCGGAGCACTTTGCATATCAGCCTCTCTCTCCACCCTGCAGAGGTCCAGGTCGGTCTACGTCACTGAGCTGAGGGACATTGTTCTCCCCACCTCTTACTGGAGGAATACAAGTGATCGGTCAGCCAAGGGACGGGACCGTCTCCTCTCCCTCTCCTTTCTCCCATCTATGATCGGCTTGCATTGATCTCTATTCTCTCCTGTATGGTGGATATTCTGTGCATCCTGTATGGTGGATATTCTGTTCAATCCTTCTTTCTTGGGTGATATGGGGGATCATTCCAAAAGTAAGCTATTTCCTAACTAATAACTTTCACTTCTACCTTCAGTTATAGGCGTTTCATATAGGCTACTATAGCCTTGGACCAAGACTACCATGGATGTATCTTGTCGAGTCTTACTTTTTCTTTCGCAGAAACTATAAGTCAGACTCGATAAAATACATATATGATAGTCTTGGTCCAAGACTAATAGGCGTACAGTATATAGATAGACGTTGCAGTTTTTTTAGGTGACAATTATGCAGTGCAATTGTGTTATCGATCACGCTTATTTCCCCCACTGTAACGTGTTAATTGTGAGAAGAATTTAGGCTATTTAAAACAGAACTTTGTGTTGAGCTCCGCATATATAGTCTATTTTGCAACGGTATAATTAAAGCATGTTCAACTAACAGACATGGATACATGGTGGGTGGGGAGGGGGGGGGGCGTTTAACGAGGATGTCTGGGGATTAAATGGTGTACATTGTATAGCATTAATATGTGCACATTCCTGCAGAGAAGTCTGCGATCGCGATGTGTGTGGGCTGTGGGAGTCAGATCCACGACCGGTACATCCTGAAGGTCTCCCCGGACCTGGAGTGGCACGCAGCCTGCCTGAAGTGTGCGGAATGCAGCCAGTACCTGGACGAGACGTGCACTTGCTTCGTCCGAGATGGAAAGACATACTGCAAAAGAGATTATGTAAGGTAGGAGTTGACTTATAACCTTTTCCACATTAACACAATTTTCACTTGAGGATTATGAGATGAATTGAATACACATCAGGACCCCAATGGAAACAAGCCATCATATAGTGCTTTCTTGGGTTTAATCCTATTTAGCATCCCTTTGTATAGAACTGTACTTTTCTGTGCTTTTTTTGCCAACTGCTAAATAAAGTATTCAATCAATCAATCAATCAATCATATCAATCACACGGAGAATAATGTGGCAGGCCCTATAGTATCCGAGCACAAGTATTGAAGCAAAATAGAGCATCAGATTTATTTTTGGCACATAATATATTTCCATCATCTTTAAAAAATATATATAAATATTTTTTATTAGGGACAATTATAAGTATAGATAAAGAAGTACAGGTGCACATTTGTATTCCCCTTTTTTTGCTTTTTGCTTTATTCCCCCCTTTTCAAATAATGTTTATTGTATTTTATGGATGTTGGTCCACATGCTCTTTATTATGTGAGCTGAAATCCAGCGCCACAAATAATAATAATTATTATTATTATTAATGGTTCATTAAATTGTTCCATGGGCCGTTTGTGCCCCCATTCGAGACCCCTTACACACTGAAACCTAATTTGTATGTTTTATTTAACAGATTATTTGGGATTCAATGTGTAAAATGTATCATTGGCTTCTACAGCTATTTTTCAAACATTTTCGAGAGTTTTTGAAAAAAGCAGATCCATTGTCTATTTCCAAACGTGTGTAGGGTTAAAACAAAAACTGATTTTAATCTAATTTAGCTGGGGACCCCCGTTTTGTGCCCCATTCATTCGAGACCTTACACACTGAAACCCTAATTTGTAATGTTCCCTTTTACAGATTATTTGGGATTAAATGTGCAAAATGTAACATTGGCTTCTGCAGCAGCGACCTGGTGATGAGAGCCCGGGACAACGTGTACCACATGGAGTGTTTCAGGTGCTCGGTGTGCACCAGACATCTGCTGCCGGGGGACGAGTTCTCTCTGCGGGGAGACGAGCTGCTGTGCCGGGCAGATCATGGTTTACTGATGGAGCGCTCCTCTGAGGCAGGGAGCCCTCTCAGCCCTGGGAATATTCACTCCTCCAGACCACTGCATATTTCAGGTATGTTCTGCTATAATTATTCATAAAGGGTAAATAACTTTAATTCACAAGTTTTCAAATGTCTAGAATGTATACACATCTTTTGAAAATAGCAGATCTACAAAAAGTTTACTTAGGTAAAAAGTATCAATATACTGCAAAATAAAAATACTATTGTTACAAGTAAAAGTCCAGAATTAAATATGTACGTAAAAGTACAAAAGTATTGGCATCAATATGTACTTAAAGTACCAAAAGTAACTCATTATGCAGAATGTCCTAATTCAAGTTTTCAATTGTATACAAATCTTCTGATGCATTGTGAGCTTGTAGATCTGCTATTTTCTGCTATTTTCAAAAGCTTGTAGATTGGCTATTTTCAAATGACCAAAATGTATGGGGCTAAAGTGGGTAATGTTAATGTATGTTTTTTAAATGATAAGGCCTTATTTTCCTATTCAGAAAAAAATAGCTAATGGGCAGGCTATAGATATATGTGGAGGAATAAATACAACAATACTAACAGGCCTAATAATAACAGTCCTAATAATAATAACAACATAATAATAATAATTAAAAAATGTAAAAGTTGGTTTATACAGCGTATCAAGACTTCTGTCTTTTTGTAATGTGCTGTTTTGAAAAATGTCTTCTATAGGCCTAACAAAAAATATTTCGATTTAATTATTTACTTAATTCGACAAATAAGATGCATTGTGTGGGTAGCCTATGAACTCGTTAATTTCCGGATGATGATTTTTTGTTGTTGTTGTGAATATTAATTTATTGACAGATACATCCATCCATTTTTCTTCAAGAAAAAGTCAAAAAAGTAAAGAAAAAGACAATAGAAAAGCAAAAAGATAAAGATTATTTTGATGTAACTGAAAGAAAGGTTGCCTGGTTCTCGTTCACCTCAGACCCGGTCACTGTCCGACACCCTCCTCATCGAAACCACGTCCACAAGCAGTCTGAGAAGACCACTCGCATCAGGACGGTCCTGAACGAGAAGCAGCTGCACACCCTGCGGACCTGCTACAACGCCAACCCCAGGCCGGACGCACTGATGAAGGAACAACTGACGGAGATGACCAGCCTGAGCCCCCGGGTGATCCGGGTCTGGTTCCAGAACAAACGGTGCAAGGACAAGAAGAGACAAATTCTGATGAAGCAGCTTTCACTGCAGTCACACAGTGACAAAACTGTAAGTCCACTGACTTTTTCTATAGGTTTTCAACCCGTTTCATATGGGTCCATTATTTATTTGGCATTTGAGCCACGGATTCATCACCATTTGATGAGATTTAGACTCTCAGACTCAGACCCAAAACTTCGAATATTCGAATATTGCACCGTTTGTTCTGGAAGTTCCAGACCCGGATCACCTCAGGCTGGTCATCTCCGTCAGTTGTTCCTTGTCGTTGGATACGATTTTGTCCACAATTCCATGCTGTATTGACTATTGATTGGTACCATAGGAGAGATGACATGCAAACGTTGATCAAAATAACAATTATTTAATTAAGTAGACTAGCCTATGCAGATGTTTAACAATAATGTAACTCTTGAGAGTGTAATGAAACCAAATGGACCCCTCATTTTACACTCTCAAAAGATCTATTTGTACCAACTCTTCCGTCATTTGGCTGGGGACCTGGAACCTCCTCAATGGCCACTGGTGGTCCCCGGACGGTGAACAACTAGTTTTTTTTTCAAATGTCGATGTGTAGGGTTAAAAAACTGATTTTAATCTAATTTAGCTGGGGACCCCCTGGAGCCCCCTCAATAACCCCTGGCGGTCCCCGTGGATCCCACTTGTAGTCTTGTAGAACCAGGGGTTTATAGCCTAGTAGACTATAGTAGGGTAGCATTATTCTACAATTTAGTCACATTTTAACAAATCAATGATGTCTTCATTGCACACATAGGCCACTCAACATAGACTATTAATTAAAGAGATTATTCACGATGTTTAACAAAACAGCGAGACTGGCCTATATATATTTGAAAATTATAGGCTATTTTACAGTGGTTATCAACCTATGTGTCGGGACTCCCAGGGGGGTCCCCACATGATTTTGGGGGGGTCCCCAGATGACAGTAAAGTGACAATTTAAGGACTTTTAAGACCTTCTTGATACCTAAGAAAAAAATAAAATGAAATAAAAAGAATAGCATTACTGCATCGAAAGTAATCAACAAACTATACTATAAAAACTGGTCAAACATTGGCCAAATTGTCAAATAATATAAGAAAGAGGAAAACAAAATTGACGATAGTCGATCTACAAGCTCACAACTCCTTGCATTGCAGGCGTTGTGAGCTTGTAGATCGTCTATTTTCACAAATTTTGCCACCACTGGGCTAAATGATTTTTGGTTTCCTCTGTAGAATCTGCAGGGACTGACGGGCACCCCTCTGGTGGCAGGCAGCCCAATCCGCCACGACAACAGTGTCCAGGGGAACCAGGTGGAGGTGCAGACCTACCAGCCACCCTGGAAAGCCCTGAGTGACTTTGCTCTGCAGAGTGACCTGGACCAGCCCGCCTTCCAGCAGCTGGTAAGACAACACAATGGCACTTATGTCTTGCAGTAGTAGTAGGCTACATCTCTGTATCAAGAGAAGCGTGTGTGTGTGTGTGTGTGTGTGTGTGTGTGTGTGTGTGTGTGTGTGTGTGTGTGTGTGTGTGTGTGTGTGTGTGTGTGTGTGTGTGTGTGTGTGTGTGTGTGTGTGTGTGTGTGCGTGTGCGCGACTGCGCGTGCGTGCGCACACACACATATTACCTTTTCCACACGGAAAGGTAATATTATTGTTTTAGTTACAGTTCCTCCAAAATAATTTAAATGAACTGTGTGCATCAATTTAATTGTTAATCGTTTTTTTGCTTGTATGTTTTGGTGACTTCAGAATTGTAAGACAAAGACACACATGGCATAATAAATAGCTATATAGGAGCATTTTCAGATTTGGGAGGGTTTGTCTTGTTGTAGGCTACCTTAACCACTTGAACCCCAGGCAGCATGCCTATTCTGGGTTGGAACATTCGCCAAAAATAGATCTTCAAGTGTTGTGATGTGAGCTTGTAGATCGGCTATTTTTTGGCGAATATATTTGGTGTAGATGGCAAAAGAAAGTTGTACTGTCGTGACTCATGACAATTTTACGAAGAATAACATATAGGCTAAGGCTGAAAGATACATAAATGTTGTAATAATTTGGTTTGTTTTCCTTTGTGTTGCTATAATGTGATGTAGAATGCAAGCCTACACAATATGCCCTGATCTGTGAACTGACAGGACTCTCCGTTTCCCTTGGTACAGGTGTCTTTCTCTGAATCAGGCTCCATGGGGAACTCTTCAGGCAGCGACGTGACCTCACTGTCGTCGCAGTTACCGGACACACCGAACAGTATGGTGCCGAGTCCTGTCGACACGTGAGGCTCGACATGGAACCCTATGCACCCTTGGGTGCTGCATGGACCTATATACACGCGCACACGAGTCCCGATCAGTGTCAGTGACATTTGATTTCACTCAAGAAGAACAAGTAAAGGACTATAATGGACACGGAGGATCTGTGTGAGGATGCATCCATTTTGTGCAACCGATGACTCAATTGGAGGATCGGGGCCTAAAGAAGCCCCCTATAAGATCATCAGACCACGATGCTTTAACACAAGCCATGCCTGGACTGTCTGGACATATAAGGAATATATACTGTGTGGGATTCAAACACACGCGGGACGGGCCTATTGGTCGCTTTGAACATAATTTTCTTATGTTTATCAGGTCATATTTCCATAAGGGATCAGAGTCCAAAAAACATGTGTAGATGTGCATGATTTGTAAAAAAGTGAATTATTGTCGACTCTTGTAAAGTAATGAAACAGGTGAGATACAGTTTGTTTGAGAAAATAAGTTATTGTTATTTATTATGGAGGCAGGTAGCTGCTCTTACCAATAAAATCATATAGGACGAATCGATTATTGCATGCTTGCAACATCTTTTTTTTGTCGCATAAACCCTCAGAACAATTTTAAGAAATCTGAGAATTTAGAGGTAAATGTAAACGAAGCTATTTATCATAATGTGTGACACTGCATTTTGTCATTTAGGTCACTTCAGTATGGTTTCGAATCAATAGGCATACGCCTGAGTTTACTAGACTTTGTAGAATTCCAATGCAACAGGCTACGTTCAAAGTTAAATTAACACTCCAGATTTTGCCTACTTTAATGTTTTGTATGATCATTACACTAGCCTACATGACATCGTCTGTTTTAACGGTTAAATTAATTTATGTTAGGTGTGAAATCCCTCGATCTCTCCTATATTCGAACAGAATGAATAGGCCTAATTTGTAAGACGATCACAAGTTTCACAAACTATTTTGCGAGTGAATGCGTCTCATTCTCTGATAAAAAAAAAGTTAATCCTCGACAAACAAATTGTTGGGGTGTAGTGTGTCAGTCCTGGCTTGACCTGTGCGATCCCATGTCCAGCGGCTATTGCTATCCGGGATTCCGACTGAAATGAAAATAAACTCAAGACACGCCAGAATGCGTTCTTTAGCCTGGGAGGGAGCCGAGCCCCCCTCAGCACTGGCTGCAGAGACAGAGAGGTGGGCTTGTTGTGCTTCCATTCAATGTATCGTTTGCAGGTGATGCCAAGCGTAGATAAGAGACTCTAGGCTCCTTGTCCTCTGTCTAGACATGCGACTGCTTGAAAAAGACACTGGGCACATCGAAAATCTGTCCAGGTGACCAATATTTGCAAAAAAAATAGGCTATAAATCATCTTCTTTTGTAATATGTAAGTCCAAGCCTGTCAGTGAAACAATTCTGGAGAATATAGCCTGAATTGAATACCAAAACGCTCGCCCCAAAACACAGTCGCCAGTCGCCACACTCCATGGACTGTGCACGTTGTCGCATCTATTTTCGTGCGTAAAATGCAAAATTTAAAACCATGTCTGTTCTAATTTCTCCCATAATTAGTCAGCAATCCCTTCAGCTTGTTTGCCAATCAAGCTAATCTATTGATCATGATAAAAAATAAACCATTCATTAGCCATTCATTATCGGGTTGTGTAAATGAAAGGAACATTTAGCAGCTGCAATTCACAGTTGATTCAGGAGCGTCAGAATGAGGTTTCACGTCTGTGAAACCTTTTCTAAATAAAAGTTGAGAATCTTCTGTAAGTTTAAGAGATTATACTAATTCCTTTTCTAAAATCTGCGTTTTGCCTTCAGGCAATATAAAGATGTAGGCCTGCTTACAATGATCATATAGGTTTTGTTTACATAATTATAGATATGAGGAAAGAATGAAAAGAATACCATACTATTCAAAGGGCTTTCCTCTCTTTAACCATGTAAGCCCTATATCATACTTAGTCGTACAACGGTGTCGCGCGACAATATCCAAAACAAGCTCACAAGCGTCGCATCACAACATGTGAACAGTTGAACTTGTACAAGGCCAATATACCTTTTGGCATTTGACATGGCCACAATAGGGACACAATGAAAAGACACACAGAACAATAATGCATCACCGTGAATTATTTAATATGATAGAAAGGACATTATTCAATAAATTATATTAATTTTTAAGAGCTTCCCAACAGAAAAAAAGAACATGAAAATACACGAGTACACAAGTGGAAAAAAATACAGCGACTTAATAAATAACAAAATAGCAGAAGATAACAAAATATTAGCAATATAGCCTTATAACACTATGTAAACTCAACTGTATGCCATTTTCAGGCCATTCACATTCTGATAAAAAGAAGAAACTATATCTAACTGGAAATGTATGGCAGTAATTGCAAGTGGTTTATTATTTTATTAACTCTGATCTATCTGACAAGAAGATATATCTGTCCACAACAACAAATAAAATGGAAACCTATTGCTAGTTTGGGCAGATACAACTGTAGATACAACATACAAACAATGTAACCATTTTGTGCAAATTGCCCAATGATGACTATATATAGAATAACAGGAGAAGAACCACAAATAAATCAACGTAAGGCTTGTGAATTCTAAGATTTAACACGTTTCGGCAAGGCTTGAAGACTAGCCCTACACAGCTAAATCCATAGCGTTCATTTACCTCTCAGAGTTAAACTAATACTCAGGATTTTACGGTGTACATTCTTAATCCAACCGAGTAAACCTCAAGTCAAAATTCAAAAAAGGAAAAAGCAGAGCAGAGCCCGATGTGGCCATCTCTTTTGTAGTGTTTATATTGTGCATATCCATTGTTGAGGATAGTGTGCGACTATTACTCCTCCTGTTTCTTCAGGAAAAACTGCAGGGCAGACTCCCACTGATCTCTCGGAAAGCGGTTCGACAACTCGCAGTAATCCAGCAGCTGAGAAGCTTTGTCTGTACAGGAGACAAATACAGGATAATGTAGCGCCCAACAACTGAAAGTGTCCAGTAGAAAATCTTTAAAAAGGGCCTAAATCTAGACAACTACAAAGTTCAGAATTTGACCAGAATTAAATCATTTGTGTACAAATGTATGCTGAAATTCTTAAATTCTTGTCTCATAATCTTCAAGCACATTAATGGGCTATTATGCTCAAGTTCAGCTGCAAACCTCCCAGAGGAGCTGCTCGGCATGATATAAAATAAAAATTTCTGCGTTTTTATGATGCCTCATATTTCTTAAGCCATTACAAAATAACTTACCATATTGCTTCGTTTTACTGTGTGGTTCTTTCTCACATGAGGCACAGTCCTAGAGGAGTTTTAAAAAAAGGCGATGTCAGTGCCTTTCACAGCAGAACACTTCACTAGTAGTAGTTTTATGTGTGTTGTCTAATTTTCCATATTTAAAACCCAAGTAAAAAGCCTTACACAGCTAATAGCCACGGATATCAGTACTTTACGAGTTAACCACTAAAATATCTCATTGTGACTTACAAATTAAACGATTCTCAAAGAGTGGGACGAAGTCATCATTCTTGGTCAAATTTGTTTTACTCTACTGATTTCTCTATGGTTAACTCAACAATAGGGGCATCGGGGCTGGAAACCATGCATCATTTGGTTGTTTGAAAGAAAAGACACCAACTTTGTCTGCCTTTGAATGAAAGTTAATCTGTGCCCAAACAGTGGTGTTTGAGGAATAGTTGAGGGGTGTGTTGTCAGAGGAGGATGAAACAGACAAGCTGTTTACTATAAGCTGAACCAGTGGCAGGTAAATCCACCATGGAGGAGTGATCAATCTTTGTAAAGGTTAGGCTGCAATAGACCCAGCAGAGCTGATATCGGCTATCGACCTTATTCACACAGCCGTCATTTTGCTCTTACTTTATACTTGGTTAGGTGGGAAATGCAGTGTGTATATGGTCAACTTGCAAAAGCCTGTAGTTTTGTGATGCGCTGAAGTATGGATGTGTGCATGATTTGAGTTGTTCAGTCATAGTTTTTGATTTAATTATGTATTTATTTGAAGATATACCTGATATACATTTTGGGATAGATTTTGGACATCAAACCAGTTACATTTGCAGTTCCATAAGGTAAGATCTAACATAAGGCATGTCAATTAGACTTAGATAGGTTATGGTTAAGGTTACAGCGAGGAGATGTGAAATGCATGTACACTGTAAGTCAATGCAATGCCCCCAAAAGTTCAAAAAACCCGACATGCATGTGTGTAAGCACGTTCCCGGGTTTACCTGAATGAACGTGGCTAGCAGTACACAGCTCATCTCCTGCTGCAGGATGACTTTGTTCTGGGGGTTGTTGTAGCAGGCCGAGATGAGGGAGGGAAAGAGCACTTTGATGAGGCGCGGGTGGCTGAAGTACTGGAAGGGCAGCTGACACAGTTTCTGCAGCACGCTGGGCTGGCGGCCAGACTGCACTATCACCTGGAACACACACAGAGCAGGGCCAGTCAGTCAGTCAGTCACACAGTCAACCAGCCAGCCGGCCAGTGGCACTGCTGCTCGTAAATCATTGCTGTGCGCTCCTCCCACATGTAAATCTGCCACTAAAACAACACACAAACAGCCATTAGGAGGAGAACTGGAGGGCATAGCCTCCACCACACAATTACAGGCCATAAAACAAAATGATGGGATGTTTTGTTCGTCCTTTGTATTGGTATCGGCGGTAATTGCTGGAGCTGTTGTGAAACAGCGGGGAAATGAGAAATACACATCCGAGTACCTTGATGACGTTATCAATAGATAAAGCCGAGTTTGGTCTCGACGTGCGTTATTAGTTCCACTGAGTCAATGAACTGGATACAGCGAGACAGCCTACCTCTGTCCTGAGGGAGTGCAGATCAGGTTGAGAGTGCATTCACAGTGCAAGACGGGTGCAAATGGGTTGGAGGCGGGGGTGGCAGGGCGTGGAGAAACCTACACGGTTGCACGGCCACCCCCACTTTAAGAAATGAGCAATACCATTAACGGAGCTCATGACATCCTGCTCTCGTCCATCACAGGCCGTCAATCAAACACCATCACATCCGGGCCACCGATATTAAAAAACCAAATCGCTCACAGCCTCGTTTGATTAAAGAGATGGGGGGGGTCCAAAGGAAGGGGTCTTGGCCTAATGCTCCGGGCATCTCCCCTGAGCCTGGGAAGACCATCAGAACCTTCTCTGGGAGCCTTGGGGGGTGGGGTCATCATAGTAAATCCTGGCTAGAAAAACACCCCACTGCTTTACAGGTACAGACACCGGGAGTGGA